>NW_006787469.1:2468767-2470313 GCF_000442215.2 Lipotes vexillifer
GCAGGAATGTATTTTTGTTTCTTGGATTGAAATGAATCCCTTTGCCTGATTTGTCCAGGGTCTCTGGGGAAGTGCAGAGAGGGGCCAGAGGTCTCAAGGAGTTGCTAGAAGAGAGCAAGTGATCCCTGTGCCCAAGTATGACCCCCACGTGCAGGGGAAGTGAGCAGACCAGACAGGGCTGATCCTTGGCAAAATATCCAAGGCAGCAAATGACTCTCCAGTCCCTTCTAGGGATGGTCCTGGCCCCTGCCCTGTCCTGTCACTGTCTCTGCCTTGGCTTTTTGGTCAAGCCATAGTTCCAGGCAGCCCCCTGGTCCAGGGAACACATTAATCCTGTGTACCATCCCGTTGAAGAAAGTTCTGTGGCTTTCAGACTGAAAGGTGGCTAAATCTACCCAGGCTGATGTGTCAACATAGTGGGAAGAAAACATTTCCCTCCACTTGTGGGGTCTCCTCTTCACTCAGGTACAGAATGCACATTTTAACCGGGGCAGTCTGAAGACAATGTGTCCACCTCTGATTTTGCCCCCAAAGAACGCTTCCTATTTCAGTCCAGGCAGGAGAGAGAGGCGGTGTCATGTCAGGTGAGGGATTCTGGGGGCGGCAGACCAGGCAGGGCACAGAAATTGCGCCATATTGCTACCTGGCTGGGCTGTTCCCTCACACATATGGTGGAGGAAGGGAGAGGAGAGGCACCAAGATCTGGGCCCGCAGGGGGAAGGTGTTCCTTCTGTCCCGCCAGCCTGGTGCTCCTTCAGGGATGGTACTGACCGCAGCCTGAGCCTCAGAGCCTGCCCACGCAGCGCCTCCGAAGAGTGCAGGTGGCTGCCACACGTGGGGACTCGAGCCTACACGTGCACAGCTGGCCATGTGGGGCAGACTGGAGACAGTCGGTGATGGACAAAGACAGATCCTACCTAGCTTGGAGGCCGAGTGCCTGCCCTCCCCCCAGGACACACCTTGGCGAGTCTCCCGTCTACAGTACACGCGCACCCTCGACCACATTGACTCGCTGGAATCCGGACTGAGGTTGCTGCAGGCTTGGGGCTTACAGAGAAGACGCGGGGGCAGGGCCTAGAGGGAGGGGCTCTGGAGGCCGGAGGGGCTGGGGATACCGGGGCCTTAGAGGAAAGGTAGGAACAGTGGGTGGGGCAGGTCCTGGGGGCGGTGAGGGCTAAGCGGGCTGACAGTAGGGGGTATCGGGAGAGAGAAAATTGACCCGGCAGAATGAGGGCGTGGCCAGGGGGCAGGGAGTCTGGAGGCCCCAGAAGGGTCTCTGGGAGGGGCTGGGGACTGAATGGGACGACATATGGCGGTTACTGGGGATATCTGGGGCGGGGATTCTGGGAAGGTCTGCGAGCTGGGTCTGCGGAGCAGTCCGTCCCTACCTGTCCGGGGACCTGCCGTCTGGAGCCAAAGGCTCCCCCTCGGGCCGCTGCTCCCCTTCCGGACCCGGGCCGGGAGCCGGATCGTTGCTGCCGCTGCCGCTACCGCCGTCCATGCCCGTGGGCGGCGCCGCTGTCCGGGCGCTGGTGCTGAAGCGGCG
>NW_006787469.1:2470391-2471738 GCF_000442215.2 Lipotes vexillifer
GGCGGCGGCGGCGGCGGCGGCGGCGGCGGCGGCGGCGGCGGCGGCGGCGGCGGCGGCGGCGGCGGCGGGCTCCTGCGCACGCGTCGACGCCAAGCGGGTCGATCGCTGGGCGGGGCCGATGAGGAGCCCAGCCAATGGGCGCGGCAACGGGGGGCGGGGACAGAGGCTTCCCGCCGCGCCGCTGCCCGAAGGCTCGCTGTCTTTAAGACCCCCGGGCTGGAGTTGTGGGCCCTTCTACTCAGGCCAGGTCTGAGAGCTGCTGTTAGGAGTATGTGCAGTAGTTCGCACATCGGCCTTTCCTGGGGGGCATCCGTCTTCCCGTGAGGGACCAGGAAACGCGACCCCAGGCACCGTGTAAAGAGCCTCGTAACTTGTAACGCAGACTCTTCCAGCCCCAGAGAGGGAGCAGCTCCATGCCGGCACTTCACTGCTCCAGACGCTGAGGGGTTGAGAGGTTGGGCTGCTTTTAGACTCACATTTCTCTCGGCTCCGCTCAGCGTCCCCCCTTTCCTTCCCAGTAAGGCTAGGCACCTGCTCAAGTTGGGTCTTCACGTTGGTCTGGACCTGGGTCTGCGCCCCTCAGTTGTGGAGCCTGGATTCTGTTATTCAAGTGCAGAGTATGGCCGGGGAGAGGGACAAGAGAGACACTCAGAGAAGCCCCAACTCTCTCTTATAACCACCCCACTTCAGCCTGGAAGGTACCCAATAGCCACTCATTCCAGGGCGCTTGCTGCTTCCCCTGTCAGAGAATGGCTGTGAGAGAGGGGCGGTGTGATGGGCGGTGGAGAGGCCGGGCTAGAGGGCTGTTACCACAGCTCTAGAACAGATATGGGCCCTGTGAGAAGCCTGGGATTTGGGGAGCGGAGAGGATCCCAGACGTGGAATTTGGATGGGCAGAAGAGGTTTTACAGTAAGCAGGCTCTCTGTGTGGTAGGTGCCTTGGCTGAAGCATGCGGCTGGGGAGAGAGTCAGAACCCAGGAGTGTTTGGACTATGGGTACCCCTAAACTGTGTGCAAACCGTGTGCAAGGCATAGACCAGTAGGCATGAGGGTGGGAGAGTCTAGAGGTGTAGAAGTGGCCCTGCCCTGAGTAGCTTGGTTTGGTGAGAGAGATAAAAAGCCAGCCCATTAATTGATGCCAACTGGGTGGGGTGTGGTTGGGCCCATGTGATGGTCGATAGGAGCTGCAGAGGAGGGGGCAGTGTGCAAAGACAGAGAGGACCTCACTCATCCTAATGGGCTTTAGGGAAGCCTTCATGTTGATGGTGTAGCTTCAGCTGGCTTGGAAGGAAGGCATTTCTGACCTGGTGGTGAGGTGGTGGTGGTGGTGGTGTGGAAGCTGTGCAA
>NW_006787469.1:2471766-2474662 GCF_000442215.2 Lipotes vexillifer
GCATTCCTGACCTGGGGGTGAGGTGGAGGTGGTGGTGGTGGGGAAGCTGTGCAAAGTTTAAGAGGCTGGAAATTTCTGTGTGTTTTCAGGGGATAGTGAGAAATAACATCTGGAGAGTTAGGGATCCATTGAAGGGTTCTGATCTGTAGGGTGAGGCATGTAAGATGGAAACTTGGAAGGTCTGGGTATATGTGATGGGATAGATGTGATGAGACCATACTTGAGATTGAGACCCTTTGATGGGGGGTGGGGCAGAAGTGAAAACAAAAGGAGGGGTGACCTTATT
Organism: Lipotes vexillifer; assembly: GCF_000442215.2. Lineage (NCBI taxonomy): Eukaryota > Metazoa > Chordata > Mammalia > Artiodactyla > Lipotidae > Lipotes > Lipotes vexillifer. The sequence continues at coordinate 2,472,053 of NW_006787469.1, forward strand.
CAACCGTATGCTATGGACACTACTGAGAATGCCTGCCTGGGTGCTGATTTTCACAACTAGGGAACTCAGAGACCACTGGGCCCCCTGAGTGCCAGTTTGGATGTGAAGGAAGATAGGCTCTTTTAAGAGTAGAACATGGCCTCCAGGAGGCTGTTTATTAGATCCAGAAGATTCTGGTTCAGGCCCCATGCCAGGTCATGCTCTCCATTCTTATGTCCTGTTTCTTCTGCTTCCTAAGTAATGTGGACCAGTGGGGTGCCCACAGGGCCCTGAGGGGTGGCCCCGCATAGGACAGTGCCCTGGTTCAGGGTGGGAACCTGGAGGATGGTTGCCATGCCAGGGGGGTGCCCACCACCACGGCAGTGCCCAGGGCCAGGGCCGTGACCATGCCCGCCACCATGGCAGGACCCCTGTGGAAAGCCGGATGAGCAATATTAGAATCAGAGGTCAGTGCCAATCTTACCTGCAGTCAACTCTCCCTCTCCCTTCCCCTTCCCCCTCTCCAGCCCCTACTCTAGGGGACTCAGGATTCCTGGGCACTAGCAGGGGCTCAGTTGTGGAGGTCGGGAGACAGGGATAGCAAGTGACTGCTCCTAGCCCTGGGCCTTTTGCCTTGATGAAGCCAGAGCACAGAGCAGACACAAGGGGAGGAACCTAGATCCATTGCGTTCCATTCCTTGAGCTGAGATATAACTCCCACTCTCTGGACCTCAGTTTATTTTATCTGCAACGAAGCAGCAGAATTATCTCATCTTCTCTCTTTCCTCACCCAGGAACCCATGCAGAGTGATTAGAGGTTTTGCCATGCTGACTACTTAGAAGTGAACGTGGGGCTGGGGGAGGCTACAGAGGAACACAGTGAGGGCCAGGGGCAAGGAGGAGACAGGAGGCAGAGTGAGGGGAGATGCGGGAGCCAAGCAGGAGAGGCAGCTGGAGGGTGGGAGGAGACAAAGGTAGGGGGTGACACGGTCAGGATGTGCTTGTTCTCTATGTAGGTAGTGTATGCAGGTACAAGGCTATGTGCTGCATTTACATACAAATAGCTATGTCTGTATACATGTGCATGGGTGGGCGCCTATACATACCTGCTGTGTGCACAGATACATGTGTATGGGTGCATGTGCCTGGTTGTGTGTATGTGACAGTGGGAGTACATGTGAGCCCATGCCTGTCCCTGAGGAGGTGCCAGACTCAAGAAACCAGGAAGAATAGAAAGTAAAATCAAGGCTTTATTGCCTAAGCCAGAAGAGTCCTGGGAAAAGTGGTTTAACCTTCTGTCTTGGCTGGAACCACTCCTGAGGCCCCAAGGCCAGAGAAGTCTCTTTGCCTCTTGCCACAGGCCTAGGGAAGAGTAGAGACGCTACCTTGCTTTTCTGGTGCTGGGCACAGGGGACCTGGGGCCCCGGAGGAGCAGGGTTGGGGCTATGGCCCTACTCTGGGGGGAATAACTCTCCAGTCTGCTCCTGCCGCCTAGGGCCTGAAAAGGGCTTATAACCAGTGGGGAAGAGGCAGGCTCCATGGTTAGGGGACTTTCCTGTGACCAAGTTAGGGCTGCCGCTGCCCGTGCCCCATCCAGGCTCAGTGATGCCTGGAAACTGCCACTTCCCACCCTGCTTGCCTCTTCTGTGACTCTTTGTGGTGGGGCCGGTTCCGGGCCTAGGAGCTGGGTCTGCTGGTGGTAGCCAGTGGGGGCTGGGGGAGGGGGAAGCAGGGAGGAGGGCAGGCAGCCTCCCTTCTCTGGCAGAGGCAGGTCACTGGGGCCCTGCAGTGTGGTTGGGATTTGGGAGCAAGCCAGCTATCCAGGGAGGCTGTGAATAGCCAGGAATGCAGAGAAGCATGGAACAGGAGGGGAAGCAGCAGGAGAGAGGATGGGCTGCCGGGGCAGGGAGGGGATGTGAGAAAAGGAGAGAGACAGATGGGAAAACAGGAGACGAGCAGAGGAGAAGGCTGACGCCTGTAGGGGGTGAACTTGCGCTGTGATGCCCTGCCCCGCCCCACCCATGGGGGCTGAGGCCTCCCTATTCTGCATTTGGGGGACATTGTGGCTGCTCCCTGAGGGTCTAGGAAGGGGCTGGAAGTCTGGGGGACGTAGCAGCGGGGAGGAAAAAGGGGAGACGGCTGGGGAACTTTCTATCCTTTGGACCTGTGGGAAAGGAAGGGAAAAAAAAGAAATAGCTTTGGTTATTTGGTTCTGCAGTGAGAATCCTGTCTTCCTCCTGGTGCTGATTTTGTGCCCACCTCCCACCCCCCTCCTCCAACAAGGCTCAAGAGCCAGCTGAGTTCTCCTGGGTGGGATGGGGCTAGTTAGGAAGTGTGGGTTCTTATTCTCACTCTGTCAGCTGTCTGCCCTCCCAACCTCGGCCAAACTCCCTAACACTAAGGGAGGCGTCTGCAGTGGAAACCCTCTTTCTTCTACTTCCACCTTCAGGCGGGCCCCACCCCGTCTCCCCCTCTGCCTCCTCCCCCAGATCCCACTTTTTTCAGCCCAATCTCTACTCAGATCCTCAGCTGTTTCTTGGCTCCTGCTTAATGACTGTCTGGTCCCAGCTCTTAGCCTTTGCTCATGTCTCCTGCCACTTGGAACTGTCTTTTGCTTGACTCTGCGTCGCA
>NW_006787469.1:2474787-2479753 GCF_000442215.2 Lipotes vexillifer
ATTCCTGCAGGAAGTCTGCTTAGATTGGGCCGTCCTGCCTGCCCTCACTGCCCAGTTGCTGGCCCAGAGGGCTCATTCTTGCAGTAACCAATTTGAGTGGTCCTGGGTGTTCTGAAGTGCTCCCCCGGTGAGAATCGCCTCCTTGATTAGATGTATATTTCTTTTTTCTTTTTCTTTTGGCTGCATCACACAGCATGTGGAACTTCCCTGACCAGGGATGAAACCCACACCGCCTGCAGGGGTAGTACGAAATCTTAACCACTGGACCACCAGGGAACAGGAGGGGAAGCAGCATGGTCTTTTGTTCCTTTTGAGGGGAGCCAATGGCACAGCTGCTAAGAGCTGTGTTCAGGGCTCCAGACCCAGCCACACCTCCAGGGCCTCACCCTGAGCATGACCCTTAATCCCCCAGAGCGCATGTGGACACAGGAGGAGTCCCTGCCTGTTTTACTCCTGAGGTTGAAGACCTAGTGAGATGAAGGATGTGTGGGCATGCTTCTTAAACTGTAGAGTGTATTACAAAATTCAAGGGCTCGTTTTCATTTTGGAACCCTACCACCACCCACCCACCCCCCACACACACACACACTCTCGGCTTGTGGTAGATGTGACTGACTGATTGCCCCTGCCTTCACCACCCTCCCCTTCCTTCTCTCTTCCTTCTTCCACCCTACAAGCCTCCCGCTGCAGTACTTACCTGGCTCCATCTTTATGAGGCAAGCACAGGGAGTGACAAAAAGAACACCTGTGAGTCAACAGGTAAAGTTTAGTTTACTGTGATCTAAATCTCAGTCTCTCCTTCTTCTTCCCAAGGATGTACACACGTAGACCCTTCAAGGGATGAAAGGGATAAAACTGCTCCCTGTGGCTTAGCTTGGGACTCACTGTGGAGCTGGACACTGAGTAGGCGCCAGGCAAGGGTGTTGAGCGGATGCACTGGGTTCATTCATATGGTAGGTAGACAGAGACATGAGAGCATTATGCACCCCTGAACCCTACACCCTCACACGTGACCCACCAGATCCACCCCCAGACTCACAATCATGTATTAATTCATTTTTTAAAAAATAAATTTATTTATTCTTGGCAGTGTTGGGCCTTCGTTGCTGCGCGCAGGCTTTCTCTAGTTGCGGCGAGCTGGGGCTACTCTTTTTTGCAGTGCGTGGGCTTCTCATTGCAGTGGCTTCTCTTGTTGCGGAGCACGGGCTCTAGGCACGCGGGCTTCAGTAGTTGTGGTACGCGGGCTCTAGAGCACAGGCTCAGTAGTTGTGGCACGTGGGCTTAGTTGCTCCACGTCATGTGGGAGCTTCCTGGACCAGGGCTCGAACCCGTGTCCCCTGCATTGGCAGACGGATTCTGAACAACTGTGTCACCAGGGAAGCCCCTATTAATTCATTTCTACTTGGGTCAATTTCAATCATGTTAATTATTCATGTAGCAATGCCTACCATGTGTCAGGTCACAGTACTCGGTCCCTAGAGACTCTTGTACCTGTGTAGACGCCTGGCATAAAGGTGGGGAGGGAGGCTTGGAGAGATCAGTGCACCCAGAGCAGGGAGGATGGGGTTGGTGGGTAGGGGCCTCTAGGGGATCCAGGGGATCCTAAGACCTTTACCCCCATGGCACAAGTGAATGGAAAACCTTCCTTGATCCAAGCTGCTTGTTCCTGTCTCCTCCCACCAGGACTGGAAGAGGACTTGGGGGCTGAGCCAATCTGTCGTTTGCCAATAAGTGTGCTCTCATAGGATGAAGCTTCTGAGGTGCCCTGGTGCCAAGGCTGGCCTTGTCTTGCTTGGGGCTGGTGCATAGGTCATAACGGACAGCTCCAGAATGGACCCAGTGCAAATGTGGTGTATTAATTAATTTTTTTTTCTGACCCACAAATCAGAATATAATATGTGACATACAGACCAACTACTTGACATCAGGGCACTCTGGTACTCATATGGTTGCCGAACATAGTGGCACAAATGTTCACACAGACACACACACACTTCTGTACTACAACAGCCCCAGCCCCTTGCAAGACAGGCCCCTAGCACCGTTTTTTTTTAAAATTTATTTATTTGTATCTTCGTTGCAGCATTTGGGATCTACTGCCCTGACCAGGGATCGAACCCAGGCCCCCTGCACTGGGAGCATGGAGTCTTAACCACTGGACCACCAGGGAAGTCCCCCGGCACCTTTTGAGCCGCCCATTTTTTTTGTTTTTTTGTTTGTTTTTTGCAGTACGCGGGCCTCTCACTGTTGTAGCCTCTCCCGTTGCGGAGCACAGGCTCCGGACGCGCAGGCTCAGCGGCCATGGCTCACGGGCCCAGCCGCTCCGCGGCATGTGGGATCTTCCCGGACCGGGGCACGAACCCGTGTTCCCTTCATCGGCAGGCGGACTCTCAACCACTGCGCCACCAGGGAAGCCCCTGAGCCACCCATTTTTGCTGGCTTTTGCTCATGCAAGAAATGTTCAGCTGAGGTCAGCCTCTGAGCTATGCCATGGTCCTCCTTCTTCCCCTTAGTGAGTGATGAGTATGGAAGAGATCCATGGGACTAGGCTTGGGGAGGGGGTGGTAAAGAAAACCTTAGGGCCAGCCAGGATCTGTCTTGGAAGAAAGAGAAAAGACAGGCCTTGGGGAAAACAAAAAACAAAAAACAAAAACAATCCCATTAGAATATGGGCAGAGGGGCTTCCCTAGTGGCATAGTGGTTAAGAATCTCCCTGCCAATACAGGGGACACGGATTCGAGCCCTGATCCGGGAAGATCCCACATGCCGCAGAGCAACTAAGCCGGTTCACCACAACTACTGAGCCTGCGCTCTAGAGCCCAGGAGCCACAACTAATGAGCCCATTTGCCACAACTACTGAAGCCCGCGCACCTAGAGCCCGTGCTCCACAACAAGAGAAGACGCCGCAATGAGAAGTCCACGCACGGCAACGAAGATTACCCCCTGCTCGCCACAACTAGAGAAAGCCCTTGCGCAGCAATGCAGACCCAACGCGTTCAAAGATAAAGAAATAAATTAATTAATTTAAAAAAAAATGGGCAGAGAACCTGACGTTTTTCCAAAGAAGACATACAGATGTCCAGCAGGTACATGAAAAGGTGCTCAACATCAGTAATCATCATGGAAATGAAAACCAAAACCACAACGAGATATCACCTCACACCTGTTAGAATGGCTATCATCCAAAAGACAAGAAATAAGTGTTGGCGAGGATGTGGAGAAAAGGGAATGTAAATTGGTGCAGCCACTATGAAAAACAGTAATGTTGGTTCCTCAAAAAATTAAAAATAGAACTGCCATATGATCCAGTAATTCCACTTCTGGATATTTATCCAAAGAAAACAAAAACACTAATATGAAAAGATATATGCACCCCCATGTTCATCGCAGCATTATTTACAATAGTCAAGACATGAAAACAGCCTAAGTGTCCATCAACAGATGAATGGATAAATAAAATGTGTATTATAAACAATGAATATTGTTTAGCCATATTGTTTGGCAATATTGTTTCAGCCATAAGAATGAAATCTTGATGTTTGTGACAACATGGGTGGGTGGACCTTGAGGGCATTATGTTGAGTGAAATAAGTCAGACAGAGAAAAACAAGTATCATATAATCTCACTTATATGTGGAACCTAAAAACATTCCCCAAACAAACAAAAAATACCCCTCAAGCTCACAAATACTGAGAACAGATGGGTAGTTGCCAGAGGCAGGGGGTGGGGCCTGGGTGAAATGGGCGGAGGGGGTCGGAAGGTACAAGCTGCTATACACCTGACACTAATCTAACCTTATCGTTAATTATACCTCAATTTAAAAAAAAAGACAGGCCTTGGACTGTCTCTCCCCAGTTCAGGCCAAGGTGCTTGAGGGGTAGGAGTTGGTGGCTCTGGAAGGGAGCTAACACAATCTCCTGGACCCTCAGCTAAACCCCTGTGCCTGGCGCATCAGAGGTTGTAAATTCAATTCTAACTCAAGAAGAGAGCGCAGACCCAGGAGTGAGGTCAGGCACCTAGACACATAGCACACAGACCCACATTGCGTTTATGAGACACACACATGTGTGCGCGTGCACACGAATGACACCCACACAAAGAGACACAGAGGCACAGATACCAATTCAGTACACACACACACATACCCAGGGAGACCATGACCACACAGGCCCACAGCACTCACAGAGCCCACAGCCAGCGGAGCCAGACCCTGACCTGGGAGCGCAGAGCAGGAGGCAGGAGGCAGTCTGAGGCTCTGTTTGTCCTCAGGTGTATTTGTAAAGGATAGGGAGGGGCTGGGGTGGGCCAGGTGCACTGGGATGTTCATGGGCTGAAGGTGTGGAGGAATGAGGGGGGCTGGGCTAATCTTTAACTGGGCAAAGAGCAGCTGGAAACGGTGTGTGTGTGTGGGGGGGGTGTGTGTGTGTAAGGGTGGAGTGGGTGGGAAGGAGTAGGGAAGAACCCGTTACCCCATCAGCCTGGTAACAAGATGCCACAGAACCAAGGCAGGGAGCCTATACCCTGGCGAGGCTGTTTAGCACCCAGAGGGCTGTCTCTAAACACTCATGGAGCTCCTACTAAATGCCAGGCCCCGAGGTGCTTCACACACTTAGTTAACCCACTAACTCATACAAAACAGTGAGATTATCACCTGCTTCCACGGGTGAAGGAGGAAACAGGGAGCCTAGTGGAGGGGCCTCTGGAATCTGTGCCCTGGGAACCAAGCCCCAGGCCTGAGTTCTCACATGTGCTGCCGGAGCTCAGGGAGCTCGCCTGGGAGTGGAAATTGAGTGAGTCAGAAAAAAAAACAAACTTGTGGTTACCAAAGTGGGGAGGGACAAATTAGGGGTATGGGGTTAACAGATTAAAAACTACTATACATAAAATAGATAAGGGGGCTTCCCTGGTGGCGCAGTGGTTGAGAGTCCGCCTGCCGATGCAGGGGACGTGGGTTCATGTCCCGG
>NW_006787469.1:2479857-2493744 GCF_000442215.2 Lipotes vexillifer
AAAAAAAAAAAAAAAAAAAAAAAAGATAAGGAACAAGGGAATACTGTATAGCGCGGGAATTATACTCATTATCTTGTAGTAACCTATAATGGAGTATAATCTGCAAAAATACTGAATCACTCTGTTGTACACCTGAAACTAAGACAATGTTGTAAATCAACTATACTTCAGTAAAAAAACATTTTTTTAAATAGAAGAGTGGGGATAAGATTAACAGATTTCCAGGACACTGAAAAAAGAAAAAAAAGAAAAGAAGAGGGGACTTTAGGTTTGGAATGTCGACAAGCGGGAATCAAGCGTAGGGTTTTGCAGTCCAGACCACCAGCTTGCTCTGTGCTCCGCAAGCCCCTGTGGCCCGGCCCAGCTGAATCCTCTGGCCTCTTGTTTGTGCCACACCCCTTGGCTTCCCTTAGGCCCCTGCAGACAGACCAGATGCCCCTGTTACAAGGCATCCCCTCTCTCCCTGCATCTTTCTTCTCCTGTATCCTGCTCCGTGGGACTATCTGTTCACCTTTGTATCCCCAGGGACTGGCCCTTAGCAGCTCTCCTGGCCCTCAGCAGGTGCCCAATAAAAATCTGGTGAATGAGTGCAAGGTTGGAATGTAGTTACTGTTGGGTAGTAACTGGTCGCCATTTCTGTGGTTTATATTTTGTTTATTTTTCTCTTTTTTACATATTAAAAAAAATTTTATTTTCTGGAAGAAAGAGGAGGATTTTTCCCATGATGGCAGTCCCCTGGCTGACCTGAGCTCATGCTGCCCACCCCTGGGCTCACCTTGATGGGTGAAACCGAGGCCAGCTGACACTCCCACCCTCAACTAGGTGAAGGGGCTCGGAGGGGCCCTGTTTCGATCAAGGAGAACAAGGACCATGTGAAATCGAGAACATGCAGGAGGAGGCAGAGAAGTTAAAGCAGCTGCTCTCTCTAGGTTCTCCTATAAAAAGCCTGGTTGAACTGGATGCACCTGAACTGCTTTAAATTCATTTTTAAACAGTGACCTGCCAGAGAGAAGGGAAAACCTGGGCCTCACTAAGGTTTATACTTGAATGTAGTAACTTTGTTTGGAATAGCTAAAAACTGGGGAACTTCTCAAATGTCCGTCAATATGTGAATGAATAAACGGATCATGGTGCATGCACTCCATTGGATACGACAGTAAAAAGGAATGAACTATTGATATGCACAAAAACATAAGTGAACCTCAAAATAACTGCTGGTGAAGGAAGCAAGACATCAAGAATCCATAATACATAAGTGTCTATAAAATTCTAGAATGGTGTAAAATTCTAGAAAATGTGAACCAATTGATAATGACAGCAGATCAGTGGTTGCCCGGGGAAAGCGTGGTGGGAGGGGTTGGGGCTGGAGGGAGACGTTAGAAAGGGACATGAGGAAAGTTTTGGGTTTCATGGATGTGTTCATTATCTTGATTGTGAGGATGGTTTCATGGGGTAAAAACACAGCAAAACTTATCAAATTGTACATTTTGTGCCATTTCTGGTATATCATTTTGGCCTCAATCAGAGCTGTAAAAACAGAAGCAACATAACCACATCAGAAAACAATTTGGAAAATGGAGAGGAGGAAAATAGTGATTCTCCTTTATTTCCCTGGTGGGCAGGAAAGGAAAGTATTTGTGTATCAGTTTCTTTTAAAATACCAATTATCTCACATAAGCTCTTGGGGATAGGTGTTATTATCTTCCTCTTTTTTATAGATTAGGAAAAGCCAGGATTCAGAGAAGTTAAGACACTCGCCTGAGGTCACCCAGCCAGAGTGTAATTAGTCCCAATCGAGGACCATCTGAGTCTAGAGCCTGGGCCCCTTCTCCACATTACATTGTCTCTCTTTTCAGGAATGCATTTCTGAAAAATTCCAGCCTGCTTTGGTAACACTGTGGGCAAAGGACTTTGGTTTATGACTAGATGGGGGGGTTATTAATCCATCATGTACATATTTGCTGTGAGCCTTAGGGGAGCTAGTGCACGGAGGGCAGGTGGAGCTTACAAAGGCGCGGTGTCTGCAGAGCTCACACCTTTCAGCCCACGTTGCCTGAATGGTACTACCTGTGGCCACCATGCCCTGCCCTCCCCAGCCCTCCCAGCCCCCCTCTTCCAGGAATCCTCCTTTTCCCCTTCTGGGACCCTGATGTCATGACCTGTTCACCCCCAGCCCCAGCCTTTGGCGGGAAGCTAAAAGGAGAGGCCTAAGGCTTCATGGACCCCCAAGGGGGAGAGGGGACTGCAGGGCTGAGTAGGGCAGTGGGGCCTCATGCTCTGGGCTCAAGGTTCAGTACCCTGGTTCTCTGCATCTCTGGAGTCAGAGATGCCTAGGAATGGGGGGACTTCTGGACACAGGACTTTCAGTGGGCTCAGTTTCAGGCAAACCTGGATGTCTGGTCACTTTAATGGGGAAGGAGGCTGGGGCAGGGAGGGAGTCTTCACCTGTGAGTGAAATACTCTAAGTGATGCCAGTGGCCAAAGATGCAGATGGGTCACTCAGGAAGATCCCACTGTGAGCAAGGGGATGAACGATGAGGCCAGGAAGACAAATAGGTCGTCAGTGCTCATACTGATAATCATAATAATACCTTTGCACTTACATCTAACACTGGTCACCCTACTTCCCTTCCCCCTCCCCATATCCTCAAGTTCATTCTCTAGTAGGTCTGCATCTTTATTCCAGTCTTGCCCCTAGGTTCTTCATGACCATTTTTTGTTTGTATGTTTGTTTGGTTCCATAGATATGTGTTAGCATATACTATTTGTTTTTCTCTTTCTGACGTATTTCACTCTGTATGACAGACTCTAGGTCCACCCACCTCACTACAAATAACTCAAATTCGTTCCTTTTATTGCCCTCTTCTGCCTTGAAGTCTCTAGGCTGGGTGATACCACCTCCAGAGAGGGGACATCCAGCCCCTGCCATTCCAAAGGCCAGCTCTCAGCAATCCCTCGGCCTTCTCTTGGGCTTCTGTCCTTCTCTCTGCCCCTGAAAACTGTGCCAGACCTTTTCCCTATCCCTGGAGGGTGTGACCCCACCCACACCTCATCCCCATGAGAGGCCCCTGTGATGAGCTTCAAGATGGGGAGAGCCTGTCTGTCCCAAGCCAGCCTTCCAGCCTCTCTGCCTGCCTAGAGGAAGGAGCACTCTGGGCACATGTAGGCAAGCCCGGCCTGCTCCCCACATCCATGAGGACCCCAGGCCTGAGTCCTAGATGCTGTCTTGGCTGCCCTGCCCCTCTCCCCCTCCCCCCCTCCATGCTGATGCTCTGAGGCCTCCTGCGGCTCTCCTGCTCACCCTTCCCTGGAAACTCCTCTGCCCTCTCTGGTACAGACCCCTCCCTCCACGATCCGGACACAGCCTCCTCCCTGGCTTCCTAAACCACTGCATGGCCTCCTTAGCCCCTGCTGTAAAACCTTCAGTGAGCCCCTCTGGATGGCTTTGTCCCCTCAGTCTGTCCTTCAGTGCCCTACCTGGTCTGGTCTGCACTTTCCTAACTTAAGGGTCTCTCTCTCTCTCTTTTTTAAAAATATTTATTTGGCTGCGCCGGGTCTTGGTTGTACTGCACGCGGGATCTTTGTTGTGGCATGCGGACTCTTAGTTGCGGCATGCAGGATCTAGTTCTCTGACCGGGGATCGAACCCGGGCCCCCTGCATTGGGAGCACGGAGTCTTACCCGCTGGACCAGCAGGGAAGTCCCCTAACGTTTTCTTACTAGTAAGATGCCACTCCCACTTCATGCAACACTCTCACTGCCATCCCCTTGCTGAGTCTTGCTCATCCCCTGCAAGGTTATCTCCTGGAAAATTGTAACAAGGAAGAGCCAAATCTGACTACATGTCGAATCTGTTTCTTTTACTTTAACCTTTGCTTTCCGCTGCTTTTGTTCACTAAAAGGATATCGTGTATGGCTTCCCTGGTGGCGCAGTGGTTGAGAGTCCGCCTGCCGATGCAGGGGACGCGGGTTCGTGCCCCGGTCTGGGAGGATCCCACATGCCGCGGAGCGGCTGGGCCCGTGAGCCATGACCGCTGAGCCTGCGCGTCCGGAGCCTGTGCTCCGCAACGGGAGAGGCCACACGGTGAGAGGCTCCCGCACCCCACCGCAAAAAAAAAAAAAAAAAAAAGGATATTGTGTATACATAATGGCCTGCCTCAGGGAACCCTGCCCCTCTGCCAGAATGTTAAACGAAGTGCCTTTTGTTCAGGCAAACATCCGGACCCTGTCCGCCCGTGGATGGCTAAGAGAAAGAAGAAATTAACACTTAACACATCCCTTCCCGGAGGCTGGCCATTCCAGGGGATATTTGCAAAACGTCTGGCCTTTTTACTTTACTGCCTCTCTCCTCCCGCTCTGTGCTATAAAAGAAACTGGCATCCAAACCCCGATAAGATGGTTATTTTGAGACTTTAGTCTGCCATCTTCTCCGTCTGCTGGCTACACCTTGTCTCCGATTTATTGGCCTGTCCTGCGGCAAGCAAAACTCCTCAGCTGATGAGTCTTATGCCACCCTGGCCTCAGGCTTCCGTGGCCTGCTGTCGTCAGGTGCCGCTGAGGTGGAGCCTGGGTCTTCACCTTTTGTTCCCTCATTGGCTGGACCGGGTAAAGCAGCTCAGGGGTTCAGTTCCACGTCAGGGTTCTCCTCCCACCGCCGGCCTGGAGCTGGAAAGCGCCCTGGAGAACAGAAAGGAGGAGGCCTTCCCCAACCCTCCTTCTGCCACCTGATGCTTCAAAGGACTTCGGCCCCACCCTGCTCTGCTATGTGTGTTCTTGGGAGTGGTACGGCCCAGACCGTCCCTGGCATCTGGAGCCTGCCGAGAGCTTGTCCCTCTGGCCCTACCTCACGCACTCTGAGTCCTCCCCACCCAGGGCCAGGCCTGGCCTGACCTGAGACGCCTGCACTAAACCTCTGGTCAGTAGGAATCATGACAGCAGTTTCTTGATCCAGGGAGGTGCTGAGAGTGAGGTGGCAGTGCTATGGGCCCAGCCGGCAGGCTGACTGAGAGGGTGGGGGACCAGCCAGGCAAGAGACACGACCCGGACCTGCGGCCCGGGACAACAGGCCCATCCCTGCGTAGAGAGAGGGAGGGCACACGGTGAACTATCAGGAGAAACAGCGTTGTTGGGACAGCCAGGAAAAGCGCGGGTCAGGAGGCAGGTGCCCGGCTGCTAGGTTCATCAGAGCCACAGACGGGCTGAGCAGCCTAGGCAGAGGGGCGCTACCTCTCTGGTCTCATCACCAGTAAAATGAGGCTCTTACAACGCATGTGGCTTCTCTGGTCTGGCAGAGTTGGGAGGTGGGGGTTATGGAGACTTGTGGGCGGGGCGCTGGGAAGGGGAGGGGAGCAGAAGGGAGGGGAAGAGGGCCCCCCAACCAGGCTTTTGTAACCCTGCTGCCCCCTAGTGGTGACACAGAGTAACAGAGACATGGTCTCCCGGGGGGGAACGCAATGCTGGTCACACCCCGCCTCCCCTAGACAGGGAAAGGAAATTCACGGTTAGGGACTTTAGCGGACACCGCCTCCCTCAAGGCTGCGTGTGTTCTGGGTGGAGGGAAAGGCAGCCCCAGCCAATGCACAAGTACCCACAGCCATACACAGAATAGCGTGGCTACCTCACTCCTGTATTCATTCTGCAAGCGCCGAGGGAGGCTCTGTAGTTTGCAGGGGCACTGGGCCAGGCCCTGGGGATTTAGAGCCCCTTGGCACACCATTCCTGCCCTCAGAGAGCCTCTGTCCAGGGGGGAGCAGACAGGCACATCAGAGACTCTGGGGAAAATAGGAGACTGCTCTGAGGCGTGACTGTTGTGTGAGTAACACTTGGGAAGCACGTGGCCGGCAACCGTGGGGCTGTCTGACTATTGGTTTCTCCTGGGCACGTGGCTCCAGCCTGCTGGGTCCGGAGGCCTTTGCCACTAGTTTAGGGGAGTCTTTTCCTGCAGGGCCTTCCAGCGATCTGTGTCGCCCTCCCTGCAGGAGAGCTGGATTTCTACCGCTGCTGTCCTGCCCCCACCCTGGCTGGGAACAGGCGCAAGGGGGACAGCAGACCTTGCCTCGCTCCTACAGCCTCCTCTATCTACACCTGCCCTCCCCAAACCTGGTCTGGGGACCTGGGTTCCAAACACAACAGAGAACATTAGGTCTCAGCTGCATCTTCCCCTCCCAGGCTGGTGCTCTGCGGGCCTTCCAGCTCCAACCACACGGCATGGGGCAGGTGACAGGGGGCCCAACTGCCACCCCACCAGGGCCCTGCCCTGACCTTCAGAGACTAGGCTGGAGCTCAGTAGGCAGCACGTGGAGAGGGTGGGAGAAGCAGCAAGTGTGTGTGTGTGTGTGTGTGTGTGTGTGTAGCCTGGGTGCGTCACCGTCACTGGGAATGTAGACGAGTCTGACTCAGTGGGAACATCCGGCATGAAAGGAAGAGAGAGCACAGTGGCATTTCCAAGCAGGATGGGAACTCTGGGTGGTGGAGACTGGCCATGGGGTCAGGGTTGCTGCTCCAAGGCCTGGCCTAGAAAGAGGCTAAGTGTGGTGGGGAGGGGGGAGGGGAGGGGAGACAGGAAGGGGTAGTTCAAGGGGAGCAGAGGTTGGACCTCTGACTGCCTGGGCTGGTCTGGGTAGGAGAGAGGGCAGCAGGGCTTTCTGCTCTGGAGACAGAAGGGGACAAGTCATGCATGGAATTAGAGAAATAGGCCTGGTCAATCAGGGATGAGGGGAAATGCAGGGACTTCCGACCTGCCCTTCAGGGCCTGGAGGTTGGGCACCTGTTACTACTGAACCAGACCCCAGGTGCTCCTGATATGGAGAGACCACCCCTCCTCCCAGAGGCACTAAGGGTGGGATTGCCAGGCAAGCTGCTCCCCTGGGCAGAGACAGCAGGCTCAGATGCACTGGGAAGATCTGGGGAGAGACTTTCCCAGGAAACGTTGCTTCCTTTCTCGGAGAGAGGCTGAAAGGGCCATCCCTGGAGAACAAGGCCAGGAAAGGCCCAAGTTAGGAGCCAAGGGGGAAGGCTGTTGGCCAGCCCTGAGCTGTGGCAGTGCGGACCCTGAGGGATGCTCCCCGCACCAAGGGGTGACCTGGACAGCTGAGCATTCCAGGAGTAACTGTACTTGAAGATACAGGGAAGGGCTTCCCTGGTGGTGCAGTGTTTAAGAATCTGCCTGCTAATGCAGGGGACACGGGTTCGAGCCTTTGTCCGGCAAGATCCCACATGCTGCGGAGCAACTAAGCCCGTGTGCCACAACTACTGAGCCTGAGCTCTAGAGCCCGCGAGCCACGACTACGGAAGCCCGTGTACCTAGAGCTCGTGCTCCGCAACAAAAGAAGCCACCGCAATGAGAAGTCTGCGCACCACAACGAAGCGTAGCCCCCGCTCTCTGCAACTAGAGAAAGCCAGCGCGCAGCAACGAAGACCCAACGCAGCCAAAAATAAAAAATAGGTGAAATAAATAAATATTAAAAAAAAAAAATATATATATATATATATATAAAGAAAATACAGGGAAGACAATGTTGAACCTAAAGGAATGAATGACAAATGGTGTTATTTTAGGTATGTGGTAGTACTTGGTGGCCTAGGGGAGGGGAGCTTCTTAATCCCTTCGAACTACTTAAACCAGAACTGATGGGGAGAGTGAGGGGACAGGGGATGCTCATTTGAATTGGGCCCCTTGGACCAGGGAGCACAATGGGCCGGGCTATAGGTCTTTCTCTACTAATGGGAGGGCAAGAGGGCTACTTGGCTGCCCATCTGTCTGCAGGCAGGCCCAGGCTGGGGTCCCACTGGAGCATAGGGCCCCCTGTGTGGACTCAACCCTCCAGGGAGAAGTCCCTGCCAGTCTGTCTGGGGATGCCGCGGCAGGGCAGGGAGAGGTGCTGGGCAGGGCCAGCTGGCGGCCGCGGCCCTGATCCTCGCCCTCTGAGGGTGGATGGTGAGGGCGGTGGCCACGGCGTTCCTGGCTGGGAGCCCAGAGGAGTCTTTTGTAATCACAACATGATCTCGTGTGCTGGGCGGTGAAGCCGGCAGGGAGAGGCCGGCAGAGGCCCGGCTCCAGTGGCTCCAGCTTCCCTCCTGCTCTGGCTCCCCCAGGGCTGCTCTGGAAATCTCTCAGTGCCTGCTGTTGCCATGCACTCGGCTGTGAGTTGCACCTTGCCTTTGGCGGGGGGCTTCTTGGGGCTGGGGCATCAGGCGGCCACACTCTGGGGGCAGCTGGGGGCAGCTGGGCCTGGGAGGAAGAGGGCTGTGCCTATGCCGGTGGGGGGCTGGGCAGGGGCATCAGCCACAACGGGGTCCCTGCAGCCAGAGAAGGAGGGACTCGGGGATCTCGGTGCTGAGGCACAGTGTGCCCCGGGGTGGCTCCCTGGCTGGGCCTGCCCTCAGAGCTGGCTCTTTCCTGCCCCGACTGACTGTCGGCAGCTCAGGGCCTGGAGAGGCTGGGCCCGTGGGAGTGGCTCTTTCCCACAGGCTGGGCACAGTTTTGGGGTGTGGGGTCCGGGGCCTGGGAGCTGAGGACAGAGCAGGGGCCTCTCTTTTCACCATGGTTCTTGGCCTGGGAGCCAAACAGCACCCCCCTCGACCTCCTGAATACCCTGGCAACTTCCCAGTCACGGCAGGTTCCGCTGCCAGAGCCATTTATAACTCCCATTCCAGGCTCTGCTCTGCAGTGGAGCTCCCAGGAGAGCTGGGGGGAGGGGCAGCCACTGCTGGGAGCTGCAGGCCTGGGTATGAAGCCCCGGCCTGAGCCTCAGAGGTGGCAGGAAGATGGGCACAGAGGCCAGCGGGGTGGGGCTGGGGGGCCTTCCATGGGCCATCTCCCCACGTGACCCTCACTCCGGGTCTGGAGTCTGCTCCTTGCCTGGTAAGAGCATGGTAGAGTGGGCGAATGTGAACGTAGAGGGACTGGTAAGGGATGGGCCCAGCAGTCAGGAGCTTGGGCCCCCTGGCCTCTGCAGGGGCCTCAGGGGGCCGAGTCCCCAATGAGCAGGCAGGAGAAGGATGCAGAGCTGGACAGGAGGATCGTTGCCCTTCGCAAGAAGAACCAGGCCTTACTGCGCAGGTACCAGGTGAGTGCGCTGTGATGGGCCGGGAGGACTGACCGGGTTGGCACTCCCTGTCCGATCTGCAGACCCTGAATGGTTGTCTCTCCCTGCAGGCTCTGGGCCTGGGACCAGGGTTAGGTTGGGTGCGTTCCATCTCAGGGGGCTCTGTGAGGGTCCTGGGGACTCTGTGATGTAGTGCCTCTGCCCCCTGGTGTCCCACTGGTGTCTCTCTGTGTAGGCCTGTCGACATCTGTTTCTCTGTGCACTTGGGGGGCCATGGCCTGTGCTGACCCTGGGCCCTCCCACAGGAGATCCAGGAAGACCGTCGGCAGGCAGAGCAGGGGGGCATGGCTGGGACCACGCCGGAGCTCCTCCGTCCTGACGGCCTCACTGTCACCATCAGCCAGGTTCCTGGAGTAAGACCCACCCAGCAGACAGGGTGGGGTGGCAAGGAGGTGGAGGGCCAGCCCGTGCCAGGGGAGCACAGCTGCCCCCGCTCCTCTGCTTCTCCCGCTTACATTCTGGGGCATACCTACCAGCTCCCAACCTCATGCAGCCCAGGCCACTGCTGGCCCCCATCCCCAAAGAGCCACAGCTGAAAGGTGACCAGATAGAAGCCTCTTTATGCCCTTTTCCAGCCCCAGAGCTCTGCACCCGTACCCCCAAGCACAGGCCGCTCGTAAACCCCAAACCCCAGGGGCACAGAGACGTTGGGGCTGAATGCCAGGAACAGCGTCTGAGGGACAGAGCCTCATTGTCTGAGTGCTTTGGATTTCCCAGCTCAGAGATGATGGGCCACTGTGGAGTCTTGGGCCCCTGGGTGGCCCCAGGCCCGGATAACCTAATGCCACTGGTATGTGAACGCCTCGCAGCGTCAGCTCCCCTGTGGGCATTCCAGGGAGGGCCAGGGCTGGAACCCAGCCTGGGGAACCACCCAAAGGGCCCAAGTCCCAGCTTCTGTCCAGTGCTGTCTATGTGGCGTGACAGCACGGCCCCTCATTCTGCAGGGGAAGCGGGTGGTCAGCCGGAACTGGGCAAGGAGCGCCCTTGGACCTGGAGCAGCCAATGAGATGCTGGAAGATGAGGAGGCAGAGGCCCACGCGGGCGCCTTCCGCGTGGGGGAGCGGGTGGAGCTGGCTGTGATCATGGAAAACAAAGCCGAGGTGAGCAGTGCTGGTGGGGGGAGCCGGGGGCCAGGAAGGCAGCCTCTTCTCTGGCCCTGCCACACTGCCCATCCGCACCTTCCCCAGGCCAAGCGGATCGTAAGTGAGAAGCCCACCAGAGCAAGGAGCCAGGGGGCAGAAGGGTCACCTGGAGGGGGCTTGGGCCGGAGCCCCTCCATGCAGATGGCCATCAGCTCAGATCCTGCCCGGAAGGTAGCTCTTCAAGAGGGGCTGGGGACACGAATGTGGTGGTCCCCTTTCGGGGGAGGCATAGACGCTGAGTCGCATATGTGCCCCTTTGCGAGGACGTGGCCCAGGCAGGACCTGCAAGAATCTCCCACTCCTTCTTCCTTTCTCTGGCCAGCCTCCGCGTTGGGTGGGTCTTGCAGTGAGAGACAGTGTAAGCCAGAGGCGTGACCTAGCCCCTTACCCTACCTGGACATCTGGTAGCAAGCTGTGGTGGTGGTGGTGGGGTCTGGAGGTCTGTCAGGAGGGTGTAAGAGACTGGCCATGTGCCAGGTGTGACCTCTAGGTGGCAGCAGCCCCCAGTCTTGGTTCTCGCTCACAGCCGCTGGGTGCCTCTCCACCCTGCCTGCACCTGACCACACACCCCAGCGACAACTCTGTGGATAGATCCTGTTATTATCCCCATTTTACAGATGAGGAAATGACACACAGAGAGGTTAAGTAACTTGCCCAAAAGACACCACTAACGCGTGGACGGAAACCGTGCCTATAGCAAACAACATGTTAGAGATGGAATGGATCTAATTTTTTTGGTGGGGGGACCTCAAGACCTTGAGAGAGGAAGGGGTTAGTAGACTCTGGATCCCCATTCCAAGCTCAGGGCTCTTTCTGCTTCGACCCCGTGGTGCTTTGTGTCTTCTCCCTGCAGGGTGTCCGGGAGCCCCAGAGTCCAGGCCTGGTTCCAGGCCCAGCTCCCCGTCGGCCAGTGGGGGGGCCCCCGGAGGCGGGCTGGGACTACGCCCAGTGGAAGCAGGAGCGAGAGCAGATCGACCTGGCCCGCCTGGCGCGGCACAGAGACGCACAGGGTGACTGGCGCCGCCCGTGGGACCTGGACAAGGCCAAGCCCACGTGGGTGGCAGGGCTGGGCATTCTGCTGGGTCGACATGCTTGTGGGGCTGAGTCGGGCTAACTGTGGGTGTCTCTTGGAGGGCTGCTGGGACCCTCCCCAGGGTGGTGAGGCTCTGCCTGACCCTCTGTTCGGACCCTGGGCTCAGGGTTGTGTGTGGGCACTGCGTTTCCCACCTTTCTTGGGCCCACCCTCTCCATGCTGTCCTTGGTTCCGTGGCTGGGCTTGGGGCTGGGACTGGGGCAGGAGGTGTCGGCCCACCAGCAGCCTTGCAGCCTCTGTGCTCCCTGCCAGCAGCCCACCTGACTCCCTCTCTCTGCAATGCAGGCCACAGGACTCCAGCAAGCCTCGGGAAGAGGGCCCGGCCAGGGTGGGCAGCACGAGGGGTGAGCCAACACCCACCCCTCCTGGATTTTTTCACTCCTTGCCCCCGCTTCCTCTCTGTTCCCTGTCTCTTGGTTTACCACTTATTTTCAGAGCTGGAAGGAAGCATGGAAGGACATCTTCCTTCCTCTCCCTCCCTATCAGAGGAGGGCACCACTTCCCATCCTCCGAACCCACAGCCCCTGTCCTAGATTCTGACCCCAGAAGATCTGGGGAGAAGGGCTCACCAGGAGGTCAGCGCTGGAGTCCTTTTGAGGTGTTGGTCCCTTGTGGGCAGCAGCTGCCCCTCGCCTGTTATAGGAACAGAACTCTGCGTCACTGGCCCCTCATTTTACACACAAGGGAGCTTGAGGCTGGAGAGGCTCCCGGTCACCTAGTCAGGAGTGACACAGCGAGCACAGGGACGCAGCTCCCCTGACCCCCAGGCCAGGGCTCTTTTTTGGGAGCCAGAACACTCACAGCTGGCAGCTTCCTGTTCCCGAAAGAACTGATGTTCCTGCTTTGGGTCTTTTGTGACGCCCACCCTTTCCCCATTTCCTTTTTCCACTTAGGCCCCAGGAGCCACCAAAAGCTACAGCCCCCACTGTTTCCCCCTGATGGCAAAGGTGAGTTGGGACAGGAGGAGGAGCAGGTCCCGTGTGCTGGTGAAGGAGCTGGGCTGCTATGGACCTCTTCTCTCTTGATTTGTGGACCATCTCTTGCAGGCGGTACTACTTGGGGTGGGCAACCCAGCAGACCTTTGGTGGCGCTGGCCACGCACAGCAAAGCCCGGGGGACAGAGAGGCTGACTGGCAGGGCCCGCAGGTAACGTGGCAGGGAGCAAAATCGAGGGAGGCATCAGGGCTCCCTAATTTCCTGGCCCTCCCCTGCCCCTGGGAGGTCAGGCCCAGCACTGGCCCAGGTGCCTGCTCCAGCCCCCGGGGCCTCTGCCTCTTGGCTGACTGCTGCCTTATGGCAGGTTAATGAGATGCGGGGAGAGGCCATCAGCAAAGGCAGCAGCAGCGAGAGCCTGGTGTCCAGGGACGCTGGTGGTAATTACAGCAGTTACCTCCCCTGGGAAGTCAGGCACGCCTTTCCCAGGCAGTGCAGGCCAGGACACGCACGGAGTCCCCACAGAACTCAAGGTGCTGCAGGCTTGGCCATAAACAGCAGCTGGGGACCTGCAACGGGGCTACGGTGGGCAGTGTTCTGAGGAAGTGGCTGGGTTTGGGGAGGAAGGTTGGGCTGGAAGGGAAGCATCCTGGAGCCTCGTTCTGGCTCTGAGGTTCCTCTGAGACCCTTGGGCTCTCGCTCCTCCCTGGGGGACATGGGCTGCTGGCTACGGAGCAGGTGACGTGAAGTGGGATGGGTAGTAGTGGGGCCTGCCATGTTCTGTGTTTCCGCAGGTGGGAAATGAAGGGAGGCAAGAAGGAGCTGGAGAGCCAGGAGGTGGGTACTTGGGCATAGGATGGGGTGGGCTAGGGGCATGAGCCCTGAATTCACCAACCAGCAGAGCCGACCTCTTGTTGTCAGGGAAGCCCAAGCACCAGAAGGACTCCAGATGAGAAGGAACATGCGCAGACTCCAAGCAGGATGGAGCCCGGCGGACCCATGAGTGTCCCAGCAACCAGCCCAGCTCCAGCATCAGCATCACCAGAGGAGCCGAAAGGGGAGTCAGGAGCTTCAACAGCCAGTCCTGAGCCTGGCTCTCCACGAAACACGGACTTGCTTCCCCTCGACCTCTCTCTAGGATGTGCCTGTAGCCCTGGGCCCGGGGAGAGCACATGTGTGCTCAGTCCAAGGCCTGGGACCCAGGAGAGCCCTGTGTCCTGGCTGGAGGGTCACGAGCAGCCCCTGGGGTGGACCGAGCCCCAGGCTGAGCCAGAAGCCCAGACTTGTTGTGGGCCCCCAAAAGAGGCAGGGCCCCTGGAACCCAGAGAAGACAGGCCTGGCAAGGCAGGGGCCCAGCAGGTCCTGGCACCTCGAAGCAGACCCCCCAGAGGAGGCAGCCAAAGGGTGAGGGGCACAGGAGGTATGAGGCGCAGGACAGGGGGTCCTGCCCCTGCAAGAAGATGCTGAGCAAAGCTCTCGGGGGCAGGGGGCCGGGCTGGGGAGGGGAGGAGGGAAGACACCGTCAAAAATCTTTGAGCTCTGGGCTTCCCTGGTGGTGCAGTGGTTGAGAGTCCGCCTGCCGATGCAGGGGACACGGGTTCGTGCCCCGGTGT
>NW_006787469.1:2493754-2494481 GCF_000442215.2 Lipotes vexillifer
GCTCGTCCGGAGCCTGTGCTCTGCAACCGGAGAGGCCACAACAGTGAGAGGCCCACATACCGCAAAAAAAAAAAAAAATCTTTGAGCTCTGGGCACGCGCTGGCTGGCGGCTGTGGCAGCCTGGCCGAGCAGTTTGGCAGACTCTCCAGTGGAGTGACACTGTGAAGGCAACGAGCCAACCCCTGCACCTCACGGGCACCCCCCTGTGCACGTGTGTGCTCTCATCTGCAGGTAGAGCCCCTGGCGTATCCCCACGCCTGGTCTGTGAGGCTGGCAAGCCCTGCCCCAAACCTACTGCTGCCCAGGCCACAAGCTCCCTGACCGTGGCGAGATGACAAGGCTTGGAAGCACTCAGCACCTGGCTCTCCTGGCTTCCATCACCCCCAGGGCCTGGCCTCCCTCTCTGGCTGCCGGCTCCTGGCTCCTCAGGTACAGGCAGCCTCAGCAGCTGGCATGGCCAGCCCAGGCTCGGGCCCTTTCCTACACCCCTGCCTCGTACCCAGGTGAATCACAGTCCAAGACTCACAGGATGGCCAACCTGGGGATCTCACAATCAGCTGGCAGCCTCCTGCCTTTCTCTGGGCCTCAGCCTCCTGGAAGAGGAGGCTGAGGCCCAGAGAAAGGGAGGCCACAGCCAGCAGGGACAGAGCTGGGGACAGAAGAGCAGAGCTCAGGTCTCCCCTGTGAAAGGAAGGGTCTCTGGAGAGTCTCTGAAATGGGGCGGGGG
>NW_006787469.1:2495120-2510949 GCF_000442215.2 Lipotes vexillifer
GGGGCCAGCTTCCTCTCCCCACAGCAGGTGCAGGAGCCCACCGTCAGGGACCTCGTCCCCCATGCCCAGGTCAGACATGGAGTGCGCCCTGAACGGGGGCAGAGGGAGCCTGCCGCCCAGGGTCGTTTCCTGCCATCTCCAGCTTCCTCCTCCCACCGCCTCCCTGCACAGTGTCATGCCAGAGCAAGGTCTCAGGCAGTGACCCAAGAGGCAGAGAAACAGCAACTCCAGCTAAGTATGACATCAGGACTTGTCTTTCCTACTTAGTCTCCGTTCCCGTCCCTCCCCTGAGGCCCACGTCTCCGCACAAGCTGTGGCTTCCTCCCAATTCAACAAACATTTCCTGAGCACCCACTACCAGCAATGCAGCTGGTGGGCGATGGTGACTTTGCCAGCAAGAGGGAGGGAAGAAACCCCTGCATCTGGCAGACCCAGCCTGCGCAGCAGGAGCTGTTCTTAGCTGTAGGTGCCCGACAGGGGCTGGGGATGGTAGTAGGAGCCAAGAGGGAACCATCCCACCACTGCTCGCAAAGGCAGGCGCGTCTCCCTTTCTCATCGTGTGTACCCTTTGCCCCCAATCCCCTGCTTGGATTTCCCCAGGTGGTTCTGCCACGGTTGTTCCTCTCTGCTGAGGGTCCTGGGCCTCACCAGCCTCTCTGGGCTCTCTAGGGAGTGCCTGGATCATCCCCAGCATCTCTCCACTGTCAGTGAGGCCTAAACTGTTGCTCAACTGTGTGAGGGCTGGGCTTCCTCACTGTCTCTTGCTCCACTCTCCACCCCCTCTATTGAGGAAGCATGAGGAGGGGGTGTCTTTTTGGCAGATCACATTGTTTAGAGCAGTGCCTCTCATACATTAAGGTGCAGAGTAATGCAGATTCTAACTCGGGAGGCCTGTGCTGGGCCTGGGAACTTGCATTTCTACTAGGCTCCAAGTGCTGCCTCTGCTGCTGCTTCCTGGACCACAGTGTGAGAGTAAGGGTTTGGACTAGAGTGTATGGAGGGCTAGGGGCAAAGACAGACTCTAGACTCTAAGGGCTGGCTGCTCGTTCTGTAGGGGATGGGGGCAGGCTGCCCCTGCCCGGTGGGAGCTTCCTGGCCTCAGAGTTGGGTGGGACACTGACGCACTGGGTAGATGCTTGAGAGTAGGTGGTGTCAACTTCCTGTAGTGGGGAGTGAGAAAGCTGGTTGGGAACAGGATGAGGTGAAGGGGGTTCGAAGAGGTCAGGACTGATCAGAGGAAGTTTGGAAAGGCTTGGGAACATTCTGTGCCTATGGGAAGAAGACCCCTGTGAGATATGAAAAGGCAAGGGTGAAAGAGTCCGAGCTCAAGTTTTCCTTTTGCCTTCCAGTCACATGTGTGTGGCTTTGGAACATGGCAACTCACGACTCCCAAAGGATGGAGCTGGGGTAGAGCAGGTTCGGGCAGCCTCGAATTCAGATGTCTCCCAAATAATTGTGATCCAGAGTTTGAAATCTAAGATTCACAAACTTTCCCCAGCCCCCAGTGCCCCTAAGTGTACAGATGTGCCTTCATTAAAGGGTCTGTGCCAAGGCACGTTTGACTATGGGATGGGGATGTAGAACTTGGGCAGAGCTCTGGTTGAGGCCTCACAGCAAGACCTAAGCAGGAGAGGAAGCTGGACAAAAGGGCTATGGAGAAATAGGGCTTCTCTCCCTTCTGGATGTTAGGAGAAAGGGATGTCATGGGAATGAGTCACTAGGGCTTGGAGAGAATGAAGTCTGGCACAGGACGTCTTCGTTGCAGGAGGACTGTAGTGCAAGGCAAGCATCACCGAACTTTTCTCAAAAAAGGGGAGCCCTAAAGCAATTATACCCCAATAAAGATGTTAAAAAAAGGGGAGCCCTTCTTCAGGAGCAATGAACCAGCAGCTCTGGGGGCCACCCCTCCTGCTCTAGGATGGAACCAGCTAAGGAACAGGAGGGAAGCGTAGACATCCCTCCACAAAGCTCGGGACCATGGAAGGCTGCTCTGTTTCCTTCTGGCTCCTTTGGTTAAAGGCCTGGCTGGGAGCCTTCTTCTTGGATTCCCTTCTCCTCTCCAACCAACAGACAAGACTGCTCCTCAAAGGTGGGAAGCTCTTCATGGGACACGGCTTCAGGAGCCCAGGCACAGAGCTGGAGGAACTGACAAGGGAGAGTGCAGTGGGTAGTAGGGAGCCAGCAGGGAGATGACAGCTTTACCTAAGGCCTCAAACCAAGGAGGGCAGAAGAGGTGGAAAGCATCTCTGTCCTGGCCCATATCCCCTTACAGAGGGGAGCAGCAGACCACATTGTGTAAGGGAGGTATTTTGGGGATGATAGGCAGCGTGGTTGAGGGGAACAAACATGGGCCTTGGAATCTGAGAGACTGAATCTGAATCCTAGGTCTGCCACCTGCTAGCTGGATGACTCTGGTCAATTTTAACATCTAAAAGCCTCAGTTTTCTTGCCTGCAAAATGGAGCTAGTAATACCTATGATGAAGGGTTGTTAAGAAAATTAAAGATGAGAATATGCAAAATATACCTGGCACACCATAGGCACTCTATTCACAGTAGAACACAGAAGGCACTCAGTAAATATCTGTCACATAAATAAAGTAGCTATTTGTTGGGATCTCTGTCTACTTGGTTTTCTATCTTTTCCACTGTCTTCTCTTTTAGTCTCATGGTCACTGGAGTCGATACACTCTCAGGGAAACAGGGATGGATTGTAAATGTTACCCAGCCTTCTAGGACAGTGAGCTGCTTTTAATCCCCCGGGGTAGTCTGGTTGAGCTAAAAGCATCATGAAGTGACTCTGCTCTTACAGGGAATGCTCTTTGCCCTCATCCACCCACTGGATCACAAGGATATCCTAAGCATTTCCCCCTGACCTTGCACACTGCCTCTTGCAGCTCAGAGTGTTTCCTCTTTTCTTCTGTTTACATCATAGCCATCTCAGGAACTCACTCCCCAGAAACAAAGTCCTTTGTGGAGTTTGCTCCATGCCTCCCCAAGTTTTATCAGCCAAAGGAGCAGCATGCCGGTATTTTCTTATAATCAAGAGACGGGTAATTGGGGATCCCAGCTATCTAACAAGTCCCAAGTTTGGAAGGTTTGACCACCAGTCAGCTCCAGCCCCAAACCCTAGCCTCAGGGACAGGAATAACAGGAAAAGATGGCACTGGCCCCTGAAAAGAAAAAAGGAAATGGCAAAAATCCCACTTTGGCCATATCTTCTTATTTGGGGGACTAAATCGGGGGGGGGGGGGCAAGGGAATAGGAGAAACTAAAGGCACCGCTTCACTTCTGCCTCTTAAGTCATTTATCAGTGTCCACAGACCCCGCAAGCGTCTCTTCCTGAGTGAGGGATATCAGGGCTTACGAGGAAGAGCTGACACAGGGTGACCACAGCCTCACCGAGGGGGAGAAGGCAAGGCTGGGGAAGGCAATGAGAGAAGCCACGTAAGGCACAGACCAAGGCTGCTTTCTCTCAGCAAGTCTGCCGGCCTACGTCACGGCCTCCCATTAAGCATCCAC
Source organism: Lipotes vexillifer (assembly GCF_000442215.2). Taxonomy (NCBI): domain Eukaryota; kingdom Metazoa; phylum Chordata; class Mammalia; order Artiodactyla; family Lipotidae; genus Lipotes; species Lipotes vexillifer. Next base: position 2,498,641 of record NW_006787469.1, read on the forward strand.
TTGACGCCGGGGAAGTGAAATAGCACAGACCTGGCACCAGAAAGGACAAATGTGGCACCCACTGCTCCTTTTAAGGACTGGCTGGAGGAGCTGCAGGCCCCAAGGCAGGAGGTGAGGCAAACACATCAGTACCTTTGTGGGAGGGGGAGGGAGGACTCTCAGGCCTGCCTTTTTTTTTTTTTTTTTTTTTTGTGGGCCTCTCACCACTGTGGCCTCTCCCGTTGAGCACAGACTCCGGACACGCAGGCCCAGCAGCCATGGCTCACCGGCCCAGCTGCTCCGCGGCATGCGGGATCCTCCCGGACCAGGGCACGAACCTGTGTCCCCTGCACCGGCAGGCGGACTCTCAACCACTGCGCCACCAGGGAAGCCCCATTGTTGGTTATTCTTGAAGGTCGCAGGAGAGCTTGCCCAGGAGAGCTTGTTAAGAAGGAGGCAGGGGATTCCCTGGTGGCGCAGTGGTTGGGAGTCCGCCTGCTGATGCAGGGGACACGGGTTCGAGCCCCGGTCCGGGAAGATCCCACATGCCGCGGAGCGGCTGGGCCCGTGAGCCATGGCCGCTGGGCCTGCGCGTCCAGAGCCTGTGCTCCGCAACGGGAGAGGCCACGACAGTGAGAGGCCCGTGTACTGGGAAAAAAAAAAAAGGAATAACCAACAATGAAGGCTTTTTAAACTCTAGGGACACAGTGTTTCCTCTTCCCTCAGCAGGGCAGCTGGCTTCAACCAAGAAAGAGGGTCAAAAGTCACCTTTGGATAACCATCTGTTCAAACAGTAATACCCTAACCCCAAGTTACTGAATCAGAGGGAAAGGCTGGACCAGTGCTTTTCACATTCCAGCGTGCATCCGAGACCCGCAAGGCTGGTTAACACAGTGCGGAGCTCCTCCTCCTGAATTTCTCATTCCGTCGGTATGGGATGGGGCCTCAGACATGGCGTTTCTAACAAGTTCCCAGGTGATGCTGATGCTGATGCTGATGGTCTGGGCACTGGTGTAATGTTTACTCCCTGCCCCTTCACATTTCTTTCCATGCATCATTTTTGCCCAAAGGGAAAGTCCTTCCCTTGAAAATATATTAATTACCTCATGTGAATATACTGTACTTTTATTCCCAATATCTCGAAGCCCTGTCACACCTATTAGCTCCATTTGCTCTCATGAATTCCCATTTGGTTAGGAGGAAAGAGAGAGGTCACGGGCGATAACCCATGCCATCGTTGAGTCTGTAGGCTGCCTGTCTTCCAGTTCAGGGGTCCCTCCCAAGAGCACACTGCCTCCCCAACCCAGATCCTCGTGATATGTGAGCTGCCTACAGCTCAGAGACTGGCTGCTGTGACTCAGCACTGCCCAGACTACTAGCAGGGAGCTGAAGGGACAGGTGTCCTCCAGGACAAGGTGGGAGGAGACCTCAACTCATCCTCTGAACATGGAGGTAGCAGAGAGAGGTAGAGGTAAAAGGAAATCCTTGGTAACCAGCAACTGCTTTTTTGGACAAGATGGTTTGGGGACTTTTGAGGCTCACTTCGTACACTGTAGGCAATAAATAAATAGTTCTTGAAATAATGGTAGTGGTTTATGGAAAATGTTCTAAGGAAAGTTAGAATCTTACTGCTGATTAACTGATGAGCTATTGTAAAAACAGATTACTGAAGTTAAGGAAACAGGAAAGTAACAAGGGTAGATTCTTGTTGGCATGACTGTAAATTCCTTGAGGGCAAGAACTGTATGGTAATTTTCTGGTCCCATAGGAGCAGCTTAACAAATGTTTATAGAATGGAATGCGGCACAGGGAAGCTGGTTTGGCTCTGGTGCTCCTTACTGACCAGGTGGCTCAAGGACACTGTGTGCCACTGGGAGCCACAGCTGTTTCTGCGCTTAGGACAGACAGCCTGGTAGAGTCTGGGAGTGTGGTTTAAAAAGATTTCGTCTTTGTATTTTTAAATTAGCTACTGGAGGGAACAAAGAGCATAACACAGGTTTTCTGGCAGCAGAAACCTACATGTTATGTCAGCAAGTAAAACAGATGCGACCCAAAAACTGTTGATAGAGCAGATATTTTTATAGCTCAAATTGGCCACAGGGCCAGGACAAAGGAGACAATGAATGGGTTACATATTCTCTGTTGCCTCCTTGAAGCACCACATGGAATACAGCTGTGGACTCCTGGCGCCTGGCAAGAACAGGTAGGCCAAGCCCAAGCCCTGCAACCTGGCAGTGAAGAAACCGCGGCCAGAACGGCCCGTGCAGCTGTGATCTAGCAATTCACTTCCCTGAACCAAGATTCTCGCCTGTGGATACACAAGTGGATCATGACAGTGACACCACGATGACTCTAGGGCCAATGCTATCCAACGCAGTGATAAACCAGGTGATCGACAGTGCCAGGCACTGAGCTTTGTGCTGGTCCTCTGAAATGAGCAAGGCCACTGTGGTCCCTCCCTCCACCCAGGGAGAACAACAAAATGTACAGCTGTGGCTCTTTTGTTACTGCATTGCAATTCCAGAAATACCACCATTCTCTGCAGACAGGAAGGGGAGGGCAATTATTACCCCTTTTAAATAGCTGTGGTATCCCTAAAGCTCGGGACCTGACCTTTCAGTTCCCCTTAAAGAAACATGTAGAAACAAGTAGATGCTCTCCACTCAGCATTTCAAAACAGGATATAAATACTCAACGAAAGGACACACTATCTTAGGATTCCCTAGTGAAAACCAAAAAACAAGGTAGACAGAAAAAATTCCAAAGCTGTGGTATCGTATGTGTAGAAATCTCGAGCTGTTAGGAAGAAAAATATTTCTTATGCCGGAAACTTCACAGAAACACTTCCTCAGCACAGTGGGGGAAAGAAATGATACCCACACAAGCCCAGTCTAAATGGCTTAGCAAACTCCTCACCCCTCACCCTCCAGAACTACGCTTTCAAAAGAGGATTATTTCATCAAATGCAGGCTGTCGAGAAATAAACGCACACAGTCACTTCTAACATAAACACCTAGAAATGATCCAGGTAGTCGCAGTGCAAGGCAGTTAAAGGAAAATAATCCCCCTTTACCCAGACCTCTCCTTCCCAGCTCAAAATCTGATGGACGATTTTGCAGCTAATTTCTAACCCTTGAAAATAAAGCTATTCCAACCGCTGCTCCCTGCCACCAGGCCCTGTTCCGGTGAAACAGTGACCTTCGCACTGGCCAGCAGGCTCCTGCTGCACACACACACTGCTGTATGTGCCCAACGTGTGAAGCCGTGTGCAACTGCAGAAGCCACATGTCCCCGTCTACAGAAAGGAGGGGCTGGCTTGAAGAACTTTGGAAACTCACTCCCCTTCTGCTCTGCCTTACCAAGCCCTCTCACAGGAAGCCATTGTGTAGGCTCAAGAGGGAAATAAAAGAAGGGTAGACTTTTTCCATGCTCCCCTGTGGACCACAAGGTGATGGAAAAGCACAGCAGCCACCCCCCAACAGCTCCTGAGAAGTACAGGCCTCAGGGGGCCCCATCGACACTGGCTTCTCACTCTGGTTCGCACTGGGCAACATTGTCTAATAATGAGCTGAGCTCAATTGCTTGCTGTGTATTTTGCAGCACAACTAATCCCTTATATTTGTGCTTTCCACCCACATGTCTTTTATTGTTTGCTCTAGGGAAGAAAAAGCCTCACCTTTGAAGCAACCTACACCTTCTCTCTGCCCTGTGGCTCTCAACTCCTCCACTGTAGACAAAGCTCTGTCCAACCACGGCAGACACATCCATTTGTCTCCCCCAGTATTAGCACTTCTTGAGCTTTCTGGGGGCCAGTGGTTTAAAGGCGAGAACAGCGATGCTGTCAGGCGTCTGACCCTCACCTCAGCTCAGCTCTCAGCCAGCTCAATGTTTATAATAATTCTCAATCTGCGTGCTTACTGGTCCCTCAGCTCCCTCAGCTGGGTAGCTGCTCAGAGTCCTTTAAAGGCAGAACTTTTCCCAACCGTTTTAGGGTTGGCAAAAGGTAGCTGAGCTAGATATCACTGTTCTTCCAACCCCGTGATTGCTTCCCGAATAAGATGGATTCCTGCCACCCTTCAATTTGGTCAAACCATCAGGCACAGAGAACATTAGAGCAATTGCTTTTTCCTCTTACACCTTATTCATTACCACCCGTCCACCACACCTTAGACTATTACCTCTACTCCTTCCCCAAGAAGCATGAAAAGAGAAATGATCGACTTACACAGGCTGACGTAGAGTTCTTAGAATGTATTTTTGTTCACCTGAAAAATAAAACTTTTAAAAAATATACAGGACTTTTTGAGTACAGGTATATCTTAAATGGCTGGATTATAAATAATGTCTCTGGTCACACTCACAGCTAGAGCTGGAGCTAATGTCCCAATTCCAGTGAAGGCGTTAGAGAGTCAGGAGACCAGCAGCTGGACCCACGAGTGATTTTTCTAGACTCTGATCCATCCCAACGTGGATTAAACAGTCCAGAATGCAGGGGTCAGGATGGGGACAGGGGATTGGACTCCCAGATGTTCTCTTGCAAGTTCAAAGGATTCTTGGAATAAGAGATCGATTTACAAATTATTAAAATATAGGACTAAAAATTCACACAGCAAATATAAATTACAGGCTATTATTTAAGTTATAAAGTGGCATTTTATGTTTCTTCCCCCAGGCCCTCACCAAAAATTTAAAAAGGCCTCAGGGCTTCCTAATGACCGAAGTGCTCAGAAATCTCCTTCAACCAAGACACCTTGGGGGTGCAACCAGCCTGCCCCTAGGCTATGATAGCTCAGCTGCTATTATCTTGCCCACACCAGGACATGGCTTAAAGCAAGGCTGTTGTCCTGTAAACTTGGATCAGAGCTAACTGGAGTGTAAGCCAGAAAATGGGAGAGACAAAGTGTTTCAGGACTCAGGTGGATAAGTTGTTGTTGTCATTGTTTTAAAGTGCCTCATTTCCCAAAAAGGAAACACGAAAGGGTTTGATATCTTGTCACTACCCACACTCAACTGCCTAAAAGCAAGTGGCGGAAGGAAACGGAATCCAAATTGAGGATGTATAATTCTTGCTGCCCCAGAGCTAGCTCTACATATGTCATTTCACTCCATGTTTCTCATCTCAATAAAAGTATAGGCTGCATATAAGTAGAGCTTATCAGGAGAGGTAAAGACAAGCCAATTTAACCTTCCTACGGCTGGTCTATTATCTGGCTATCCAAACACAATCCTGAGGTTGAAGCCCACCTTTCGGCCTTTTGCGTTCCACAGTACAACTCATAACCAGAGGGTGTGCTCAAAGCTCTGGTTTCACAACAGATTTTGTCCTAATCACAGGGCTACACTGTCACTACAGGCTCAGGGAAGAGGGAAGCTGTAGGTGATTACTGGAACAAGACCAGATCTTAAAGAGCAGGGAAAAAAATAAATAAATAAAACACTTGTGAGCCACTCTACTTACAAAAGCTTGCTCTTCCTAAAAGAACTCTGTGAGAAGGCCAAGGGGTGAAGCACAGAGGCATTGCTTTTTCCCTTTCTTCTTCCCTGGCCCATATCCAGATACTTAGGGCTGCAACAGAAAGCCTCTTAGGTGGGGGCACTAAGGTGGGAAGAGGAGAGCAGGGGATCAGTACCTTCCCCACCCTCCCTGAACTCCTTCTACCTCTCCAAAGGTTTTCCATTGTCCTTTCAACAAGTTTAAGAATGATTATACTTGTCTTGTCTAACCCTAATGTGTCATAAATCTATCTTTCTGAAACAGGAGGGGGAAAAGGGGCAAGAGTGGGTAATGAAAAAAGTGTTTGTGCCCTTCTGGCTAGCTGCACTTTGGGGGCCAGCAAATAGCCCTTGCTTAGCCCCATTCATCAGTCAGTAGCTACCCAGGGTGTAGGAGGATACATGTAGTTATATGTAATTATAGCTTCTAGTGCATATGTCAACAACTATATACAGGGATCTATAAATTAAATGCATCTGTGGCCACTGTAACTAGGTTGACGTACCTGAGCTCCACTACTTTTGGTGCCCTCCTCCTTGCGAGAGCTTCGGCTTATTAAAGAAGAGCCCCTACAGCTCCCTCCTTCCCCTGAGTCCTGGGGGAAAGCCCGAGTCACCCCTCCACGTAAGATACCGAAGAGCTAGCGGCGCAGAAGGGTTCGGTGCTGGGATCTCCCCACCGCTCCCCCCATCCCCCTTATGTCTCAGGGCCCTGGCGCAGCACGGTCCTAGGAAGACAAAACACCGAACCCCCGGAGAATCGTGGTCCCTTGGCTGAAGATCCGACTTCAGGCCCCTCGCCCCTGCGGCGAGCGCGCGATCGTCGGGGGAAGGGAGGCGTTCACTCCCGTGGGGGTCACTCCCGCGGGCTCCCCGCCCGGTTCTGCTGCAAAGTCCTGCCTCCGGGCTTGGGGAAGATGGTTTCCGGCCACCCCTGGCACGGAGGGGTTCAACGACTCCCGGGCGCCGCCGCCGCTTCCTTCTCGTCCTCCTCGGCCCCCTGCGGCTGCTCCAGCGGCCCGGCCAGGGGTCTGTCGGCAGAAGGCTCAGGAGACACGGGCCGCGCCGCCTGCAGCGGGGGCACGTCGCGCGGCGCCTCGCGGCGGGACGCCCCCGTGGTGTTGGGCCCCGCCGCAGCCGCCGCCCCTGAAGTCCCGGACGGGCCGGTGGCGTTGGAGCCGCCGGGGGGCGGGCCGGCGGCTCCTCCCGAGGTCCCGGCGCCCACCGGCTGCCAGATGAGGCTGTAGTAGACGGCGAGCACGATGGCGGCCAGCGACACCGAGAGCACGTAAGCGAACACAGTGGCGAGTCGGACCCACTTCTTGTTGGTCTTGGCCGCCATCTTCGCCTTCTTGTCCCCGGTGTAGGTGGCCGGCTTGCCCCGCTCGGCCGGGGCCGCGTCGCGCTCCTTCATGGGAGGGCCCCGGCCTTTGCCCCGGTGCTCCACGGCCCCGGCTGGAGGGGGCCTGGCGGCCTGCAAGGACTGGGCAAGGGGCGGCCCGGTGCCCTCGGTTCCCGGCCACTCGGCTCTCCGCCGCCGCTCCTCACGCCGCCAGCCCGCAGCCCGCCACCGTGTCGCTGCAGCCGCCGCCGGGGCCTGGACCAGTCACCGCCGCCAGCGCCGCCGCCGCCGCCGGCCCGTCAGCTGCTTCCCCGCCGCCGCCACAGCCACAGCCGCCACAGTCGCCCGGCTCCGAGTCCCCATCCGCCGCCGCCGCCGCCTGCCCGGCCGCCGGCCGCCCGGTCTCCAGTGGCCGCGCGGACAGCGCTCTCTCCTGCCCGGCTCCCCCGCCTCTCGCGCCGGCAACAAGGGGCGGGAGAGGGCGCTGCTGGGGGCTGCCTCTTAAAAGGGCGACGGCGGGGTCCGGAAGTACCGCAAGGGGAGGCGGTCTGCAGGCGGGCGCCGCGAGCCCCGCCGGGACGCCCCGTTAAGAGAGAGTTAACGGAGGCTGGCTCTTAAAAGGGCAACGTCGCCGCAGCCCCTTACGGGCTGGCGCGGCGACGGTGGGTGCCCGGGGCGCTTCTTTAAAAGGGGAACGGCGTCGTTTGGGGCGGAGTGGTGAACTGGAATGGGGGCGGGGAGGGGCGGTCGGAGCGCAGAGCTGTCAACTCTGGCGCCTCCCCTCTGTGTCCAGACTGTCCGAAGTGACAGGTGGTATATCAGCAACGGCTTCCGCTCCCAGGCCCCAGGCCTCAGTTTACCCCCAGAAGTGGGGGTGATTTCACGTTGGTGCTCTCGACTCGCGCCCCGTTCCACGTACCCGCCGGGCGGGGCTTTCAGACCCCTTTACACCTAGCGAGTCTGGACCATGTCGTCTGGCGTAGGCAGCCAAGGAAGTGCACTGTGGTTACAGCTGGTCGCGCCCTTTCCCAGCCCTCACCCCCAACCCGCCGCCGGATCCCGCCTGGGCTTCAGGGTTCTCCCGATTCTCTGTCCTCGGAGGTCCCCGAGTCGGCTGCCCAGACCTTCCAGAGCTTTCGGGACAGTACAAGTGTTGAGCTGCTTCTCCTCCCACCTTAGTCCTGAAGTTTGCAACAGGTCCCAGGTCCCGCTTTGGGGGGATTCCGACTCCCGGGTTTGGGCTTGATTCATGGACTCAAGAGGCTGACCTGAACCGGTGGAGCGGCTTACAGTACAGGGCTTTTGCCTTCTCTGATCCTCCCCGGGTCTCAGAGCCTGGGCGGCTGTTGCCCTGCCATCCTTCCCAAGTGAGGCTTGTCATCCCTCGTTTAGGTGCTGACAAACGCCTCCAAGCTCGGACTCTCAGTAGCCGCTTACCCTGTGCCTTCCCCCTCCTTCAGCCCTCCTCTCTTTTGGCTTCTCTCCTCCCCATTCCCTGCCTATGAGGTTTTCTAGAATTTCTGGTTCTCTCCTCCTTGAGTTCTACTTCCTGTGTTCCCACAGCTGGGTGTGTGGACCTCCTGGGTATCTCAGTGGGTGTGGGAGACTGCCTTGGGGGCAGGGGAGAGAGCCCAATTAGGTCGGTCCTAATTGGGTTCTGTGGGCGAACCACCCCTCCTGACTCCTGGCTTCAGACTCTGTGGGGCTGGACCATCTCTGCCTTTTCCATTTCCCCTCCTCCACAGGAACTCTTAGCTTCCAGACACCATGCCCCCTGATGAAGAATCCCCATCCCATCACTGCTGCCCTGCCTCCCCCACTGCACAGAAGTCAAGTGGCTACGAGAGCTGAGTGTGTTGATCAGGGCTGGAACTCCAGGCCCATAGCCCAGCCCCTGACTCCTGAAGCTCAGGTGCGAGTCTGCCACTAGCAATGGCCAACTGGATGCTTATTTCCAAGAACAGGCTGCCTTTTTACTTTCTGAGAGATTTTAAGGACATTGAAAGTTTGGAGTGCTTATTGCCTTCTGGAGGCTGATGGGGAAAAGACAACCACTCCTTCCCCAACCTGCTGCCAGGGTGGCCAGAGCCCATCTAGCAGGGCGACCTGTTAAGTCAGAATCCCTGAATTGCCTCTGGATGTTGAACTCTCTCTCCACCTTACTCTCTGGCCTTCCTGGCAGGACCAGATCAAACCAGCTGTACCAAGGTAAATTATTCTTAAAAGATTCCAGGTGAGGCCAGCCCAAAGCCTCCTTCCATCTGCTTCCTTGAATGCACTCAATTTCTTCTGTTGCAAATTAAACTTCTTTCTTCTTGCTTGGCTCCCAGCGGAGTAGGAAAACAGCCTGTCACTTTTTTCCATACTGAAGAATAGATACACTTGAAGCCCCTATTCAATTCCTCTCACCCTATTCTTCTCCAAACTAAACAGTGCCAGATTCTTTAACCTGTCATCAATAAGCCGTATTTATTATCTGGATTTACATAGCGTCTTTTACCCTAGGAACTCAAAATGCTTTCAGATATAATTGAGGCTGATCTCCCTGGTGCCTGAGCCATTAAGAAACCATTAGTGTATTCCTGTTGCAGGCAACTAAACGGCCCCCTGGTGGCCTGAAAGTGAATATGCTTCTCTAAGTGCCTCTCCGGGACTAAGGGTAGGCAGAGTCAGAGCAGAGAATCAAGGCAGCTTGGGGATAGAATGGGCCCAAAAGGTCCTCTTTTGTAAATACCCTCATGGACCCTAGAACCTTCCCCACAGCATCCCTATGGAGCACTCTCCAGCGTTAGCTAAAAGACCCTCCATGTTGGTGTACGTTATTGTCTGCTCCCTAAGGCAGCCCTTTCAAGCTTCGGAAAGTTCTGACCAATTGTAACAGCAGCAGTTCTGACCAATTGTAACAGCATCCACACCTTTATTATGTGCTAGGCACCATGCTAAGTAAACACTTACATTCCTTGTCTCATTTGTCTTACAACAATCTATCAGGTAGTTACTATTTTCTTCATTTTAGAGATGAAGAAATTGCCTCAAAAAAGTTCAGTAGGGCTTCCCTGGTGGCGCAGTGGTTGACAGTCCGCCTGCCGATGCAGGGGACACGGGTTCGTGCCCCGGTCCAGGAGGATCCCACATGCCGCGGAGTGGCTAGGCCCGTGAGCCATGGCCGCTGAGCCTGTGCGCCCGGAGCCTGTGCTCTGCAACGGGAGAGGCCACACAGTGGGAGGCCCGCGTACCGCAAAATGCTCTGTCCAAAAGCTCCCTGGCTGGAGAGAATCCCCCGCACCAAAAAAAAAAAAAAAAAAAAAAAAGTTCAGTAACTTGCCCAAGGTCACATAGCTAGATGGAATTCAAACCTGAGTCTTTATGACTCTAGAGCATTAGATACCGATCCCTGTTCTACTCTGCCTCACTGGCAGAGCTGAACTTTGTCTCTGTAGTGGATATTGGGAATACCATGCACATCACCCTCAGGATGCAGGCTCTCATTCCTCCAGCTGCTAGGAATGTTGGCTACTAATGGCTCACAGCTTGCCACTGTCCCTGGGAATTGCCCTCAGGCACCAAAGGAAGCTGTAACTCTCTCTTGGCCTACAAGACCAATAAATAGGGCCAAATTGCAACAAAACCCAGCCAGAGATGTGCAGGGTTCCTGCTAGGGAAGGAGGAGGGCTCTCTCCCCAAGGAGCTGCGGAAGTAGCCAGTATGTACTGGTAGGAGCAGGAGAGGATGTATTGGCTGGATCGAGGGGGAGGTGAATACTAAGTTGGATGAGGGGGAGTTTATTGATATGGGAACACTCTCCTATGAAACAGGATTTAACATCCTGGCAAGGATCCTGGGAGACAGGCTCACCAAGTGAAATGGAAATGCCAGAAGTACCATGGCAGAAGATGGAAGAAGGGTTCAAAAAGCTCAGAGAAGTGGGCATGCTCTAGTGGGTATTCTATGTAAGATCAGAAACCCACTTAAGCTCTGCAGGAGGGCCCAGAGGATACTCTGGTTATCAAAGCAAAGAAGAGTGCATTGGTGAGAAGCTGAGTTTTGGCTGTCCTACGCAGGTCAGGGCTGACAGCAAGAGGCCAAAACAGAACTGGCTCCCTAAGAGCAATGGGGATGTTAGGACTGCGAAATGATAGAAGCCAGAGATTGGCACACTATTGTAATAAGCAGCAAGTCGCAGTGTCAGTGCGGGGGTGGGGGGGGGGTCCTGACAATAGAGCTATGCAGATGGTTAAAATGCCATAGCACCTCTGGGGCAAATTAGTGCGAAGAGTGCCTTTTTTTCACATTTTTGCAAGTCACTTAAATGTGGCTTTATAGACAACAGCTGGGTTCTCATATCTGCTTTGGTTGGCACTATGTTGTTTTGGTTAAAATATGTGAAGAAAATCCAGCCTCATGAATATATGTATTAACAGTTGGAAAAGAGAGGAGCATTTTAAGAGACTTTTCAGCTAATTGTGGGCATTTTCCTTTGATACTACACCAAAATTCAACAAGGAGTATTTTCTTAAATGGTAGTTGTAATGTAGAATGTGAAACTATGTCAGTGAACTTTTTGTACTCAATCATATTGAAGTCTATTGATCTACCTTTGCATTCTGAACGGCTCTTCTACCTATGCATGACTTTGTAACATCCTTTGGAGAATACTGATTCATTGAATTATACAGATCTTTCAAATATTGATACAATTCATTATACAATACTAAAAATCATATTTGTTAGTATCATCAGAAAAAGTTTTAAGTATTGGGAATCTGTCAAGTTCATGATAGTGCCTACAAGTTTCCTAAAATTCTAATTTTCATTTGAAAGCTCTAATTGTATCATTGGCAAAAAATACTATCAGTTGCTTTCCTCAAAGTCACAGGCCTACTTGGTTTGAATCTGAGAAAATATCTGCCAGATAACCAAGTCTGAATGACCATAGTTTACCTGTCAGTTATTTTGTCAAGTGAAAATTGTGTTTTATGAAAAAAATGGCTAGTTTAGCTCATACTCAATTGCACAATTGCTTTTTCTTGAGAGAACCATTATATTTCTGGGTGCAGTACGGTACTTTCTATTTAATTACAGGGAATATTAAAAAGACATGTTTTTAAGGGTTATGATTTAATAAAATTTAACAAATTTTATTTCTTCATTAAGGACATTCTTAAGTGAAACTGACTCTTCTTCCCTTTCTTCCTTCCTTCCTTCCTACCTTCCTGCCTTCCTTCCTTCCCCTTTCCTCCCTCCCTCCGTCCTGTCTTTCTTTTTTTCTTTTTCCTTCCTTCTTTTTTTACAATGAACTACCAGATCAGTTTAGTGCCACTGCCTTGGTTTGATAAGGTGCCAGAAATTTTATCCAACATTGTGTTTGCACCATCAGTGCAAATGTCAACACAGTTAAAAAGGTATATAGTGTCTTAGTATTATTATGCAAATATTTTGACCTTGTGAAATACCTGAAATGGTCTCAGGGACACCCCACCCCCCCCACACCCCCC
>NW_006787469.1:2510959-2513020 GCF_000442215.2 Lipotes vexillifer
ATCTGCAGACCACACACAGAATTGATGAGCTGTACAATGAAAAGAAATCAGGAATGAAAGATCAGGAGGTTGGTGACAGTTGCTCTAATAAAAAGTCACGATACCTTGTCTGGTTTCCAGACCTGACTCAATTTTCAGATCTAGAACCCTTTTTTTAAAAAATTTACTTACTTTATTTTTATTTATTTTTGGCTGCGTTGAGTCTTTATTGCTGTTCATGGGCTTTCTCTAGTTGCAGCGAGTGGGGGCTACTCTTTTTTTTTTTTTTTTTTTTTTGCGGTACGTGGGCCTCTCACTGTTGTGGCCTCTCCCGTTGCGGAGCACAGGCTCCGGACGTGCAGGCTCAGCGGCCATGGCTCACGGGCCCAGCTGCTCCACGGCATGTGGGATCTTCCCAGACCGGGGCACGAACCTGTGTACCCTGCAACAGCAGGCGGACTCTCAACCACTGCGCCACCAGGGAAGCCCCAGGGGCTACTCTTCATTGCGGTGTGCTGGCTTCTCACTATGGTGGCTTCTCTTGCTGTGGAGCACGGGCTCTAGGCACATGGGCTTCAGCAGTTGTGGCACGCAGGCTCAGTAGTTGTGGCTCACGGGCTCTAGAGCACAGGCTCAGTAGTTGTGGTGCACGGGCTTAGTTGCTCCGTGGCATGTGGAATCTTCCCGGACCAGGGCTCAAACCCGTGTCCCCTGCATTGGCAGGTGGCAGATCCAGAACCCTTTGACTGAAGGAGAGGTTGGGTCTCCAGGAGGAAGGCTTCCTTAATACTATGGCAATACAGTAATGATTTTCTACTCCTTCCCCAAAGGGACATATGGCCATTTACTTGGGTAACTGTACAGTGGGGAAAGTGGAATAGCCAAACATTTTAAGGTCATGCCGTGTCTGAGCTGACACTGATATCTGGAGACCTGAATCATCATCATGGCTGCCTGGTCGAGTGGCCCTACATAAAAATATGTACAGGCTCATGGGCTGTAGAAAACAGCTTGATGAGTTGGTTAGAGGCCTAGAAAGGGAAACAGTGGAAAACTGGGAAGAAGAAGAGGCACGTGGATGTATCTATGGGAGTGGACACAAAGTGGGAAGATCTATACATTGCATGTTAATGTCCACCCGAGAGCATCCACCATGGAGGAGAGGCTAAATAGCCAAGTAGATAGAATGACTTGGCTAGTTGACATTAGCCAGCCTCTGTCATCTACCACTTGTGCTGGCCCAACTGGCACATGGGAAAGTGGTCATGTTGCCATAGATGGAGGCTACACATAGGCATATAGTGTATGGCGGCAGGGGTGCACCCAGCAGAATGGGCTCCCACTCACCAAGGCTGGCCTTTTTATTGTTGCTGCCAAATCTCCAACCTACCAACATCTGATGTTACTTGGTAACAAGGTGACTACATTGCACCTTTTCTAATCGGGAAGTCTTGATGATTCATCTTGACTTGAATCAGCATGTATTCTGGATGGCTTTTTCTTTCCTGCTAAAGGCCTCAACCAGCACCACTCTCTGAGAGCTTAAAGAGTGTTTGATTCACAGATATGGGATCTCACATAACATTACATCAGACCAAAAGTCCCACTTTACAGCAAAAGAATGGGCACACGGTCGTAGAATCTTCTGGGCCTATCACATTCATCGCTATCCACTGGTGAATAGAGCTGATAAGAGTGAAAGAAAAGCCTTTCAAAGGTGCAGCCGAAGCACTGTTTTAGAGATGATGGGACACCATCCTCCAGAATGAAATATGTACCCTATTCAATAACGATAATATGGTGCTATGGCCCAACAGGTAGAATATAAAAGCCTAATAAGGGGTTGAAGCAGGAATAACCCCACTCACCATCACTCCCAGTGATCCTTTGGGGGGAATTCATGGTTCCTATTCCTACAGTTCTAGGATCTCTGGGTTTAGAGAATCTAGTTCCCAGAGGTAGAACACTTCCACGAGGGCACAGAAAAAGAATCCCATCAACTTTAAGTGTGGCTGCTTCCTGCCTTTTAGGTTCCTGGTACCAAGACACCAGCAGGCAAAAAAAAAAAAAAAAAAAAAAAAA
>NW_006787469.1:2513047-2520032 GCF_000442215.2 Lipotes vexillifer
TTTTTGGTTTCTGGGACCAAGAACCCCACAGGGAAAAAAAAAAAAAAAAAAAAAAAGAGTCGCTTCCTGCCAGGGGTACTTGACCCTCATCCTTGGGAAGAGACAGGACTGCTGCTATATAATGGGGTCAGGGAAGAAGATGTTTGGCACCCAGGCGATCCTTTAGGGTGTCTCTTGGTACTCCCTTGCCCAATTTTGATAGTAAGTGGACAAATTCAGCAGCATGGTTTGAAAAGGGCATGGTGGTTAGGAGCTCAGACTCCTTGAGGAATGAGGATCTGAGTCACCCCACCAGGTAAGCCACCTAGACCAGGAGAGGTACAAGCTGAAGGTAAAGAGAATCTAGAATGGGTAATGGAGGGATGCTGAATATCAGTGTGACACCAAGACAAGCTTCAGTAGTGAGGGCTAAGTTCGACCTACTTACCTTCCTATAAGTTTCTCAGAGGAAACAATCACTAGAATTCTGGATGGGCTATTCCCAGGCAGAGGGTGCTTACCATATGATGCAAAGAGTTCCAGGCTGTGCAAAGGGGGTACTGTCATGGTTGCTATGGTGCACCACCCAGATCCTGCCTCTGGGACCAAGAAGCTTATCCCCAAGTTGCTAGGAGTATTGGCTGCTGAACGCTCACAGCTGAGTCTCTCCCTGGGCATTTCCGTCAGCTGCCAAAGGGAGCTGCCTTGCCTGACTTCATGAGGGATAATCTCCCTAGTCAATGTTGCCCGGTGGGGGTGGGGCGTTCAGCCTCAGTTGGGGCAGCTCTGGAGTGTCATCCCAACCCCCGAGCTCCCTGTGGAGGCATGCTTTGTTGTGACTGCATCCTTGATCAATTTCTTCCTCTGCTCAGTCTTGATTCCTTCACTCCCTCAGATGTGTTGTTTCTGAGAGCACTTCCCAATAAACTTCCTACAAGAAGCAAATCTCTGTTTCATAATGTTTCATGAGAAACCTGACCTCAGACAGTCACCTCAGTCACCTAAGATTCCAACCTTTAGGACCCATGTGAACAAGTCTCATCCATTTGAAGGTGGACCGCCTGACCACCTTTATGTCCATGCTGTGGTTCCCTCCACCAGCCCTCACAGAATGTCAGGTGCATTCTACATCCTGGCCACCTTCCACCAAATGCCCTCCAGCTTGTGCGTTTCCCCATGATAAAGCCACCGAGACTGAAGTCCCTGAGTACATTAGATGTGGTCTGACATGCCAAGAATGAGAATGCGACCGACTCTTCCTTGGTTCTAGAGCCCTGGCTGCACACTGGAACCAAGACTGAAGCTCTTTGGAAATCCAAACGCCTCACTTCCTTCCCCTCTCCCATCCCAGGTCCTGAATCAGAGGGTCTGGGAACAGCAAGGAGCATCCAGTGTTACCAGAGCTTCCCAGGCGATGCTGATTGATGTCAAGATGGACAGTCACTGGGCTCAGTACTCCACTTTAATTAAGCAGCCTAAGAGTCTGTCCGTTTTTTTGGCAGCCTTCTCGTTTGACTCATATGAAGCTGGCTGTCGGTGAAAACCCTCAGTTTTATTCACACATGCTTCTGCTAAGCCGCTACTTCCCCACCCTGTCCTTGTACAGTCGGTGCCTTGGAGCCAAGCCCGGATCTCTCAGTTAAGCCCTGTTCATTTTACCTTGTGAGGTTCAGGCTGTTGCTCCAGCAGGTTAGGATGTTTGGGGATCCTGAGTCTGTCTCTCAACACCTCCCCTATCCTCACTGGCTTCCTGCTATTCACAAAGTTGAGGGGCCAGTTCACTGTGGCTTTGCCCAGGTCCTGATAAACAGATGGACCAGGACGGCAGTAAGGAGGGAAGCAATCATTCAATTCTGAGGGCACTCCTTATGTGCAATGCACCATGCCCACCTGGAGAAGGATGTTGTCTAACTTATTTCCATCACACTTATGAAAATGGGTCCATTTCACAGACAGATAAACAGAGGCAGAGAAGACGAGTAATGTGTCCAAGAACACCCGGTAGGGGGAAGAGCCGATCCTTTTCCTGCCATCTTCAGTTCTCATCTCTAGGTTTGTCATCTCTCAGAGAAAGTGACAAGGTTGGCCCTTCTGATGGGACAGAGATTTTTAGAGCTGGAAGGAATCTTGGAAATGATCAAAAACTTAACAGATCAGGGAGCTCAGGTAACTTGCCAAGATCTCACAGCTAACCTTTGCTCTGGTTGAGAGTAAAATCTAGGTTTCTTGAGGACGGATCCAGCGTTCCCCTAGTTACACCTCCAGGTAAGTTTGATCCAAAATGATACTTCAAAGGGAAACACATATGGGACTGATTCTTTTCCACTTCTAAGTCCAGGATGGTTCCTTCTATGATTCTAGGAGGGGTTGGCATGGGAGGACAGGCAACGTCTTCCTCCTGGGTTTCTGCAGAGAACTCTTGATCGCCTGTCCTTTTCCCCTAAGGGATTAGAGCCTCAGCACCTGCTACCCAGCCTTGTCCTTGCCTGCATTCACACTCAGCTCTCAGCATGCAGAGGGTGGCTGGATCTGGAGCTACAGCTGGACATACAGCCGGACTGATGGACACCTCCTGGTCTTCACTGTCACGCCTGCCTCATCAGCTGTGATGGTGTGGAGGTGGTGGGAGGTTGGCGTGACTTCACGAGTTCAGGCTGCTTGGGGGACAGCCTGCTTCAGGAGCACCCCTAATTCAGCCTGCCCTGGGAAGGTGGGTCCAGGCCCTGATCCACACAAACTGCTGGAAAAAACCCCACAAAAAACCCAAAGAGCAAGTCAGTGAAGATAGTTGTGGAAAGAATAGCAATATACACTAAGGAGGAAGTAATAAGAAACCGCTTTTCTCCTGTCAGCATCTGCTAACAAGTAATAATAATAATAATAATATTGAGCTCATGTGCAAGCAGGGTATTAAGTACTTTACATCCATTATATTATTTAATTCTTATAGAGTCCTGTGAGGCATAATTATCCCCATCTTACAGGTAAGAAAGTTGAGACACGGGACTGTTACAAGATAAACCAGCTAGTAAGTGGCTGGGTTCATAGAGTAGTGAGCCCAGCCTGGCTCCCTGTGCCCGACTAGGAAACAGATCTTTGAGGATGCAACATCTGAGCCAATCTTCATTCCAGAAGTAAACTAGCCACTGGCCCAAGACACTCAACAGGCCTCCGGGCTTCTGAACCCCACTGCTTCATCAGGTAAGTCATGGCATCAGGTAAGAGACCCACCTAGGGGCTTCCCTGGTGGCGCAGTGGTTGAGAGTCCACCTGCCGATTATTTTTTTGGGTTGTTTGTTTGAGGATCCCATGTGCCATGGAGCAGCTGGGCCCGTGAGCCATGGCCGCTGAGCCTGCGCGTCTGGAGCCTGTGCTCCGCAACGGGAGAGGCCACAACAGTGAGAGGCCCGCGTACCGAAAAAAAAAAGAAAGAAACCCACCTAATTTGACTCTCTTGTTTGTCTGGTAACTGGGCCACCCAAAGATAGGAGTTCAACTTCCACCGCTAAACTTCTCTGATGAACAGGTTGAGAAACCAAAAAGCAAGAGGTCCCCACACAAAGCTGCCAAGTGAGCAAGTGACTTTGGGACCTGCCCCCAGGGTTCCAGGCCACCAGTATCTCCCTGGGAGACAGCACGACCTTCTATGGCCCAAAGTTCTCACAGCCTTCTATGGCCCAAAGCTCGGACATGCCAAACTCTCCAGCATACCCATCTTCACAACTGATACAGACCCAGCAGCAACTTCCCTAAGGGTCTGCCTTCAGGGTACCCAGCCTTTCCCCAGGGGGCACGTGCTCTCCAGTGCGCCCAGCAGGGGGCATCCTCGCCCTGCACCTTCTGCCTTGCGGGGGATGAGATTGGCAGACTGTCTGAGGTGCCCTCTTCTCAGCTCAGCCCAGGAGCCAGTCTCCCAAGCTGTGTATTTGTGTGATCTCTCTGATTTTCTCTGTATCCAGTCTACCATTATTTACACAATATTTTTGTCAATTCACATTTTAAAAAACCTAAATGTAATTTTAAAGGAAAAATATCCCTGTTGGATGAAGGTTTTCCCAGCTCCCTTTGCTGCTTGGATTTCTTGCATTCTGAGGGCTGCTTTGCAGGATGTGGGCAGGCGAGGACAGACGAAGCTACAGTTGGGGGTCTCAAGAACAGGGTCCAGGCAGTGTCATCACTGGGTAAAGATGGGTGAGGCTTTATTCTGTGGATTCAGAGCCTCAAACTTCAAAGCCAGAGATAGAAAGGGTAAAAGAGTAAAGAGCCCTGAAATCCTTGCCTTCCTTGTGGCGCCCCCAATCCTGTGAAATGAGAGAGCCTCCACCTACCCCATCCCCATGCCGAGGGAGAGAGAGGGGATTGTCTTTCCAGGCCCAAAGTAGAGAGAAGGCTGCAGGGTGGACCAGAGGGAGGAATTGGGTACAGGAGCAGGGCCGGCTGCAGGTGACAGGTGCAGGGGCTTTGGGAAGGGACAGGGGTTTCCCTTGCAAAATGCATTCAAACAGACAGAGAGGGAACCTGATCCCAGGAAGGGAATCAGAAGAGCAGGAGACACCAGAGGGGCCCCCAGAGGGGTCCAAGGCTGGAGGGATGAGGGAGGAGAGATGAGAGACAGCAGGGCTTAGAGGGAGGGGAGGGCGGCTGAGTCCTGAGGGCACAGGGCATGGCAGCATGGAGGATTCCCAAGCTGTTTCCACAGGTTCAGTCAGGCCTTGCTCCAGGATCCACCCCAGTGGTCTTAGCATCATTTTTCCAGGGCTTATTTTTGTGCTAGGAACCCCCTCAGCTCCAACCCCTAGAGGCCCCCATCCTCCTGCCCTGGGCCAGACTGGCCATCAGAGGCAGTTCTAGGGCCTGGGTGAGGGTCCTGTTGTTGTCAGGGGGTGGCACAAGTGTCCACGGTCGGAACTGGAACAGACAGCCGGGCCCTGAGAGGGGAAGGAAGTCCGGGGCAGAGCTCCCAGCTCCCCCAGCTGGGTTAAGAAGGGTGATGAGAGCAGATTAGGCAAGAGGAAGTGGGCTAGGCTGGACTGGGCTGTGACTGAGCTCCCGGGCCGGGCCCTGGGCCGGAGCAGAGTTAGGGCCATGATCCCTGAGCAGCACTGCGAGCTGAGGCCCCTGGGAGCAGCCCTCCTGCCCCAAGCGTTCTCTCCCACAGGCCCCGGCACAGGGCAGAGGAGGGAGCCTGGCAGGACAGCACGGTGGAGGCTGGTGGCTGAGGGGTATTTGAAGCAGCGGTGTGTGGAGTGGTGGCTGGTCAGTGAGGTTTCAGGCCTCGTCCAGGTCCGGAGGGCCAAGAGGGGGGAGTCATGTGTGATGCGGGTGAGGGGCATGATTGCCTCACTTGCACCTCATTTTCATGGGGAGGAAGCACCGAGAAGGAGAGGCTGGGTGTTCAGCAGACTTTGCTTATTCAAAATGCTCAGTCCCAGCTGGACCCTGCTTCTCCCTCAACTCCCACCTCCAGGGTGGTCCCAGGCTCCTCGGCCTCTGAGAGTGACCCCTGTGCTCTGGACCCCACCTCTGTGGGGTCCCTTCCCCTCGTGAGCTCCTTGCTCGCCCCCCTCAGTGTCCACCTGGGCATATCCCCAGCTGGCCCCTTCCCACATCTGACCAGGGATGACCCCTGGGATGGAGAGGCCCCTGCTCTGGGGTGCCCAGGCCTCGGGACCTGCTTCTTGAGCAGCACAGAGAAGGAAGCCCTGAGCAGGAAGTGCTGAGGCACCGGGTGAGGGGGGGCGGGCTTTGCGGAGGGGAGCCCGGCCTCCGTGGGCAGGAGCAGTGACCACAGCCCCCCACTGCGGGTGGGCGGGACGAGGTTGATTTAAAAGGCAGATGGGCCTCTGGCTGAAGCACTCAGCTCTGCACCCAGCTACTGCCCCCCGTGGGCTGTAAGTGCGCCCAGACTTCCGGACTAGCTGGGGCGGGTGCCATGTGAGCCCAGCTAGTCTCCCCCCCACCCCCGCCCGCCTTCCTCCCCTCCTGCGCTCTGTGCCTGCCCAGCCTCTCCTAAGACGGACGCTTGGCACTATGTCTCTGCTTAACCCTGTCCTGCAACCCCCCGGGGTGAAGGCCTATCTGAGCCAAGGGGAGCGCTTCATCAGATGGGATGATGTGAGTGGGGCTGGGCGGAGGGCTGCAGGATGGCGGCCGCCCCGCTTGGGGCTTTGCCAGGGTGGGAGGGGGGCTGGCTTGGTTTATGTCTGCCAGGACTCAGGCGCCTGTGTGGCTTGGCCGGGCAGCTGACACAACTAGCCAGATAAACAAACCTGGGCGGGAGGGTGTGTGCTCCCAGTCTGTGTCCCTGGGCTGCTGGGGCAGCTCCGTGTCTGGATGTGGGGAGACAATGGCTGCCTGGATGGTCATAGGAGGAAATTTCTCTGGGTCTGGGTCTGTCTTTCCCCAAAGCCCCCAAGAAGAGAAGGGTGTGTTGCTCCCGGTCTGGGCAGTGGGAGGAAAGGTGTCCCAGAGCTGAGGCAGGGCCAGCAGCAGAGGTGAGCCAGGCCCCTACTCCCAGCACAGACAGCCCATTCCAGTCCCAGCCGGACGCCTGGACTGGAATCCTCGCCCTTCTCCACCTGGCCCCGGCCCTGTCCCTGGGATGCGCTGCTCTCCCCCAGCTGCTGTGGGGTGGCCACGAAAGGCTCCTGGACCCCAAGGGAGAACTGCAGGCTCTCCTCCCAGGGGCCTCTGGGAGGGAACGGATAGACTTCTGCTTCCGCCAGCTGCTCTCAGCCTGGCGCCCTGACGCCGGCCCGTCTGCAGGGAAGGGGAAACCACACTTTGCCCTGCACCTCTGTCTCCGCTGTGTCTGCTGCTTCCCAGCCTCCGGTCCTCCCGGAGCCTGAAGATGTGTGTGTTGCCATAGGCCAGGGATTCTCCTGGGCAGGTGAGAGGAACAACTTGGGGCCCCTCCTTCAGGGAGGTAAGACTGCTGGGCTGGCCCAGCAGGACAGTCAGCACTGGCTGCTCCCAGGAAGGGAACCTGAAGTCTCTGGACTGGCTG
>NW_006787469.1:2520056-2523835 GCF_000442215.2 Lipotes vexillifer
GGTGGGGGGGGCGGAGGAAGGGCCCTTAGGGCTGGTTCCTCCTCCTGTGAGTTAAGGCTCTCAGGCCTTTGGGGCTGGGCTAGGCTGAGTAACCTGGTTGCCATGGCTATGGGGAGCGGGCCTGTGGTGAGAGGCTTTCTGCTTCCCCACGAGTGGTGTGGTCACTGTGGCATGGTGGGGCCATGTCCCGGGAGCCTGTGGAATGAGGGAAGTGGCTCAGAATGAAAAGTGAAGCGGCCTCTCTCCCTTCCTCTGGGAAGTGCGTGTAACCTGACTGGGCAGAGGGTCATCAGGGATGGGGACGTGTTATATGGTCTTCTCTGCAAGCCAGCATCCGTGTACCTGGCAGGCCCGCTGCCCTCCCCAAGGCAGCGCACTGCAGGGTCCTGGATCCTGCCTCCCACGAGCAGGAACCTTCCCTGTCACGGGGCACACGCACCTGCCAGACGAGGCTCTGCTCTCAGACTGCCTTTGGCCCAGTAGGCAGATGACCTGGGTACTGGATAAGCACAATGCACAGGATGTAATCAACTCGCAGCTTACTTTTGTGTCCCACAGCCCATTTCCAATGTATTCTGTGGGAGAAGCTCCCCTATGACCCATGGAAGGAAACTCAGCCAGTCATGAGATATTCCATTTGCTCCTGGGGAATAGACAAGCCTAGGACACGTTTCCTCACAAAGCCCAGTCTTACTTCAGAAACTAGTTATAACTCAAAACTCCAGTCTTAATTTAGAATGACATCTTCTGCCCCACCTCCAAGAATGGTTTCAGGTGGGCTGCAGGCCCTGCGGAAAGGCCTGTGGGAGGATTCCCTGATCTTCCTCTATGCCCACTAGGGGTGGGGTGCAGTGAGGAAGGAGGGAAAGAGGTACCAAAGTTCTTAACTGAGCAGCTGCTATCACGAAGTGGGCCTGGCGGAAGTGTAAGCCTTCTTTCTCTCAGGCGCATTTTTGAGGATTCTTAGGAGACCCTCCCCCTGAGCTGGGGATCTCTTATTTAGGGTCCTCCTGCCATCTCTGTTTCAGGAGCTCACTTGAAATTACTTCTTTAGCCCCGGAGAATCCAGTTACCACCCTCAGCTTCCTGCACCTTCGGTTTTGCCCCTTTCTCCCACAGGCCCACTCTGGACCCAGAAAATACTCACGGGTTCATTGCCCCACAGACTCTGGGGGTTCGGGCTCACCTAGCACACCAGCATCTCTCTCACCCGCTCAGTTTCCTGGGCAGGAGTCAGACCCCAGTTTGTCATGCACCACAACTGCAGGGGTGACGATAGCTCTCCAAGTGCAAGCTTAAGGTGAGGGGTCAGTTACCCCAACCCTCCTTTCGGGAGGGAAAGGAAGGGAGCTCACAACACAGCTTTCTCCACAATTAGGTTCCTCACACAGTACTCGCTTTCCCCCCATAACCTAACTGCCCCTGATCTGAGAACCTTTTTCTGGGCCATTTCCTTTGTAAATTCTGCGTTTGGTCTGGTCTGGTGTGCAGCCAACTATCATGCCTTGTTGGAAACTTCGATTTTAGTATCTTGTTATTTGTGCATAACAAAGACCATTAAAATAAAAGGTAGGCTGTGTGCTCCGTTAGTGGAGCAGGAACTCAGAAGCGAGTTCAGTTTTCATTCACTTGCTCCTTCAGCAAACATGGCGCATGCAGCTCATGGTCTAGTACGGGCTTGTTTCCCGGAAGTCCGTGAGCCCCTTGGGGATTTCCTGGAGGGGCTTCCAGGTCTGAGAACCGGCCCCCGCCCTGTTGTTGCAGCATGCTTCAGGAAAGGCTTTGCAGAAGCCAGTCTTTGATGGTATTTTAGGCAAGAGGGGCTGGGTGCTGAGGCTGGGAGGTGGGAAGGCACTTGGGACAGCTGGGGGGTGGGGCGGTGGGGTTCATGGATGGAAGGGCTGGGCAGGCAGGAAGCTTAGGCAGCTTTGCGGGAGTTGGGCTCTCAGCTCTCACCGTGTTCAGCTCTCCTGGGGGTAGCATGGAGTCTTGCTGAGGGACATTCTACCTCTTTGGCTGAGCTGTGGGCCTTGAAAATAGGGTGAGGTGGGGGCCAAGACCCTGCTTGGGGTCTAGAGGGAGATCTTCTATTTGGGATTTAGAGGGGAAACCCTCTTCTCTTCCAGAAATGTCATCTCCAACCCTCTACCCCTCTCCACCCCTGGTTCAGAGCTTTTAAGGCTTATACCCAGCCCTTAGCTCTGGAGAACAAAGAGAAATGCCTGCAGATCCCTGGGATGGCCACCTCCTAGGCAGATGGTGAGCTCTGAAACCCCTGGCCTGGGCCAGGCAAGTTCGGCCTGAAGTCTCAGAGCAGGGAGCTGACTCCTTCTCTCCGCAGGAAACAATAGCCTCCCCGGTTATCCTCCGTGTGGATCCCAAGGGCTACTACTTGTACTGGACATATCAGAATAAGGTGAGGCAGCCCCTACCTACCATGGCCCTGAGCTCCTGCTGTTCCATTGAGTCCAAGCAGCCTCTCGATGACACAGGGGTGGAGGTGTGGTTGCCAGGAGTACAGAATGACCGGGAAGGGTGGCTCTGGGGGGATCTCCTGTGGGCAGGGTCTCTTTGCTTTGGGAGGGAGGAGGCAGTCACTCCAACCATGGCTGCCTTGGGCCCAGATGCTTCAGCTTTAGCATCCCTTGGAGAGAGAGAGAGAGAAAGGAATTAGACCTATTGCTGAACGCTGATTCCCTGCCTGTGGTTCTGGGTAAACTTGAGGGCTCAGAGAGGTCAGAGAACATCCTCGGCACCTGGGCAGAAGGGAGGGAGGGGGAACCTGGGGAGAGTCCAGGATGGTGGAGGGGAGGCTGGAGGTCACAGCTCCCAAGTAACTCGAGCGGCCAGGAGAGGAGTGGCCAGAGAGGAAGGGAGGAGGGTCACCATGAGGAAGGAGAGCCCGATCGCTGAGCACGGAAGGCTGGGGTCTGGGAAGCCCCACGGTCTTGGCATCTAGAGAAGGCAGCTGGCCAAGATGTGAAGGGATGGAAGCTCCCTCCTCGCTGCCCTTCATTCTTGACCTGAGGTCTTTGTCCGCATCCTGTTTTTGCTCCTACCAGGAGATGGAGTTTCTGGATATCACCAGCATCCGGGACACACGCTTTGGGAAGTTTGCCAAGATGCCCAAGGTAAGTGGGCCCAGTAGCAGCCCAGGCTCAGCACAGCCACCAGCTCCACGGGGCTGGGGCAGGAGTCCCTGTGGGGGCAGGGAGCCTGATCTCTGGAGCCAGGGAAGGGTCCGTGGGCTGAGCAGAGGGTCTCTCCCTGAGCTGAGCAAGGGGCATGACTCCTCCCTGGCTTGCTGGGGCTTTGGTATCAGGGCACAGTGGATGGAGATGTTGTGTGGCCAGCTACTGCCCCTAGAGCACCCCAGGCTGTCTGGGAGGTGTTGCTTGCATCCTCTCCCCCTCCACCCCGACTGCTTTGCCTATATTTGCCTAATGCTGGTAGGAAAATTGGAGGAAGGGATTGGTGGAAAGCAGGATTCCCTGAGACTGGGGACTAAGAATCTGTCTTCAAATGAAAAATGGCAAACAAAATACACAGAACTCCCAGGCCCCAAAGTCTTGGTTAATCTCTTCCTGTGGGCCTCTCCCTCCCGTGGATGCCACCTCCGTGGGCCAGATTTCAAGTGGCTGAGAGGGAAAGACAGGGAGAGCCACAGTGGGCAGGGACGGGGGCACACACCTCTGATCCTAACCTCGTCACGACCTGCTACAGAGCCAGAAGCTCCGGGATGTCTTTAACATGGACTTTCCTGACAACAACTTCCTGCT
>NW_006787469.1:2523910-2524465 GCF_000442215.2 Lipotes vexillifer
TGAAGACGCTCACCGTGGTGTCTGGCCCCGACATGGTGGACCTCACCTTCCATAACTTCGTCTCCTACAAAGAGAACGTGGGCAAGGTGCACCGGGGGCGCCTAGCCTGGGGCTGGGCACCTGGGACAGCTTGAGAGATGGGCCTGGGCCACGGCGTGGGGTGGCACCTTTGTGATTGGGGGCCTGACTGCTGTGCCCTGGGGTCCTGCAGGACTGGGCTGAAGATGTCCTGGCTCTGGCCAAGCACCCGCTGATGGCCAATGCCTCCCGCAGCACCTTCCTGGACAAGAGGTAAGTGCCTGCCTGCCTGGCCTGAGCGCGTGGGGCTAAGTGTGTCAACCCGGGCCTTGACGGGCTGCTTTCTGCCCACCAGCCTGGTGAAACTCAAGATGCAGCTCAACCCCGAAGGAAAGATTCCTGTGAAGAAGTGAGTCTCCCCTCCTCCCTCCCCACATGTCCTCTGAGCTCCCCAAGGCCTTCCCTCTCCAGGCCTGACCCCTCTCTTGGCCTGGTGCTTTTCTCTGCTTCTTCAGTTTTTTCCAGATGTTTCCTGCT
>NW_006787469.1:2524659-2540215 GCF_000442215.2 Lipotes vexillifer
CCTGCTGACCGCAAGCGGGTGGAAGCTGCCCTCAGCGCCTGCCACCTCCCAAAAGGCAAGGTGAGTGGTTCCCCCTTCTCCAGCCCACGCCCAGCATTCTCTTTATCATCTGAGTTGCCTTGGACTGGAGGGCACCCTGGGCAGGCCTGGTGGGGATGGGGAGGGCAGGAATGACAGTTCAGTCCCAGCCAACAGCCCGAAAAGTCAGTTCACTCTAGAGCCACCGGTTCCTGATACAAGGCACAGTGACAGAACCAGGGCAGGGGGTTGAGGTGCCCGGGTTCAGAGCAGGTTGGTCTATACCCCTTCAGCTCCAATAGGAAAACATTTTTCCTTTCTTTTTGCTTAAGTAATTTTTAATTACAAGTTGTATGCTGGGTCACCCCATGAGATGCCTTATGTGACTTACAAAAAGGAGCCCTCTGGGCAGATGCAGCCCTGAGCCAGGGTTCCTGCCTGGCGGGGGTAGATCTCAGGCCCCTGTCCTCCCTTGGCCAGTGCCTTTGTGGATTCCATGGAGTCTTTTCTCCTGGTAAGAATTTGGAATGTTATAAATAAATAAAACTAAGGCCACATAGATCACTTGTCCACATGAATCTCAGAAGGAATACTTCCACCACACTCAACTCTACGGAGCTGGTGACCCCTTGGTGCAATGAGTCACAGGTGATGCAAGCTTGGGGTTGGGGAAGGGGTGGGAATGGGCTCCTGCTGAGGGCACCACTTGGGCTGTCACATCCACCCTCCTTCTCTCCTGCCTCCCGAGTTCCCACCTTGGCTAAGTCCTCCTTATTTATCAGCTCTCCTGCATCCCGGTAGGAGCCGTTGAGCCATCTTTGCTTGCAGCTGATGGGTCCAAGATGCGGTCTAGCTATCCTGCTCAGAGCCTCTGCTCCAAACTAAGACTGATGTTGGCTTTTCAGAATGATCCTGGAAAACATTTGATGGGTTTTTCTGGAATGGAATACAAAGGCACAGAAACCCTGAATGCCACTAAATCTACTTTCTGTTTCTGTTTCTATGGATTTGTCTATTCTGGACATATCATGTAAATGGAATCATACAATATGATGTCAGGCTTCATTCATTTAGCACAGTGTTTTCAAGCTTCATCCATGTTGTATCATGTATCAGTAGTTCATTCCTTTTTATTGTGGAATACTATTCCATTGTGTGGATATACCACATTTTGTTTAACTGTTCAACAGTTGATGGACATTTGGGTTGTTTCCACTTTGGGGCTATCATGAATAATGCTGCTATGAACGATTCTGTCCGGACGTATGTTTTCAAGTCACTTGAGGACATACCTAGGGGTGGAATTCTTCTGTCATATGGTGACTGTATACTTAACATTTTGAGGAAATTCCACACTGTTTTCCAAAATGACTCTACCATTTTACAATCCCACCAGCATTGTATGAGGGTTCCAATTTCTCCACATCTTCATCAACACTTGTTATTGTCTGTCTTTTTTTTTTCTTTTTTTTACTTTAGTCATCCTGTGAGCGTGATGTGGTATCTCATTGTGGTTTTATGTTATTTATTTATTTATTTTGGCCACGCCACCCGTCTTGCAGGATCTTAGTCCCCCAACAAGGGATCAAACCCGTGCCCCCTACAGTGGAAGTTCAGAGTCCTAACCACTGGACAGCCAGGGAATTCCCCTCATTGTGGGTTTGATTTGCATTTCCCTAACGACTAATGATGCTGAGCATCTCTTCATGTGCTTATTGGTCATTTGCATATCTTCTTCGGAGAGATATCTATTCAAGTTCATTGCCCATCTTTCAGTTGGGTTTTCTTTTAGTGTGAAGTCGTCTACTACTGGATATCTGATTTGCAAATATTTTCTCCCATTCTTTTTACTTTATTGACAGTATCCTTTGGAACACCAAAATTTTTAATTTGGATGAAGTCCAATCTGTCTATTTTTTGTTATCGTTCCTTGTGCTTTTTGGTGTCTCCAACTATTGTTGAATTGTCTATTTCTCCCTTCAACTTTGTCAGTTTGCTTCGTGCATCTTGGGGTTCTGTTGTTAGGTGCATTGTTTGTATGCAAATTGCTTCTTTTTGAAAATTTATCCTCCATTTAAAAAGAAAAAGATAGCTCACAGCTCTGGCAAACAGCCTAAGTAGCTTGCTTCTGAGCTCTTTTCTTCCCAGTTCTGGTCATTCTTAGTTTGAATCCTGTCCCAGCCAAGAGACTAGCCAGTATCAATCCAGGGGCAAAGCAAACCAGCTAAGATGCTCTCTGCTCAGCAACCAGGGCCTTGAAAAGTGGGGGCTCAGGGTGCCCTTGATGTTCTTCTTCTGTCTGCCCTGAGCCCTCCCTTTCCCCAGACCGCCTCGCGCAGGGCTGGGCCTGGTCTGTGGTTCTTAGTGCTGGAAGGTGGGGGCAGGAGTCATCAGGTGACTCTCTATCCCCCCAGAATGATGCCATCAATCCCGAGGACTTCCCAGAATCCGTCTACAAGAGTTTCCTCATGAGCCTTTGTCCTCGGCCAGAAATAGATGAGATCTTCACTTCCTAGTGAGCTTCTTGGGCTGGGCTGGTCTTGGGGAAGGGGTGGTGGCTAAAATTCCCACCTACCATGCTGACAATTAGGTAGCATCGCTGGAGAAGGGGGTTGTCCCAGTTCCCACCACACACACCCCCGCCCCCAGCCCAGGGGATATAGAGGAGACCTGTGCTCCTCTCTTTGGCCTGCAGCCATGCCAAGGCCAAACCCTACATGACTAAGGAGCACCTGGCCAAATTCATCAACCAGAAACAGCGCGACTCCAGGCTCAACTCCCTGCTGTTCCCGCTTGCGCGGCCTGACCAGGTGCAGGGCCTCATCGACAAGTACGAGCCCAGAGGCATCAACGTGCAGAGGGGTGAGGACTAAGGGAACTTGTGACCCTCCACGGTCCTCTCCGGTCCTGGCAGCTGGGCTGCTGCCCTGACAACCACCCCTGTCCCCCAGGCCAGCTGTCCCCCGAGGGCATGGTATGGTTCCTCTGCGGACCAGAGAACAGCGTGCTGGCCCAGGACAAGCTGCTGCTGCACCACGACATGACGCAGCCGCTCAACCATTACTTCATCAACTCCTCCCACAACACCTACCTGACAGGTGGGCCCTGGCGACCTCACTGCCGACCCCTCCTTTTACGGGGGCTGTTCCTGCTCCCTGAATCCCCACGGGCTGCCCACGATGGAGTGGGGCGGGGCAGACCTGGACCGCCCTTGAGTGAAGCCCCCGCCCCTCGCCCCTCCTCTGGCTCAGCCGGCCAGTTCTCAGGCCTTTCCTCTGCCGAGATGTACCGCCAGGTGCTGCTGGCGGGCTGCCGCTGCGTGGAGCTGGACTGCTGGAAGGGGAAGCCCCCTGACGAGGAGCCCATCATCACCCACGGCTTCACCATGACCACAGACATCTATTTCAAGGTGAGACTCGTCATGTGGAGGCTGGTGGCAGTGGCGCTAGGGAAGGGCCCTGGGCCATGAGCTTTTTGGGGTTGGGGGGAGTGAGGCCAGAGAGGAGGGATGGCTGGGAGGCCTTGGACCAGTGTGGGCACTAGAGAGGACCAGAAGAGACACAGGGCCAAGAGTGCCTCCAATTCTATGTGTGTGTTGAAACTGGGGAGTGGGGAGGGATGCCGTTGAGGGAGGCAAAGCCTGGAGGCACAGCACTGACCTCCCCATGGGGTCCCCTTCTCCTCCAGGAAGCAATTGAAGCTATTGCAGAAAGTGCCTTTAAGACCTCCCCTTATCCGGTCATCCTGTCGTTTGAAAACCACGTGGACTCGTGCGTATCCAGGCCATCCAGCCTCATTCTCTACCCTGTCCCCATCTCCCGCCTGCAGCTGCCCTCCCCACAACTGGCCCCAGCCTCTAGCCGTGCCTTCTGGCTCTCTCCTGGGTCTCAACACAATCTCCTTGGGACCCCAGGCTCTCCTGCCTGTGTCCCTGCCTCCCCAACATCTTGAGCCCCTGATCTGGGTCATCACGGGGCACAAAAAGATGGACAAGAGGGTGGAGTGGAGCTGCTGAACCACCCCCACTTCTGCTCCCTGCAGACCCCGCCAACAGGCTAAGATGGCCGAGTACTGCCGAACGATATTTGGGGATATGCTGCTCACAGAGCCACTGGAAAAGTTTCCAGTGAGTGGACTTCACTGTGGGGCATCTGGGTCTGAGGGCTGGGGAGCCAGGGCAGGGTGCCAGATTAAGGAGGCAGATGTCCCCAGAGGATGCTGGGGTTTATTTGGGAGGACGTGGGGCTGGGGTCCTATCATCTACCACGTGTCAGGCACTGTGCTGGGCTTGGGGGGCGTATGTCAGTAGCAGAGGGGAAGTCCCAGCCTTCAGATCACTTACCCTCTAGTCAGGAGGCAGACAAGTGACCAGGCCATTACAACCAGTGGCTGCTATGAGAGCACCTGGGGCTCCAGATCTGGTCTTGAGGATCAGGGAAGGCTTCCTGGAGGAGGTGATGGCTAAGCTGAAACCTGAGGGAAAGAATGGATTTATCTTGTTGAGAGTGGGGAAGGGTGTTCTAGGCAGGCTGAGTAGTTGAGAAAAGATCACTGAGGAGCTGGGATAAGTTGGGTCAGGCAGGGGTTTAGCGCACGAGGTGGGAGTGATGAGAGGAGAGGCTGGAGAGTTCGGCGGGGGGCAGGTGGAGCGTAGCTTGCCATGCAGGAGCTTGGGCTACTCCCTGAAGGTGAGGAGATAGTGCTGAGGACCCTCTCTCCTCTCCCACAGCTGAAACCAGGCATCCCCCTGCCCAGCCCTGAGGATCTCCGAGGCAAGATCCTCATCAAGAACAAGAAGAAGCAGTTTTCTGGTCCCCCAGCCCCCAGCCAGGAGCCGGGTGGGGAGGCTGAGGGGAGCGGCCCACCCAATGTCCCTGTGGGTGAGGACACAGGTGAGGGGGCCTGGGAGGAGTGGGGGTGGCCGAGGAGGAGCTTCTGGAATGGGAGAGAGGGGCTGGGCCTGCAGGGGAGAGCCAGCCTGGTGCTGGGGTCTCCCCCGCCCCGAGTGCTGATGGAGCTGTATGTGGCAGTGTG
This sequence comes from Lipotes vexillifer, assembly GCF_000442215.2. Taxonomy (NCBI): domain Eukaryota; kingdom Metazoa; phylum Chordata; class Mammalia; order Artiodactyla; family Lipotidae; genus Lipotes; species Lipotes vexillifer. The sequence goes on from NW_006787469.1 coordinate 2,529,712, forward strand.
GGCTGGTGAGGAAGGGGCCGAGCTGGAGGAGGAGGAGGTGGAAGAGGAAGAGGAGGAGTCGGGAAGCCTGGATGAAGAAGGGATGAAGGAGATGCAGTCAGATGAGGTGTGTGGGGAGCCCCGAGGCCCTTCTGCCAGCTCCACTGCAGAGCCCTCCAGGCAGGGGCGTGGGATCTGGCCCCTGGGCTCTGAGCTGGCCTCTTCCCCATCCTCCCCCCTTCTCCCTAGGGCACAGCGGGCCTGGAGGTGACGGCTTACAAGGAGATGTCCAGCCTAGTCAACTACGTCCAACCCACCAAGTTCATCTCCTTCGAGTCCTCTGCCCGTGAGTTAGCATGTGGTGGTGGTAAGCTGGAAGTTAGGCTAGATTCGGGAGAAGGCCCTTAGGAAGCGTGTCCTGACGCCAGAGCAGCCTGATGGGTGGGGGTGAGAGCGAGGCGGGTCCTCCCTCTCCTTGGGCTGGGGGCCCTGTTTATAAATACCCAGCAGAGGAGCCAGGCAAAGGCATGTTTAAGTGGCAGTGGCTCCCAGTGTCCCATCACCGTACTGAGAACTTGGCACCAAGCAGAATGCTCTGGAGTGTGTCGGTGACAGGCAGGTCACTTACCAAGGGCCACCATGGCTGGGTGGCCTGGGGCTCCTCCAGCTTCCTTCTGTGGCTGCCTGGGCACGAGAACTCCTGGGAGGGGGAGGAAGGCAAAGGAACCAGCCAGCACACATCTGCCCCTTGTTCCCTTCCCTTTCTGAGCGCATCCACGCTGTTTACCTTTATCTTCTCTGGACATGCGCGCAATGAGTTCCCCTCACCCTCTGTGCACAGCCCCAACACGAACACCTTTTTCTGCATGCACTCTGCAGCACTGGCTCGTCATCCCTGAAGCCCCAGCCTGCACCCCCTCCTGTGCACCACCCTTGCTGTGTGCCTCTCACCCCTGCACCCTGCTCCCTGCGCATCACAGCGTGTTCCTGACCCCCCGGGCTCATCGCTGCGTGTTTCCCACACCCTCCGCGTCCACCCAGGGCATGTACCCCACTTTTTAGGACTCTGGCACGCACACCCCATCCCTGTGCGTGTGTATCCACTGTGCGTACCCTTTACCTCCAGCACACACTGCTACCCACACAGATCTGCACATTCCCCACCCCAGGGGTGGCCCCTCAACCCTCAGCCCTCGGTGGAAACGCTAGGTTGGAGGCATCTCTATGCTGGAGGGAGCCGCGCCACAGGGGAGGGCAAGTCTGTGGGAGGGGACAGGCTGACGCGGACTCTCCTTCCTCTTTCTCCCCTACACAGAGAAGAACCGAAGTTATGTCATTTCCTCCTTCACGGAGCTCAAGGCTTACGACCTGCTCTCCAAGTCCTCAGTGCAGTTTGTGGAGTATCCTTGAGACCTCACTAGCCAGGGTCCCTGGTGGGGTGGAGGGAAGGGGGAGGCCTGGGACGGGGCTCGCAGGGGGTCTGTGGGTCTTCCCAGTGCAGGTGGCTTTGCTGGCTCCTATACCCTGCGGCAGCTACAACAAGCGCCAGATGAGCCGCATCTACCCCAAGGGCACCCGCATGGACTCCTCCAACTACATGCCCCAGATGTTCTGGAATGCTGGTTGCCAGATGGTTGCCCTCAACTTCCAGACGATGGGTGAGGGCATGCTCAGGCCCTTAAGAACCTTCCCCTGCCCCTCCCACCTTTACCCCTTCCCTGGGGAGGGGGTGTCTTTGGAACAGACCTGGGGGCAGGGGGGCTGATGTTCATTTAGGTTCTGGGTGCATGTGCATGTGTGTGAGCGTTTAGTGCATCAGCTCATGCCTATGTGACTGCACGTATACGAGCATGTCTGTGATGATGCCAGGGTGCTGGCATGGGTTCTGGCTGCTCGGCCTGAGTGGGTCTGTGGGAACACCTGTTCCACTGGCCTCAACTCCCACTGTGAGCTTGAGGTCCGGTTGTGGCTTTGCTCCTGCTGACTCCAGGTTGCGGGCCCTTCCTGAGAGATGAGACCCTAAGAAACCAGGCTGGGACATGAGAAACCCTCATCCTCACGGTCCACCCAGCCTCCCCATTTGCGAGACGGGAAAGTCTGGGAAATGTGGAAAGAGAGGCTGCGTGCAGACCCAGAGCCAGGCCGCCCTTCCTGACCCCCCTTGTACCCCCAGACCTGCCCATGCAGCAGAACATGGCGCTCTTTGAGTTCAATGGGCAGAGTGGCTACCTCCTCAAGCACGAGTTCATGCGTCGGTTAGACAAGCAGTTCAACCCCTTCTCGGTGGACCGCATCGACGTGGTGGTAGCCACCACCCTTTCCATTACGGCAAGGCCCTGAGGTGGACAAGTGGCCGGGAGGGCTGGGGTCTTGAGGAGAAAGACACAGGAGCCCCACTCCTCCATTCCCAACCCCCTCCCCTGATATCCCGAAAACTTCAGCCCCAGCCAGTTCGTGAAGTAGCAAGTTGCCTTGGAAACTGCCTCCTCCTCAGCACTGGAGGCTGCCTCTTGGTCCCCATGGAAACCAAGGGGAAGGGCTGAGGCTGGGGTGGGGGAGGGGAAAAGAGTGGGGCAGCAGGAGCCCCAGGCCCGGGGGATGGGGGGAGGGCCCTGTTCCTTCCTCGCTGGGGAGGGAGGTGGGGAGGCCCACACCTCTTCCCTAAATGCTGGAAGCACCCTGGGTGCCACAGCTTAGCTGTAACCCTTAAGCCACACAGCCTCTACTCTGTGGCCAGAATTGAATGGGGCTCTTCACAGTACCCAAGAATGGATGTTTCAGCTAGGGGGGCTGGAGGCCCTAAGTTCTGGGGAATGGCCTGGGTGGGGGAGCTGATGCTGGTCTCGCATGGGCCCCAACCTCCAGGTGATCTCTGGGCAGTTCCTGTCAGAACGCAGCGTGCGCACCTATGTGGAAGTGGAGCTGTTTGGCCTTCCTGGGGACTCCAAGAGGCGCTATCGCACCAAGCTGTCACCCAGTACCAATTCCATCAATCCTGTCTGGAAGGAGGAGCCCTTTGTCTTTGAAAAGGTGGGGTGGCTAGATCAGGGCAGGGGCTGGGATCTGTCCCTAGTTCTTGGTCTCTACTTGTAGAAGAGAAAATACATAAAGGGATTTCTTCGATCCTCCTCCTCTCCCCACCCCTCATCTGTGCCCTCCTGAGTTTCAAGAGTCCAAAAACCAAGTTTACAGAAATTTACTTTGTGGGCAAGTTTTGTATGTGTGTGTACATGTGTGTATGTGCATGCTTGTCCATGTTACGATTAGAGGCAGAAATGTGAACTCCCAGACCAGGGTGCAGGGACCCAAGGAATCACGGGGGCCTTTTGTTCCCATTGGATACTTGTTGACAAAGCTTCCAAGGGCTGTCTGCACCAGGCCCCCTGGAGCCCTGGGCTGCATATCCAGCTCTCTGCCCTGTATGGACCAGCCATGACATGAGCTGTTAGGATGTCTGTGTGTGGCTTAGAGTGGGCCCTCTGTCCTCACCAAATCCAGTAAAGCCTGCCATGTTCTCACACTGACCCTAGATTTCTGGAATCAGGGAAGGGGGGGCCGCTTGGCCACTCTCTCCCCTCTCCAGCTTGTCTTGTCCTGAACTCTCCCCAGATCTTGATGCCTGAGCTGGCCTCCCTCAGGGTGGCTGTGATGGAGGACGGCAACAAGTTTCTTGGACACCGCATAATCCCCATCAATGCCCTGAATTCTGGTAAGGATAGGGGTTCTTCTTTGCTGTTCCCAGTGGGTCTGAGACCAAGACCAGCATCAGGATCCCGTCCAGAGTGTGTGGCAGCTTCAGGGAGGTGGCCTTGTCATTTTATCAGCCTGGGAAAGTGGGGCAGGAATAGTACCTCTCCAGGAAACTGACAGAGGTGGGGACTCTGCCCACCCAACACAATGTCTCTAATTCTCTGAAACTACTGGGGCAGTTTCCCAAGTAGCTGACACTTATTGGGCACTTAAAATGCTTTACGGGCTTATAACACTTTCTCACTTAATCCTAACAGTAACCACATGAGGGAGAACCAGACTAAAGCCAGAAGTGTCGAGTACTGGGCTGCTGGTGAGCAGTGCTGGGCAGCAGTGGGCTCTGGCTCACTGGCCACCCGGTCATGCCCCACAGGATACCACCATCTGTGCCTGCACAGCGAGAGCAACATGCCGCTCACCATGCCTGCACTCTTTGTCTTCCTGGAGATGAAGGACTATGTACCTGACACCTGGGCAGGTGGGAGGCCCCTGGAATGTTGGAAGCCCCAGGGTGTCCATCCCCCCTCCTCTCTCCGCAAGCCAGCCTCCAGAGCAGGGCAGGACAGGGTATCCTGGCGTAGGTGAGGATGGGGGAGGCTCCCAGGTACATCTCCTTATCAGGCCCACCATGTCCCTGTGCAACCAGATCTCACGGTGGCCCTCGCCAATCCCATCAAGTTCTTCAGTGCCCATGATAAGAAGTCTGTGAAGCTCAAGGAAGCCATGGGAGGCCTGCCTGAGGTCTGTGTTGTCAGGTCCACTGCCAGGGGCCCCCATGAGCTGCACCCTCTCTGTGGGAAGATGAGGGAGGGGGCAGAGTCCAGGGCTCAGGGAGAGAGGCACCTTCCTAACAGGCTCTCCCTACACAGAATCCCTTCCCTCTCGGGAGTCCAGTTGCCTGCCAGGTCAATGCGGCATCAGCTCCAACGAGCAACGGGTCAGCAGGTACGCACTGCGGGGTCCCCGCACCTACCAGAAGGGTCTCCATCTCTCCCCTGCACCGGTAGGCACATCCCAGACGGGCGGCAGTTCTCTATAAAAACAAAAACAAAAACAACCCCAAAAACTTTCACCTGGGGAGGGAACGGCTGCAAGTGAAGCGTCGGGCTGGGCAGTGCGCAGCAGGGGGCCCACACCGCCACCGCCCCGCCCCCGAGGCGCGGGAGCTGCCGAGCCGAGGGCACCGGAGAGCCTGTCCTTTGGCTCTTGCAGCAGCCGGGGCCAAGGCCAGGGAGGAGGCCACGAAAGAAGCTGCGGGTAAGGCCTGCTGAGACCGAGTCACGTTGGGGTCGAGCCCGGGGAGGGTCCGGGACTCGGGGTGGGGGGCGGTTCCCGGGGGGCGCGCGCCTCACGCCTGCCCCAGCAGAGCCGCGGACCGCCAGCGTGGAGGAGCTGCGGGAGCTGAAGGGCGTCGTGAAGCTGCAGCGGCGGCACGAGAAGGAGCTGCGGGAGCTGGAGCGGCGCGGCGCGCGGCGCTGGGAGGAGCTGCTGCAGAGGGGCGCAGCGCAGCGGGCCGAGCTCCGGCCGCCGGGCGCTGGGGGCGGCGGCGACGTCCGGGGCCGCAAGCTCGGCCCGGGGAAAGGCTCCCGCAAAAAGAGGTAAGGGCGGCGGAGGCATCCTGCCCCCCGCGGCTCGGGCGCGGGCGGCCTGGGGCTCACGGCTTGTCCCCACATGGCCTCCGCAGGACCCCGCCGGGCGAGGACCCCGCCGGGGCGGTGCCGGCCGAAGGCCCCGAGGGCGCGGGCGCGCGTCTGCGAGAGCTGAGGGACAGGCTGGAGCTGGAGCTGCTGCAGCAGGGCGAGGAGCAGTGCGAGTGTGTCCTGAGGTGCAGGGCGCAGCAAGTGGCCGAGGTGCCAGCGTGGGGGAGGGGAAGGAGCGAGGGCCCGACCGACCCCACACCCTCCGCACAGCCAAGGGCATCTCCACCGTCTTAGCTTAGCCGGTCCTTCCTCTCCCTCAGCAAATGACCAAGATGATGGAGCTGGCCAGAGAGAAACAGGCTGCAGAGCTGAAGATCCTCAAGGAGACTTTGGAGACGTAAGACTGCCTCCCTTCTACACCTGACTCTTACCTCCCACGAGGGCCCAAGTCGCAGGAAGCATCTTCCTGATGCCCGTTTCTCTGCAGTGACACCAAGGAGGTGAAGAAAAAGCTGGAGGCCAAGAGGCTGGATCGGATCCAGGCCATGATGAAGGTCACCACAGACAAGATGGCTCAGGAGAGGTGAGCCCTGGAGGGGAGGCGCAGGACTCAAACTCCAGGCCTAGTGCTGAGCAGGAACCACACTGGGTGGGAAGGGGCCTTCCTACAACTGGGTCCTGACTTGCTTCCCAGAGATGTGCCTGTCTCCTGGTTCTGGAAAGTTAATTCTACTTCCGTCACCTCTGATCAGAGAATGTCCTCCTTAGGCAAAACACAGATGCCACCACTATTTGAGGAGAGAGGAGAATTTAAGGGAAAATCAAGTGTGTAAAGAGGGAGGTGAAACCTTGGGAGAGCTGAATCCCACCTACACTTTCCCATGCATGCCTTGAAGAACAGTGCGTTTCAGTGAGGAAGCCCTTCCCTCAAAGGGCCCTCAGGGCTCCCAATATCTCCTTAGATCCTCCTTGGGTCCCCATGCTTACCCCTCTGGCTGGTTCCCAGACCAGACATATAGATGCATGCCAGCCACAGAGGGTTCTACAATGCAGTTCTCATGTTGCCTACACCCTGTGGAGAATTTGTCTCATCCAGCTCTTCCCAGGGGCCTCCTGCCCTCTCTGAAACTCTGATCACCCCAACAGGTTGAAGAGAGAGATTAACAACTCCCATATCCAGGAGGTGGTGCAGGTCATCAAGCAGGTCTGTAAGAGCTGTGCCCTTCCCAAACACACTCTCTCTCTCTCTGAGGGAAGGAGTGGCCCCAAGGCCTTTACTTTGCCCTTAGGAGATGCACTGTTTAGAGTGGCCCAACAGCTAGGGATGGGGGGAGAGGCAGTAGAGGGGAGGGGCTTCCCCTAGGCCATCCAGGGTTCTGACCTTTGTGCAGAGGTTGGGATACCAGCCTAAAGGAGTCTGTCTTTGGCCAGCTGCCCTCGATGGAAATGATATGGGCCAGCTGGCCAAGGGGAGGTGGTATTGGGGTGGGTGGGTAAGAGGGAGCAAGGGGTCTTCCAGAGTTAGGCTTCCAGGGAGTCAGAAGAGGAAGGAAAGCCCTGTGGAGAATGGCCCTAAAGCTCCCTGGGGATTACTAACAACAGTAACAGAGCTACCAGCTCCTGAGTCCTGACCTTGTGCAGGCACTAAGCCGGGTGCTTCACATGAACTGTCTCATATAATCCTTCAAAATCCAGCAAGACAGGTACTATTATCCTCATTTTACAAATTAAAAAACAAAACAAAACAAAAAACCCAACTTTTCAAAGGTTAAGGAATTTGTCCAAAGGCTTACAGCTGGTTGACTGGGATTGTAGCTGGATTTCACCCCAGATTGCCTGCCTATGCTGTCCTGATTCTCTGTCTCTCACTCCTGCCCAGATGACGGAGAACCTGGAGAATCACCAGGAGAAGCTGGAAGAGAAGCAGGCAGCCTGCCTGGAACAGATCCGGGAGATGGAAAAGCAGGTGATGGGGGGACCACTACCCTGGCCCACAGCAGAGCTGGCCTGGCTCCAGGGTGTAAAGGGACCCAGCTCCGGGGAGCTGCCAGTCAAGAGGTGGGTGGTGGTGGGGGACTCACCCCTCTCCAGGGGGTCAGGGCTCTGATTCCCAGGGGATCATGAGGCAGCTCTGCAGATCTCTTTGCTTGGTTGGCATTTCCTCTCCTGAAAGACCCCCTGATGGGCTCCACTACCCCCACCTCCCACCCTGATCTCCTGGGAGGTCTGAACAAACCAGGCATCTCCTGGTTCCACTGTTCAGGAGAGGAAGAGTGGGCAGGTGGCCCATCCTGAGCCAGGGGGTGGTCCTTGCTGTCCCCACAGTTCCAGCAGGAGGCGCTGGCACAGTACGAGGCCAAGATGAAGGGCCTGGAGGTGGAAGTGAAGGAGTCGGTGAGGACCTACCTCAGGGCCTGCTTGCCCTCTGTGGAGGAGGACAAGCCTGAGAGGCCCTGCAGGGTCTCCAGAGAGCTGTGTGAGCAGGATGCACTCACAGAGAAGACAGATGCCCAGGAGAGCCTCCTCCGATGCCCCCATGCCCTTGGGATGTTCTGCAAAGACATTCACCCTTCTCTGGGACGTGAGTCCATTCCCCTTCGAGGAAAGGGCCCCAGCACCGTGAAGCTGCGGGAAGCTGGAACTCCCTTGGACACTGGAGCCCCTTTCTCAACAGCCAGGCTAAGTAGGAGGCAGGAAGCAGGCCAGCTGGGGCCCATCTGGGGTCTGAGGTCCTCTCTGTCCAACACCCTGCCCCTCCTGCTTCCACTTCCCCTCTGAACAAGCGTCTGTCACATGTTTGTTGAGGGCAAAAGAATATGAACTTGGAGGCATGAAATGGGGCCCTGGCCCCACTCTGCATTTCTTAGTGTGCCACTCTAGACTCAGTTTCCTCACCTGGAGGGTTAGGCCTGGCCACCTGGAACCTCTACCCCATCACCTGTAGTTCAAGCAGGTCCAAACTCCAAACTCTCCTGCCATAAGGCGGGCAGCTCACCCTGGCTTCTAGGCCCCATCTCGGGCTTGCCCTGAGTTGGCCTCATTGTCAGCTCCCTGATACAGAGTCCAGCACCTCATTCCAGCTCCCTGGGGACAGCTGCTCCCAGGATCCCAGGCTAAGGTGACTTCCCTGCCTCCTGCCTTTGGGGGATGGGAGGCTGATGTGGAAAAGCTGCCTCAGCTGTGTGGCCCTCAGGCCACTGAGACAACTGGGGCTGGGGGTGAGGGAAGAAGGATGGCCTTTCGTGCGCTCCCCCAGCCAGAGCCCAGCCACCCCTTTTCCTAGGCCTGGGCCTTCCCAGCATGTGCCCCAGCTCAGGCTGTCCTGACAAGGTCAGCACCATTTTCTCTCCTGACTTTATGAGGTTTATTTATTTTTCTCTTTCTTACTCCTGCTAAAGAACCCTGTCTCAAGATTTCCTGCCTAAGCCTGGCCTCTGTTCTACAGCTAAGAAAGGGGGGTGGGGATGGGCAGGGCTTCCCAGGTGGCGCAGTGCTTAAGAATCCACCTGCCGATGCAGGGGACACGGGTATGAGCCTTGGTCCGGGAAGATCCCACGTGCCGCGGAGCAGCTAAGTCCGTGCGCCACAACTACTGAGCCTGCGCTCTAGATCCCGCGAGCGACAACTCCTGAAGCCCGAGCACCTACAGCCCGTGCTCTGCAACAAGCCACTGCAGTGAGAAGCCCACGCACCGCAACTAGAGAAAGCCCGCACGCAGCAACGAAGACCCAACAGAGCCAAAAATAAATACAAGAAATGGGGGGGGGCAGCGGAGTAGAGTGCCCCCCAAATGAAGTGGGCCGGGGAAACAGTCCATGAGAATTGACCTGGGCATGAGGTCCCTCCTAGAGCCCAGTGGAATGGCCCTGCCTCTGGGCTTGAAGAGGATTCACTTCCCCATCTGCCGGCCCTGATGCCACAACCACTGGAAAATGATGTCACCCTTCTGCTCCACTCCTCACCAGATGTGGCCCTTCCTTGTCTCCACCCTCAGGGCTGGAGCAGAAGAGCCTCCTGCAGAGGTGCCCCCCACCCTCTTGGGGAGTCGCAAGCTGTCAGGCCACCTGGGCCCCTTTAGGCAGACTTAGAGCGGTCGTATTCTCAGGCTCCTGTGGCAGTTATGGTTGACCCAAACACAGGCTGTAGAGAGGCTTCTGGGCAGCTATTCACTGCACCTATTGACATAGTCCCAAATCCCAAATGAAAACAGACACTGGCTTCGGAGAGGCAGGGTGGGTGTTGATTCTGGGCTGTTTTCTTATCAGAGAGTTATAGCAAATGCCATTAGCCCCTCCCCCCATCCCTCTGGGGGCTTGATCTCTGTGATGCTAGCAGTCCCTGGCTGCAGGGTGAGGCTAGGGGGCCTGCGCATTCACAGGAGTAAGGCCTGTCATTGGTCAGCCTGCATACACACTGGAGACAGCGGAGGGCGGGACACCTACACCCCAGGGCAGTGCCCTGTCTTCAGCACTCCAGCTGAGCACTCAGCTGCCCCATCTCCTCCCCAACCCAGGGGTAGAACCTCACAGGGATGAGGATCCAGGCCTAGAGGAATTCACTGACCTGGGCATGGGGCATAAGCCAGAGCCAGTGCCAAATAGGGCCCACTGGGCAGTCCCCAGCTTTGACCAATGACCGCTCAGGGGAAGAAGACTGACTTCTCTTTGCCCCTCAGGCCAGGCAGAGTCTCTAGGCCTCCAGTCTGGGGCTGAGAAGCCCAGGAATGGGGAAGGGGATGCAATCCTCCCTCCTGGAGAGGCCTCTGCACAGCAGGCTGGGGGCTTCCCAGGAGGGCAGGGCAAAAACCCACCTCCCTGCTTTCTGTCCTCTGGAAAAAGGGCAGGGTGCCCCTGGGAAAATGCCACAGTCCTTGGGCCCTGGACGTGAATTAATCTCTGGCCTCAGGTGATGTGCAGAGGGAGAACTGATGCCGTTGCTCAGGGCTCTAGAGCAAGGGAAGAACACCTGGCTTCCACTCCTGCTGCAGATCAGTGGGGCTGGGGCCAGCTTCCCTATCCACTTGGCATGCCTCAGTTTCACCTTTTGCATCAAGAGAAGGGTCCCTACCCCCTTCCCAATCCCACTGCTGACTCAGACGCCAGAGTCCCCTGCTGACTCACAACCCGCCCCCCCCC
>NW_006787469.1:2541021-2541938 GCF_000442215.2 Lipotes vexillifer
CCCCCCCCCCCCCCCCCCCCAGCTCTCTGGATCTCCCAGCCACGTGCCACCAGGCCCAACCCTGCTGAGCTGGTGCAACGTGACAGGGTGAGGGGGCTGGTGACACTTGAGGAAGAAAGAAGGGGGCCTGGGAAGGGGGGCAGCTGCAGACAGAGTGACAGACTGCAGACCTGAGCCGCCTCTGGGAGGAAGCCCTTTTGCCAGCCTGGGGCCTGCAAGGGGGAGGCTCAGCAGGTGGGAGGGAAGGGGAGTGTGGGTGCCTGCCTGCCCCCTGCCTGCCTCAGCTCTATCGCCTGTCAGCCTTCAGCTCCCTAAGCGACAGCTTCTAATTCCGGCTGTTGGTGCCTCGGTGCTCCTCAGCAGAGTCTCAGCTTTTTTTCATCGTTGCTATTTCTTTTCTGCTCAGAACATACTGAGCCCACTGGGAAGTCAGAGCAAAGGCTTTAGGGCATGAGACGTGGCACTGCCCCCCCCCATCCCACCTCAGGCCTGGCTGGGTTGGTAGTACCAGCTGGGGCAATGGAACGGCCGCTCCTTCCAGAGAGTACCCAGCACAGCACACTCTGACGGGCCAGGGTGAGGCCCTGATTCAGCTCCTCTTCCCTGGAACTCTCTCCATCCACCACAGAGAAAAAGGACAAAAATGAGGCTGAGCTGGCTCAGGGAGGAGGGGCAGGGCTCTTTGGGACCGGTGCCCCTTCTGTGTTTCTGCTGCTTCTTTCCTCCACCTGGGGGTGTCACTGCCTGGATTGTTGGGCTGGCCTGCCACAAAGATTCCTGGGATACCCCCTCCCCTAACCCTGGAAACAGAGAAAGAAGAGAAGAAAGCAATTTTCTTCATGCTGCAGAAAAGGGAAATTGAGTCATGAAGAGAAGAAAACCTTTCTTCTGCTACCTGAGTAAACAGGGAGAGCATT
>NW_006787469.1:2541948-2543063 GCF_000442215.2 Lipotes vexillifer
TACTAGGCTTGGCGAGTCTATTCCTACTCCAGGTGGGGCCCACAGGTCTGGGGGTGGGATTGGGCTTTCTGCACTCCGAATAACTGTTCAGCTCTTTCCTGACACTCTCTAGCTTGCTGTTGCTTGCAGCAGGCAGGGTTGGTGTTCCTGGCTTCCTTTTGCAGACGAGAGTATGCAGGCCTAGAGCCACACTGCTAGTAAATGCCTTCAAGCTGGGACTTAACTCTGCTGTCAAATGCCCTTTCTGTGACACCATGAGAGAAAAGCGGCAGATCTCAGTAGGGGGATTAAAAAATGCAAAAAGTCAGAAGGGGGGGCTTCACGGTATGCACAGGTATACATCACATGCTCCGCCCAGGAGAGAGGGAAGTGGGAGTCCCTGCTTCACAGCTGGCCCCGATGCCATGTGGGCATCTCTGAAGCCTGGGAGCTGGAGAGAGGTGAGAAGCTCAGGGTGCAGAGCTATGTGCCCACTTTGCCACTCCCCCATCTGGGCCCACGGGCTTTTCTCAGAGGCAAATCCTCTTCTTGCCCATACCTTTCCCCAGGCAGAGCCTGCTGCAAAGCTTCTGGTCACTGCTTTGCCCAGGCTGAGGACACCTTTATTCTTCCCTTAATTTCCTGTCTTTCATATAAAGGGACCCCTTAAAGCAGCCCTGAGCACTAAAGGTGTTTTTCCTGCTTACGTGCCCTTGCTTCTTAGCAGCCAGATCCCACACATCCTTGAAGACCATCTCAGAAGCCCTATTCTCAGAAGACCCTAGAGTCCGCCTTTCCCCACAACTCCGTTTTCTCCTCCAGGGACTGTCTCCGTTTTGGATTTAACATACGTATTCAGCCCCCAGGCGATAAACTCGACTTTTTATGTCCCGATCTTGTTTTCCGGCTTGAGAGGGGAGGTTTCTTCCAACCAGAACCGAATTTCCGCCTCTGTATTTCCCACGGCTGGGAACACACAAAAAGTCTCAGTAAATTCTGTAGTCGATACCTGACTCATTTTTTTTTTTTCTCACAAATATCCATTCCAACCCTACACACCTTCCCACCCTCTGCAGCTCTTAGGTGCTCTGACTCCCCTCCTCCGAGGCCTGCTCCTCCCCCCCCCCCACCCCCCC
>NW_006787469.1:2543913-2548133 GCF_000442215.2 Lipotes vexillifer
CCCCACCCCCCCAGGGCGGAGCAGCGGGCCGGAGGGAGAGGGGATCCGGTAGTTTTCTCACACTCTGTTGACTCGTGCTCTCTTCTTATCTCGGAAGGGTTCAGCTAGTGGTCAAGGTCAGAGCCCTGTGGTCTGGGGGTGGTTTTGTGCTCAAGAGGGAGATGGGGACCCTGGGGGAGCTTTGCATGTCCCTCGCTCTTTCCGGGGTGGCGATGGGTCCTGAAACAGCGGGGAGGCGGCGCCGAGGAGTTGCTAACGGGGCTGCAGTACTCCCGGATCTTAAGGCGCCCGCTCCAGTCGCCGCGTCTCCGCACCGCCAGCTTCTCAGCCGCCGGGAGCTGGCAGGCGGGCGCGTTGTCTCGGATGGAGACGTCCGAGATACGAGCGCGCACTCCCCCACCGCCACCCCCGCGCCGAATCAGCGTGTGCGGGAGGAACAATTGTGTGTGCGTGCGTGATTCGCTACACTTCCAGTGGCGGTTCCCAGCCAGACTGAGAGCCCCCAACCCCGCGCAGCGTAGGTACTCCCCCGCCCCCGATTTGGGGAGTGATTTACTCCCCGCCCGCCTTTCGCCACCACCCCCAGCGCGCTTGTGGTCCAGTTCTGCCCTCATGGGGTCCCATTTCCTTCCAGCTGCACCGATGGGGGCAGCCCTCGTCTTTTTCGACGGGCTCAGGGTCCCGCCAGTTTCTATGGAGCCCCGGGCACCGACTCCGGTGGGGGCGGAGGGTGGGGAGAGAAGACTGTGACTTTGGGATTGGCCCGGTCGGGTGCATGTGGCCCCCTGCGAGCAGCCCCCGCCCCGTCCCCGCTGCCGCAGCCCCAGGGAAGCGCGGAGGAGAAGCTGCTCCCCGACGTCGTGGCCCACCGAGAGGTGGGTGAAGGTCAGGGGCGGTCTCCGCCGCCCCGTCAGTTTCGGCCCTGACGGCTCAGCCCGCTTCCTGAGTAGCCGTTGCCATGCAGACCCCCGAGACTATAAAACCAGGTATCTATGCGGGCGGCGACTCCCGCGCCGCCAAGCCCCCCAAGTAAGGAGCAAGCGCCCTGGCGTGGCCCGGCCCCCGCGAGAGGGGAGGAGGCGGAGGAGCGGCGCCGGGAGATTGAGGAGCGGCGCGCCCCGCCAGGGCTAGAGGCAGGCGCGCACGGCGGGCGCCACCGTCTCAGCAGGGGAGCGGTGCTGCCCCGGGTGTGGGTGAGTGGCGCGGCTCCCAGCCACGACGGACTGAGGGGCGCCGGACACTGGGAAAGCAGCGGGAGAGTCAGGAGGGGCCCGAACTTCGGCTCCCGTCGTCTTGTGGCGGGCCAGGCGCGGAGCCCGGAGTAGAGAGCAACCTACACCATCAGGCGGGAAGCCCAGGGAAGGAGCAGCGAGACGCCGGGCGTGCGGCCCAGGAGCGGCGGGGCAGCTGGAGGACAGAGTGGGAACCTCAGGACCCTCGGCCGCAGCCGCCCACGCGCGGAGGGAGCCATACCCGAGCGCCGGCGGGAGCCGGAGCCCGGCGGGGCTCAGAAACAGGGGCGCCCCCGTGCGGAGCTGCCGGGCCGCCTGGGCGCGGCGGCCGAGGCCATGCTCAAGCCCAAGGACCTGTGCCCCCGAGCGGGTACGCGTACCTTCCTGGAGGCCATGCAGGCGGGCAAAGTGCACCTGGCCCGCTTTGTGCTGGATGCGCTGGACCGCAGCATCATCGACTGCCGCGCGGAGCAGGGCCGCACGCCGCTCATGGTGGCCGTGGGCTTGCCAGACCCCGCGCTGCGCGCGCGCTTTGTGCGACTACTGCTGGAGCAGGGTGCAGCAGTGAACCTGCGGGACGAGCGCGGCCGCACGGCGCTCAGCCTGGCGTGCGAGCGTGGCCACCTGGACGCCGTGCAACTGCTGGTGCAGTTCAGCGGCGACCCCGAGGCGGCCGACTCGGCGGGCAATAGCCCGGTGATGTGGGCGGCAGCGTGCGGCCACGGGGCGGTGCTCGAGTTCCTGGTGCGCTCTTTCCGCCGCCTCGGCCTGCGCCTCGACCGCACCAACCGGGCGGGCCTCACGGCGTTGCAACTGGCCGCCGCCCGCGGCCACGGGACCTGTGTGCAGGCCCTCACCGGGCCCTGGGGCCGCGCAGCCGCCGCCGCCGCGGCCCGGGGCTCCAACTCCGACAGCCCCCCTGGCCGTCCGGCTCCCGCGCCCAGCCCGGAGCGCCGAAGACCCAGTCCCCGCCGCCTACCGCGGCCGCTCCTGGCGCGCTTTGCTCGAGCGGCCGGCGCCCATGGTCACGGCGGCGAGGCTGGCTCAGGGGGTAAGGGCTTCGGTCGGCACCGGGCGCAGGGCAGCGAGCGGCCGGAGCTGGGCCGGAGCATGAGCCTGGCGTTGGGTGCCGTGACCGAGGAGGAGGCGGCTCGACTGCGGGCGGGAGCCCTGATGGCACAACCACACTCGCCCCAGTCTTCAGGCGTTGGGCGGTGGCGTTCGCAGGAGGTGCTGGAGGGAGCGCCCCCAACCTTAGTGCAAGCCCCCGTCGGCCTTAGCCCCCACCCCGAGGGCGGCCCCGGCTCTGGCCGCTCGGGTTTGCGCCGACGCTCTACAGCTCCAGACATCCCCAGCCTGGTCGGGGAAGCACCTGGGCCTGAGAGCGGCCCAGAATTAGAGCCCAACGCTCTGCCCCATTCGGTGCCTGGGCCTCAGCCTTGGCAGGCGGGCACGGAGGCCGTGGTGCTGCACGCTCAGCAGTAAACAGCCTCGAGGCCGAGCCCTGCTCCCCCCCACCTTCCCCTCTCTACTCCACTGGGGTTTCTTTTTCCCAGGTCCCTCACTTTCTTGGCAGTTCCCCACCCCCAGATCCTAGCACCTGTCCCTACTGCCAAGGTGAGACCTCCCTCAGACCTCTCTCCGAAACGGACCCCTATCTTATTTCTTTTTTGTGCTTGTTGGTATTCCCTGCCGGAGTCTTCTCACCTTTTCTAAAGGCCTGCCATTCCAGTCATGGAAGTGAGGAGTAGAAGACTGGATCCATAGGCTACAGCTTTCCAGCTGGACCCCCTTCCCTGAGCGCTAAGGCGCACTCCTGCGTCTTTCAGGCTCCTGCCGGGTTTCCTTCCCCTTGCTGGGTTTTCCCACACCCTACTCAGCCAGGCAGGCAGAAGAGTTGTCCCGTAGAACAAAGGCCTAGGCTCCCTACCCCCCCCCACTCCCACTCCCCCACCCCCCAACCCCCGCCCCCTCTACCCCAGTGATGCTGACAGTCATGCCCCACATGACCTAAGTATCCCTTCCCCTTGTGTTGGGGTGATGGAGACGGGGAGCCTGGAGATGGGCTTCGGAGCCTTTCTGAACGGGAGGGAAGGAGTCTGGAGGTTAAATTTTTAGGGGGAGAAACTCCTGCCTCAAGACATTGAAAGCATAGTTTGGGGGTGGGAGGAATGCTAGTTGTCCCTTGAACCAGCTTCTTCTGCCTCAGCCGGAGGCAGACCCAAGATTCAACTTCATCGACAATGTGGGGTCGTTCCCCCCATCCCGCTCACGCGTCCCCCTCGCCCCCCTTGCCCAGCCCAGCACTGGGCTCTTGAGCCTGTTTCCTCTCACTCTCAGAGGCCTGAAATGGAAAGGACTTAGCACTTCCCCCGCCCCCACCGCCTCGCAGCTCCCGGTCTTGCACGTGGGTGCTCCCGCAGGGGGGAACGGTTGCGAAGGCTTTGATTAATTGTATTTCTTCCAATCCTCAAAGAACTCGTGTTTTGAGTCTTTGTATGTGAAGCAGAAAGCAGCGGGTCTGATCCGAGGCTTAAGAACCTGACAATGTCTCTTTAAATAGAAGCTCCGCGAGGGGGATAATTGACTGAAGTGTTTGCCACGTTAAAGGCGGCGGCGCGCGGGAGTCTGAAGCCCACACGAACGGCAGGTCCGGGTTTAAATTATATCAAACTCCTTTGAGAGCTGGAAGAGGGCTGTTAAACGGTTCCTGCTTCTCTCTGGGCCGTTAATGGAGGGCAGGGTGGATAATGGATGCTAGAGCTCGAGACCAAGGACCCCTGCCTCTGCCCCAAAGCGTGGGATGCAGGCCCGGCTCAGCTTCAGTACTGGGCAGATTAGTGAGTCAGAGGAAACTGCGGAGAGGTGGTTAAAGGCCCTTTCCTAGCCTGGTCCTCCGTCCCCATCCCTCCCCGCCCCCGCCCTCATCTTTGTGCCGGCCTAGCGAGAAGGGTCTGGAGGGTCTGGCGAATCGCGTGCCCTAGGATC
>NW_006787469.1:2548456-2557595 GCF_000442215.2 Lipotes vexillifer
GCTGAAGCCCCAGCACACGAACCTGTGTGCCCAGCCCGTGGGGTGGTAGCACGTGGGGAGTTTTCTGTGAACCCCGAAGGTTGAGCGTGCAGCCCCTCAGCTGCCAGCCGTGGGGTCTTTTCAAGACGTCGATCTATTCATCTTTGTAGAACGGAAGGTTTCTCACCAATAACTCTAGGGGAACTGCCCAGAGCGAGAATGACCTGTGGTGAGAAATTGGGCCTGGGGTGAGGGATGGGTGATCAGGGTCCGGCCTCGTGTAAGTGTCAGACACCTCCCCAGTGCTTCCACCGCTCCGGGGTCCGCGAGGCCGCGAGGGCCCCGACACTGGACGTGATCTCTGGTGCCCCCTGGTGGCAAAGTTGCGCTCTCGCTGCGCCCAGGCTCGGAGTTCAGCCTTGTGGTTTTATTTGGAGCCACCGCTGTGTACTTCTCCCTCCCTGTGCACTTACCCATGGAATCCTCTTCCTCTTGTAGTGTATTAAATCCGGATACTTGAAGTCATTTCACAGCAGTGAAGTGAGGGACAATGAACAAAAAACTCGCATTTGGAGTAGCAGGAGGCCAGACCCTTTACTTAGGACACCAAGATCTTCCAGGTTAAGGCTCCATATAGAGAGCTCCTGCTGTCTTCTGAGAAACTGGAGCTTCCAACCCGCCCCTTACGATTTCTGAACCTTGAGACCTGCTGATATGCACTGTTTTCTTCTGATGTGATTTGCTTTCGTTTCTGGGGTGTTTTGCCCTTCCCCCATTTTTCTCTCCCCAAATATCTGCCTCTCCTCAGTCCCACTGTCTGGGTGGCGGCTGAACTGAAAAGTTCTGAAAAACGCCTGAAAAGCCAGGAGTGGATCTGGGGTGGGATGGGTGGTAACTGGACGCCCCAAGTGCAAACTCCTTTTTTCTGATCCTTGCTTGTTCACTTATCCTTTTCCAACTGTGTTTAATTTTTATGAAGTTTAATTTTAATGGTGTAAGAATACAAGTATTTTGGCTTCTTCAAAATACCACATTGAAGACATGGGTCTGGGTTGCACGTTGTGTTGAAGGTGCTGTCATGTTTCAAGTGTTGCCGACATGGGGATTTCTGGTTGAACGTCACCTTGGGCCCTCTTTATTGGATAAACAACTATGAGGGCTCCTCTCTGGAATTGCCAAGGGTTTGGTGGTTGAAAGTGATGTTTCTAAAAAACCACAGCAGATCTTTCCTGTCTGAACTGAATTGTGTGTTTGACTGCCTTGCTGTTCTTGCAGATTTCTTACCAGGCCCAGCTCTGTGCAGAACTTAGATGTTTCACCACATTTCGCTATCCTGAACTTCCCCTTATTGTCAGCCCCAAGGCATTGAGGCTGGGGTCCCCTCGAGCTCAATCTGGTTTAGAAGAGACTTTTCTAAACATTTTGTTTTTCCAATTCTTGTTGCTTTCATCATTGTGAAGTCACCTGTGCCACTGGAGCTGGTACTCTCGGGTCAAGCTCAGAACCGGTCTGTGTGTGAGGCTAAATGACATACGCACATGCTTTTGGAATGACACTGTGCAGTGGAAGGACTCTTAGAGCTCAAAAGAATAGTTAATAAATCCAGTGTTATTCAGTTGCAAGAACTGGCCTCTTTTTGCCTTGCCAACCATTCCTGACTGTGGGCTTCGGTTGGGAGGTAGGTTCCGCCTTCCCTCAGCCTCCATCTCTGCCCAGCCCACTGTGGCTGCTTCCTGGAGGTAAGACTCATGTGCTGCTTCTGGCTGAGCTGGTGGGACAGGGGCCCTTAGACCAGGGCAGCTGTCTAGGTGGGAAGCTGTGGGGAGGAGGTCTGCAGGACTCCTTGCTCCTGGGTAGAAGGTTTCAGTGACCCTGACAGAGAGGGGGTAGAATGAGACCTCAGGAAGTCAGTGCTGGAATCAGTGTCAGAGCTGGAAGTTTAAAGACCCAGGTTTCTTGGTTTCCAGTTGTGCTCTTTCACAGCTCCTCACGGTCGCCCTCTGTTGTGAGAACCGAAGCAGAGACTGCTTTCTCACTGGAAGCAGTTCCAGGCCACTTCCTATGGACAGTTTGAAGGGAGCAGCCTCTGACTTTCCGGGGAGGTGGCAGGGGGGAAGCAAATGGGGGAAGGGAGATGCTGCTGCAGAAAGTGGCCGTCAGCCCTGGTGGCTGCCCCAGAGCCCCTGTGGTGTCAGCAAGCACAGCCCACGGCCCTGGCTTCCCAGATTGGGTTCCTCTCCCCTGGGAAGGAGCCCTGTCTATTTCTCAGCTCTTTCAGTCCCGAGGGCCTTTCACTTCCTGTTTCCCTTCTTCTCTGCCTCATTTCAGGCCCACATGCCACCAGGGAGTAGGATTTTCTGGGGATCAGAATGACCATTGGGGGGGGGGCTCACAGCAGGGAGGAGGGAGGGCCACCCTGGACACCCACTATACCGTGTCCAGTTTGAAGACAGCCTGGCTCTACTCCCAGGGACGACAGGAAGGCCAGAGGTTTTGAACACTCCGTTTAATTTAAAACAGGCACAAGTGCAAACAATTCACAAAAGGGACAATGCTTTTGTTTTTAAAACTCTGACCCTTAAAAAAAGTCCTTGCAATTTTTTTTTTTTTTTTTGCCCCAAAGCAGGCCACTAGGGATAGAGGAATCTAAAAATATTATCTAGATAGGATCCAGACACCTGGAGTTCTTCCCTGGGATTCCCTGTCTCACAACAGCCCTGAAGGTGGGGAGGGGAGGGGGACAAGGAGACAGGTGTCTGAGGAGGCAGCTAGGGGCACGTGGTTCGCACAAATGGGCTGCCCATTCCAGTGACATGATGGAATCGGGAGCTGGTTCACCTCTCCCAGACCAGGATTTTGAAAAGAACAGGTCCTCCAAGCACACAAAAGAAGAGCGGGTCCCCGATGACCTGGTTGTTGAGATGAAGCTCACAGGTAAAACAAGTTTGTTCCCTCACCATTCTGGTCCCTGGCTCTCAGATCCCACAGTACAGGAGAAACTCAGAAACCGGCCAGGCCCCCAGGATGTGTTTGACTCAATACAGACCTCTTTGCTGGTCAGGTAGAACCCCAGGACTTAAGAGGTGGGAAACCAGGCCAAGGAAGCAGGTCACCTTCAGAGCAGAGTTTAGTGGGAGAGAAGATGGAGAAGCCTAACCAAGACAGTCGTGGGTGACCTTCCTCCACACCACACACACACACACACACACACACACACGTGCGCGCACACGCATCCTGTAAAGTGAGATTTTACCACCAGCTGCCTTCTTCCTCTTTCACCCAGAAAATTCCCCTCCCCCTCACGGCCTCTGAGCAGGCTGTTCACAGTTGGGCGCGGGCTGTGCAGGGAGTGTGTTGTCAGCTCAGGTGGGTCGGGAAGCAGGTGCAGGTGGGACTGTGCCTTCAGGAAGTCAGACACAAGGGAGGAAGATGGAGTCAGGCAATAAACACCTTCCAGACCCCAGGATTTGGAATTGGAGCTGAGAACAGCAAGCATCCTGATGAAGACAGGCAGTCTGTCTCTTGGGTGACCTGGGATGCTCGTGTACTACTACTTTAAAAAAAAAAAACCTCAGCAGCCTTTTCTGCTGTGTTGGCCACAGTGGCCAGAAGCACTGGTCTCCGTGTTTCATAGAAATATCCCTGTGCAAATAACAAAGGGTCACCCTGCAGAAGAGGTCTCCATCATCCCAAAGGCAACTGGGGCCTCTTGGGTGGGAAAGTGACTGAGGGGCAGGTCCGGCCTGGCCCAGTGGGCTGAGGGGCAGGAGGGCAGGGTCGGGGCTTCACATTCAATCTTTGGAGAGAATACTGAGAGAATGAGGCAGGCAGCCAGGCCCTGTTGGCAAGTTGGTGGCCCAGTGTCCCCTGCCTGTGGGCACAGGTGGCAGGCGCACTCTGGGGCTGGGCTCAGCAGGTGGAGGTCTGCTTGCGGTAGAGCTGGATCAAGGGCACCAGGCACTCGGGCAGCCCCGTCTGCAGCAGGAAGGGGTGGTCCAGGAGTTCCTGGGCCGTGGCTCTCTCCTGGGGGTCTCGCACCAGCATCTGTTCCAGGAAGTCTCGCAGCACTGGGGAGACCTGTGCAGGCAGGGCAGTGAGAGGGAGCCACAGTTTGCAGACACTTTGGGGTGACCCAGTCTGCCTGGCCCCACTGTCATTTGAAAGTCTTAAATTCTCGCTTCTTACTTCCTGGTTCCTCCCAGGCTCAGTACTTTCTGGACTATCAGGTAGGTAAAGAAAGTCAGCATCAGTCTGGGAAAGGTGGCCAGTTCACCTACAGGGGGTGCTGGTGAGCAATGGAATTAGGATACCAGGAGAGCTGGGGAGCTGGGCTCCAAATACAGCCCATGCACCACGCTGCTTCTCAGGGTTCTCAGTGTTCAGGCTCTGTGGAAAGGGGCATGGGATTGGTACCCAGTGATCCAGTCCTGGGTCTATCCCTAATCTCCAGCAAGTTGTACTTTTCTCTAGAGCTCAGTTTTGTCATCTGTAAAATGGGCTAATGATAAAATGTGCTTTCCCTCTCTGCTACACAGGGCTTTAGTGAAGATAAAAAAAGAGGTCAGCGAGGAAGGATTGTTTTGAAAAATAGAAAAGAACAAAGTGGGACCTGAAAAAGGAAGATTCCTTTATTTCTCTAAGCCTTAGAGTCTAAGTCAAGGGCTTACCCTGGTTCATTTTGAGTCAATATTTTGTGATAAGGCTGAGTCTTAGGCTGTAACGGAAGGCTGCATCCTCTGGGGAATTAGCCAATTAGAAATATCTGCTAGTCTAGGGGGTCAGGAGTGCGGGTTCCAAGGACCAGCTGTCTCGCAAAGTGTTTCCTGTCTCTCCTCGCATCCAGCAGGGCTACAGAACTATTTTGCATTTAGAGACTGAGCTTCAACCCTCTGGGACATTTCTCACTCTAGCCACCAGATGGCAGTGCCACTCTGCAGCCCTGTGCTGAGCTGGCTACCAGCAGGGGGTGCCCACAGGTAAGGACTGTGGGTTTGGGTGGATTTGGCAGAAAAGCGTTACACACCGCACACACACCACACACCACACACACACACACACACACACACACACACACACACACACACACACACACACTGGTTTTAAGGGAAAAGCTGGCTCAGATGTGGTTAGGATGTACATTGATGGAGGGCAAGCCAATTCTCTGTGATGGAGACTGGGAACACTGTATGCCTTGGCATGCCTCCCCTGACAGATGGGGTAGAGGCGTTACTGCTCAGTTAACTTCTCTAGATTCTTTCCCAGGGCATCAGGGACTCCCGCCGGCCTTGCTTTCCCTTCTTTCAGGCTCCTGTCAGTTGTCTGCAGGTGGAAACTTGTTGGAGTGACCACGGGAGTTTGTGACTAGGCTCCACACCAAGGTGCGGGATTTGTGTGGAGAAAGATGAGCCTTTTCCGGGAGCCCGGGCCCTCTGGTTTCTGTGGGAGGGAGAGGCTGGGCCTCACAGCCCAGACTCTGATCCTTGAAGCCTCAGGAAGAATCGGGCCTGCAGGGTCACACCCTGTGTACCGACTGACCTTGTGAGAGTTCTTCAGCTTGGGTGGGGGGCTGTCCCGGAGCCTCTTCATGGCTTGCACTGGGGAGTCACTGAAGTAGGGTGGCTCTCCATCTACCATCTCAATCACCATGATGCCCAGAGACCAGATATCCACCTGCAGGAGGAGAATGTCCCTGACTCCACTGGCCAGAGTCTGGCCCCTTGGTAGCAACATGCTGCAGGGGGAGGGGAGCAGCTGGTCCCAGGTTTCCTTGGTGAGTCGGCCTCCTTCCTGGTCACCTTCCCTGTGGTTAGTTACCATCTGCGTGAGTGACCACCGACTGCAGGGACACAGCTGTCAGCCACTCTCTTAGAAAGGCCACCACACACGGGGAAGCCTGGCCATACCCCAACCTGCCCTTGCGCTTGGGGGAGAGCATTTTGGGGACCAGTTTGTGGCAGCAAAGTCACAGGCCAGAGAAGATCCAACCAAGAGTGGGAAGGGGGCAGTGGATGTTGGGGTAGGGGTATTGACTAAGTGGGAACCCGACAACTGGGGCTATTCGGGGTTGGGGGGCTCTGGAGGAGACCACAAGTAGAAGAGCTGTGTGTCCCCAAGCCTCTTCTGGGAGGGCTGCGTGGTGGAGGGAGCCGTTACCTCAGTCGCATACAGACACCTGCAGATCACTTCAGGAGCCATCCAGTAGGGGGTTCCCACCAGGGACTTCCTCTTAGGGACATCTTTGCTGATCTGTGCACAGAATCCGAAGTCCGAGAGTTTCACCTGGGGTTGGGGTGAGAGGGAGAAAGGGGAGTGATGGCGAACTAGGGAGGAGGAGCCGTGAAGTGGGGTCATGGGTGTGCCAGGGTGGGAAGGGCCCTACCCTGCCGTCGAGGGTCAGCAGGATGGAGTCGCTCTTGATGTCCCGGTGGATGACACCCTGAGTGTGCAGGTAAGCCAGGGCCTGCAGCACGGCCTCGCACACGGTGGCGATCTGCTCCTCATTCAGCCTGGACAGAGAAGGCAGGGCCACCAGCGGAAGAGCACGTTAGCTTTGGCGGGGCTGCAGGGAAGACAGGCTGGGCAGAGTAGGTGCCCCTGGTACGGGGCCCCACAGCTCCTGGACGATGTGTGTGGGAGCCCAGTCAGGCCAGAGCCCTGGTGGAAACGGGCCTGGGCCTAGGCTAGAGACCTCGTGTCTTCCCCACTGCCCTGAGACCCCTGGGACTGTTAACCCGAACAGATGGGGGTGGGCAGGGTGGCTCGGGACCACGTGATGGGCACCCCAATCATCCGGGCCTGAGGCTGCCTAATATCCCTGCCAGGGCAGTGGCGGGAGCAGCCAGCGCTGGGTCCCAGCCCTCCCAGCTGCCCACCTGACTTGGGAGATGATGTCCGTGAGGGCCCCGCCCTGCAGGAACTCCATAAGCACCCACAGCTCCTCGCCCACCAGGTAGCTCTTGTACATCTCCACCACGTTGAGGTGCTGGTAGTCCCGCATGATCACCACCTGGGGGCAGGAGGGGACGCCTGAGTGCCGGGCACCCTCCCCACTGCCCCTGTTTGCAGATGTCCAGCCTGCCTCCACCGTCACTGCCCGTCCCAAATTCCCCGCCACACCCTCTCCTCCCACCTCATTAAAGAGCAGCTCCCTGCGCTGCTGCTTCCTGAGGTCCATCATCTTGACGGCCACCTGGCGGCCTGAGTGCTTCTCCCGGGCCAGGCAGACGATGCCCGTGGAGCCCTCGCCAATCTTCACGTAGCTGTCCAGCAGTAGCCGGGGGTCACCCTGGTCCACCACCATCCTGAGTGCGGCCTTGAACTGCTCGTGTGTCACAACGCCCGTTTCCTCACCAGCCAGGGCACCCTTGGCCACTGTGGGGTCCTGGGGCAGGTACAGGTTGCTGGTGCTGATCTGGGCATGCCGGGTGCGGGGGGAGCCTGCCGGGGAAGACCGTCCTGGAGGAGGGCCGGCAGCTGGGGCTGTGCGGAGGGACTTGTGGGGGCTGCTGGTATCCGAGGTGGCCAGAGGGCTGAAGGTCCCCACGGGGTGGTCTGAGGGCAAGGACTGGGCCTTGGCCACCAGGCTTGGGGGGCGGTCTTTCTGCAGCGGTCTGAAAGAGGCGTTGGGCTGCAAGGAGAAAGGAAGAAACAGAAAGGGGTTTGGCTGTGAGAGCATTTGGAGTACCCTTCCCAGAGGCAGGGGGTGGCTGCCGTGACCTCTGGACACTGGCAGGGTTGGGCAGAGCCGGGATGGGCATCAGACTCATGTGGGAGGTGCCGCAAGCAAAGATTTTCAAATGGAGCTGAAACCAAACCATAGTCCTGCTTGAGAAGTCAACTCCCAGTGTTCCCAGGTGAGCAGACAAAACAACAGCTCTTTATAACCACACTGTCCTTCCTGCGAAGACAAAGCCGAGTCCCTGGGGTGTCCTGGGCCGGTATTTCTTCCTTGGGTGACTGACAGCCAGACCCCAGGGAGGCCATCAGGAGGCAATCTGGGTCAGAGGCGTTCACAACCATGGCTACCCTACCCAAGGGCCCATGCGGGCAGAAGAGGCCCTGGGTGTTAAGGGCGGGGGCTGCAGCGAGGCAGCTGTGACTGACTCCCAGGACACACGGCTGCCGTCTAATAGTCCCGATTGTTCCTGACAACGGGGAGTCTGCGCGTCTGTGCAGTGAGATTAGGTCCCCAACAGAGGACCACAGAGTCATGTTACCATCTTGGGGGGGTCCTCAGGTATCTCCTGGGCTGGGGATCTGTTGCTAGAGAGATCTGGAATCAGGAGGGTAGGTCCAGCCAAACCCAAGCCTTGGGGCCAGGGGTGAGGGGGTTTCCTCAGGGTTCCCCAGAGCAGCTCCTCTACTAGCCACATGGAACTCCTGGCTGATGACCCCCAATAAGGAAGAGAAGGCAGGGGGCCTATCTTTCTGGTCTCTGGCAGGGAGGGAAGATGGAATCGAGCAGCAGGCTGGGCCCCCAGTGAGTCTTGCTCAGGCCCAGCCCTCCGGGCAGCCCCAGCAGGAAAGGGTTCCATCCCTGGGTTTCCCCAAGGAGCTGGTGAAGTGCAGCAGGACCCTTCCCAGGGACTGTGTATGTTTAAAAGGGCCACCTGGAGAGGGCCATATGCGACCTAACGGGGGACACCTGAGGAGCTGCAGAGAGGGCTTCCCGGAACATCTCAGAGCCCATCTCATAGGCGGTTGTCTAGGTGACCAGAGGGTGCTGGTCTTCATCCTCAAAACTGAATCAGCGTCCAGGGAATCTACTCAAGCACTCAGCTTGGGCTGGGCTGCTTGAATCTGGGCCTTGGGCGCTACCAGGCTCAGCCAGGGCCTTTACAACCTCTTCAGCACCCCTCCCCCCTAGACTTCAGGGTCCTTATCCCAGTCCCTGGCCTTGCTTAGTATCGGGCATGTGCACGGTGCCTCTTCTGGCAGAGAGCCATGCTGTGGGGCTCTGCCACCCCCAGCCCCGCAGGCCCACTGAGTGCACTCCAGCCTCTGCCAGGCCGTGCCTGGCTCGTGCTCAGCCCTCGAGGTGAAGGAGCCAGGAAAACCTCCCGGGACTGCCATGACTACTCCATCCCCGCCCGGCAAGCACATCTGTGCAGTAAATGGATTGTCCCCGCCAGCACCATCACCCGACCTCACGCCGCTTTCC
>NW_006787469.1:2557909-2562591 GCF_000442215.2 Lipotes vexillifer
TGTCCCTACTCTGTTGTGGCGGAGCAGTGGGAACTCCAGACTGGGGGTCAGGACCTGGGTTCCAGTCCTGCTCCGCTCTGACTTGGGATGAATCTTAGGCCATTCCCCCTCTCTGAGCCCCAGTCTCCTCTGTGAAGGCACAGTGATCTGGGGAGCTGGATAAAATGCAGATTCCTTGGCCTTGGAAATGGCTTCAGCAGGTCCCTAGAGCAGGGTCTCTGCATTTTAACAAGGCCCGTGGCTTTGGATGTGAGAGGAACCTTGGACCACAATTTGAGCAGCTCTGCAATTCCATGGCCTTGGGGAGCCTGTGGGAGGGCTGGGACTCAGAGTGGACGGAGCATGGCCACCACCAAGGCTGTGAGGCCACAACCAGGAGCAGAAGGACCATGAGAT
Organism: Lipotes vexillifer; assembly: GCF_000442215.2. Lineage (NCBI taxonomy): Eukaryota > Metazoa > Chordata > Mammalia > Artiodactyla > Lipotidae > Lipotes > Lipotes vexillifer. The sequence goes on from NW_006787469.1 coordinate 2,558,306, forward strand.
GTCACCCGGTAGCAGCCTCCAAGGCTCTGTGAAAAGGCTGCCCGCTGGCCTGCGAGGCATGGACCTAACACAGAAAATGTGCTCTCTGAGCATCTGTGTGGGGCTGGGCAGAGACTGGGGATCCGAAAAGCTCCTACAGCTGCTCCTGAGATTGCTCTCATGGCCCTTGACCTCTCTCCACTCTGGATTTCTAAGGAAGGCGGTAAAACAGTTTCCCTCTCCTTCTGGCCTCCTGGCCTCCCGCATGAGCTCTCTGCTCTGAGGATGAGTGGACACGGGGAGGGTGGGGACAAGTCAGGCAGAGGGGCTGAGGAGGTGGGTTCGCTCCCCCCCTGCTGTCGAGGCCCCTGTGGAGACCCTGCCACAGGTGCTGGCTGAGCTCAGGGGCCGAGGCTGCAGCAGGTGGATGGAAGCAGCAGACGGATCTGGGGGGGCGGCCAGCTCTGACGTGGCCTGGGACATGGGACATAGGACATGGGGGGGGTCGGGCCAGGATTGGTCTTCACCTCAGCAGGGTCTGGTCCCAAGTGTCCCTTTGTGGGCCTTGCTGCCTGTCTCCACAAGGAGGGAGATTTTACTTAACGTAACCATAAGAAAGGACCAGATGAAACGTGTTAAACCGCTCCAAGAGAGGGAAAGGGGGACAAAAGGTGGAATTAATTGTTAGGGGCTCTGGATTAATTCTGGAGTTACTTGTGTGACTGAGGCCTCTTCTTGGGCAGGAAGCCACTAGAAAGAAGAGTTGTACATGGAGTTACAATGATGCCTCATGTTCCCTTCCCAGGCTAAGAAGACAGGGCCAGGCTCTCCAGCTGTGGGCTCAGGAGGCTGTTCTGTTAGTGCCGCCCAGGCAGAGGCCATTTCATAATATTTAAGAAATACTAAAGCCATTTTATTGAGGGCTTATCACTTTGACAAGGGCCTTAAATGCATTATCTCATCTAATTCCCATAGCCCGGTGGACTGTTTTATTAGCCCATGGGTAATATTATTATCTACATTGGTAGATGAGGAAACAGGCTCAGAGAGGTTAAGTAACTTGCCTAGAGTCACTAAGCCGTAAGGGACAAGGCCAGACTTCAGCCCCGGTCAGCTTAACCTCTGATCCCTATGCAGTGGTCCTATTGGGGATCATTGGCATGTAACTGAGTACATGGTACACAGTAGGTGCTTAACCAAGGTTTGCTGATTGTTGAGGTCTTTTTGACGTGGCTTTTCTGCCGCTAGGTGGGACCACTTCTAAATCTCCCAAGCTCCTAACTGTCTTACCTCTTTGGCCTCTCTGTCCCCACTTGAGGACTCCTTTTGATCTTTAGCCAAAGTGAGTGAGTGCAGGCCAAGCTGCCTGGGGCTGAGTACAAGAGCTCTAGGGTCACAGACCCTCCTGCAGCCACGCCTGGCACGCTGTGGCTATTGGTGGCCTGCCCTCCCAGGACATTAGTGCGTGGACTGCTGCTTTAGGAGTTGCTGTGAGTGTCCAGAGCCAACCTCTGGGATGTGCTGAGTGCAGAGGGCTGGCTGCTGGCTTGGTCTGGGTTCCCAGGGCCCAGGCCTTGGGGGAGGAGGAGGAAACTGAATGCTTCCTAACCATATGGTAATTTGCTGAGAGCAGTGGTTCTCAACTGGGGGTGATTTTTTTTTCCCTCAGGGAACATTTGGCAATGTCTGGAGGGATCTGGGGTTGTCCCATCTGAGGGGTGCTACTAGCATCTAGTGCATAGAGGCCAGAGATGCTTCTGAATATCCTTCAACATCCAGAAGAGCCCCTGCAACAAAGGATTATCTGATCCAAACGTCAACAGTACAGGGTTGAGAAGCCCTGGCCCAGAGCGGTTGTGGGGCAGTCTCGGCCCCGCCTTTCAGAGGCCTGGCTTGAGAACATCTATCTAGAAAGGTGTGCCCAGGGGGCCAAGAAGGAAACCACTCCCCTGGATTTGGAACTGTGGTGTTTCTGAGCCCCGGATGAGCACACCTGCCTCCTCAGGGGCAGGGGAGACCTCGTACAGCCTGAAGCAGTGGCCCATGGTAGGTGCTTTGTGGGTGTGCAGGGATGGGGGCGGTTGGCCTGCCCCCTGCTGTGGGGTGCTGGCAGGAGCCCAGGACCATGCATACCAGTTTTGACACCCCCTTTCTCCAAATCCCTGAAAGCACCCCCCACCCCAACAGGACTCTCGAAGTGCACTTCCTGGCAGGGTGCATTGTCCTGCTCCCACCTTAGTTTTCTGGGGAATGTCTCCCCAGGGGTACAGCCTTCCAGAGACCCCTTGGCTCACAGGCACTCATGCTTTCTCACGGGCATATCAAGCCACATCTCATCTGTTCCTCCCTAAAGCCCCCGCCCCACAGGGGATCCCAGCCTACCATCCTTTGTCCCAGTGGGGACTGGAGGGCACAAAGCCCGGAACCTTCCCTGGGTGCCTTGGGCTGGCAGTGACCTATATGGGGTTGAGGGTCCAGGCCACCCCTCAACCCCCCCACCACCCTTCCACGATTGGGCTGGACACACTGACGCCATCCCGGGAGGGGGGACTCCATTACTCATGCCGCTGTCGGTGGCAGTTTCTTAGGTGAGACTTAACAACCCTTGTGCTGCAGCCTAAGCTCATTTCTGCCTGACCCTCAGGGAGGAGCTAAAAGATGCCTTCATGGAAAAGCCTTCCCTCCCACCTTCGGCTGACTCGTTCCGACACCAGGGGGTTGTCCCATGCTCTCTGAGTCAGTCTTCTCATCTGCCAAATGGGAAAGGATGTCACTGTCACCACGGACAGGATGTCATAGGGCACGTAAGAAGCAAAAATGTTCTCCTCGGCCTGCCAAAAAATGTCACCATTAGGGCTCCCTTCACTGTTTCCTTTTTTTACAAGAAAAATATGTGCATTTGAGGCTGTCACACGCCAAAAGTCAGCTCTCCTGTTGCTCCCAGACCCAGGCAAATTCAATCCTCTAGCTTTTCATATGGCACACAGTATGAGAATAAATAATTACAGGAATGTTAAACAAAGCAAGAACTACTAGCAAAAGGGAAGGAAGGAAGGGAGGGAGGGAGGGGGGGGGAAGAATCCTCACTAGAGAAGGGGTAACATAAACCTCTGGGAGAAACAGCGCAGAGAGGCTGTGCATGACCTCAGGAGAGCACTGGGACAAGCTGGGGGTCCAGGCAGGAAAAAGATCAGAAAAGGGAGCCAGAGAGACCCTGCCCCCACTCCCCGCCCCCCGGGGCCGGAGCCTGGGTGGGGTCGCCTGGCACTGGGGGCAGGGGAGGGTCTGGGCTTGTGGTTGAAGGTGCTGCTTTTTCAGGGGTGCCTGCCTTCCCATGTGGTCTGTCTAGATACACCCCAGAGGGCAGGAATGTCAGCTGAGGCATACCATAGCCCCTCAGAGGCCCCCAGCAGATGACCTGGCTTGCAACATCTGACTCACACGTGCGAAACCTTTGGAGCACTAGGGCTCAGCTGGTTCAGGGTAGAATCCTCAGCTGATGATCGGTTTACCTCATGCTTTCCCCAGTCCGACCGTGTAAGTGGGGAAGGCCGGGCAGGGCCTGTGTCCCCAGCGGATGCTGCCGGGCCAGGCTCCCTGCCCTGTGAAGAGTGGCCCCAGCGGAGGCCGCGGCCTTACCTACCTTGCTCTGTGGTGGAGGGCCTGGCTTGCTGCTGCTTGGAGGGGCGGCGGCAGGAGCAGACAGGAACATGCTTCGGAACAGCCTGCGCTTCAGGCTGCTCTCCAGGGTCTTAGGGCTGGGGCTGCCCTCCCCCACCGGCCTGCCTGCAGCCGAGCCCACCAGGCAGGACTGTGGCCGGGCCTCCTCAGAGCCATGTCCGGCAGTCTTGGGCCCCCGCCTGCCCGCGGCCGTGGAGGCCGAGGTGCCGGTTGGGGAGCTCTGCAGGCAGCGCTGCGGGGCACCCTGGAACTCGGTGGGGCCCAGGGACTGTGCCTTGGTGGCCAGCCCACTGGGCAGGACCCGCGGGCTCTGTGGCTCGGGCCATGGCACATGCCTGCGCCCTGCTGGTGCGGCCCCGTTGCAGCTGAGGTAGAGGCCATGGGGGTCCCTGCGCTCAGACTGGGGGCTCCGCAAGTACATGTCCGGGTCGGGGGCCCACTGCTCATCCCCTAGCAGCCCCAGGGACTGTGCCCGCCGCCGGCTGGTGGGGCTGCGGCCGCGCAGGGTGTTGGAGCTGATGACTGACAACTTCTGGATATCGTTGAGCAGCCCCGAGATGTAGCCGTCCGTGGGCACCGCGCTGCCCCGCACCCCTGTCTGCCGGGGGGGGGGGAGGGGGGGGCGG
>NW_006787469.1:2562618-2581929 GCF_000442215.2 Lipotes vexillifer
TGAGCCTCCTGTCAGGGGTGCCTGGCGGGGAGGGGGCGCTGGGCGGGGACCAGGTCAGAGAGCCTCCCCGGGGGGCCTTGGGGAGGAGCACCATGGACCTCGCTTGCTGTGTCATCCATCTATTCTTAATTTTTCAGCCCCTTCCCAGGGCCCACGGCGGGCCAGGCCTGTGCTGGCGGACGGATACAGGGAGAAGCCTCATTTTCACGGGCCCACGGCCTAGCAGGGCAGACAGGTGAGTAGCCGTGGCGTTCAATCCAGCGCGCCTGATGGTGCGGGCAGCTGAGCTTCGGGAGCTGGGGAGACTGCGGGCCCTGCCTGGGGCCCGCTGCCGTTCTCCAGCTCTATCTGTGTGTGGCCTTCCAGGGGGCGCGCACCAGTCCAGGGCTCTCCTCCACACATACTGGCTTTGTGGCCTCCAAACCCTGACAGGGCCCTGACCCCAACCCCTATCAGGCTCTTGCATCAGCCCCTCCTGACCCAGACAACTTAATCCCCTGGGTCTGTGAGAGCCCCCAGCCCCACAGGGGCTGCAGGTCCAAATTTTGCATGGGACATACTTAAAGATTATTTGTTATCTGAAACTCACACTGCATTGGGCATCCTGTATTTTTATTTGCTAAATCTGGCAACCCTACCACCCTGTGGAGAGGGACTCCCCAGGACCCTCCTCCCTGGGTCACCCAGGGAGAGAACGAGAGGCTGATGAGCAGGGAATGAAGACATCCTGGCTAACTGATAGCTGGTAAATCAGGTGGTTCTTCAGGCGCCTGTGTGGTCTTGCCAGCAGCCCTCTGTGAAGGGGGATGGCCTGAATCCTCCCCCTCCGCCATCCCTGATGCCCGCCTCACCTTCATGGGCTGGAGCTGCACCCGGGTGATGCGTGAAGGGTCCACCACAGGCTTGGGTCGCCGCAGTGTGTCCAGGATGTTCTGCCATTGTGGGGGGAGGCCCACGAACTTGCCTTCTTTGGGGTCGAAGGAGGTGTGGACGCGGTGCTGGAAATTCTGTGGGGCCGAGATCTCAGGGCGTTTCTTTTTTTTCTTGCGGAACATGGTGCCTGCGTGGGGAGAGTCAGACTGAGTTCCAGAGGGGGCTTCACAGGAGCCTGGCCCCGGGAAGGGCAGGTGGCCGCAGTGGGTGCTGGGGCCCCAGGCTCCCTCCCCCACTTCAACCCCCTGCACTGGCCCACCTCTCAGGCCTACTCCCTCAGGGAAATGGCTAGCTCCCCGCAGAGCGGTCCCAGAAGCAGCAAAAGCCCCATAAACAAGCCAACACAGACTACAAACGAGGAAAAGAGGTGTCTGTCTTCTCATCTGCGCCAAGTCCCCTGCTGAGGAGGCAGACCTGGGGGGTGTGTATTTATAAGATCCAAAGCCCATGACAAATAACATTCCACCGTCGAAGAATTAAAAGGGGGGTGGGGAAGAGGGAGGAAAGCTGGCAAACTCATTTTATGAAGTATGATCTTGATTCTTAAACCAGATAAGAATAGTACAAGGAAGCCCCCTGGTGGCGCAGTCGTTAAGAATCTGTCTGCCAATACAGGGGACACGGGTTCGATCCCTGGCCTGGGAAGATCCCACATGCCGCGGAGCAACTAAGCCCGTGCGCCACAGCTACTGAACCTGTGCTCTAGAGTCCGGGAGCAACAACTACTGAAGCCTGCGCACCTAGAGCCAGTGCTCCGCAACAAGAGAAGCCGCTGCAATGAGAAGCCCGCGCACTGCAACAGAGTAGCCCCCGCTCGCCGCAACTAGAGAAAGCCCACTTGCAGCAACGAAGACCCAACGCAGCCAAAAATAAATAAATTAAATAAATTTATAAAAAATAGTAAAAGGAAAGGAAAATTTGAACCAATTTCACTTCTGAACATAAATGAAAATCCTAAACAAAATTAGCAAATTGAATCCAATTGTTCGTTAAAGGGTTTTTTTTGTTTGTTTGTTTGTTTCTTTTATATCACAGTCAACTCGGGTTTGTCCCAGGATGGTTCAAAACCAAAAACTGTTAATGTGACATACAACTTCATAAAAAGTCAAGCTGCTGATTCAGAGACATGTTGCCCCATCAGGGACCAAACTAAAAGGGCCCTTATGGTCTCCAGGTGCTCGGCCCTAATTCTGGAAAGGCCCTGAGCCAAGGGCACTGCTGGAGTGGGTGAGGGCAAAAGCTTTTAGGGGAAAAGCTCTCCAGGAAGAGAGAGCCCACCTCCCTCTGGGTCCCCTTCTCTCTGGTCTCAGAACTCTGATTGTACAAAACATCACCTGCAGTCAAACCTCCATCCCTCGCCCTGCTGGTTTGGGTTTGCCTTAGGCCCTATTAAGCTCTAACAACAGCTCCGAGTGACACCGGCATGCAGATCTGAGAGAGGGAGACTGGAGACCCAGGAGGCAAAGTGACTCTTCCAAAGTGCTGCTCTGGCCTCACCTTCAGGGAGCCCTGTGCTGGGACCACATGGAAGACAGGGTTGGGGGTACCCACTAGAATGCTATTGTATTTGAAGTGGCTCAGAATAGCTCAGTGCATTTGTGTGGGGCAATGGGTGCTAAGGACACTCAGTGGGCTCTTGTGTCAGCTGGAAAAGTCACTTCTAGGTTTGTTTCAACAAGACATGTGTGTTTCTTGAATTGAATGCTTGGATCATTCATCTATCTACGGAACTGGATAGATCTGTGCCATGGCGCTCTTTTTTTTCCTGATCCAGAGAGAAAATTTTCCTGGTCACATTCACACGTTCTGGAGCAGGTCACAGATCTGGGAGGCAGCTGGTGCCACTCGGGAAGGCAGGGGGCTCAAACAGCCAAGTCTCTCCACTAGGCATTCACCAAGCATGAATCAATCTGAATCCATGTCATACCTCTTGGAATGGCAGCCACTTTTTGGGACCTTGAGGTTCAGGAAATCTACCAAACATTCCCACCAGGCAAAGCCACATGTGCAGGAGCCCCAAGGACCAAGGACTTTGGAATGAAATATAACTGTTTGAGTTACAGGTGAGTTGCAGGGAGTCTTCCACTAATTTGGGGAGACTTTGAGCGAGCTACCTTAATGATTTGAGCCTCAGCGTTCTTCATCTATAGAATGCGGTTAATAAAAAATAACGCACAGAGTTTAGGGAGTGTTAAGTGAGCGAATTCCCAGGAAAAAGGGGCTGTTTCTCTTGCTATGTTACCTCTCCGTGCATCCTGTCTCTCAGCTCAGGTCCCTGCAGACATCAGAACGTGAGCAGATCCAAGTCTGGGAGTGATGCCCAACTCCTGTCCTCTCGGAGTCACCTGGCAGGGGTCATGCCTGATTTCTTGTCTGGGGCCCTTGCCACCTCTCCACGACATAGACTCTTCATGGCTTGGTAAAGCTTGGCCTCCTCCCTATAGTCTCTGGCTACAGAAGAGTCTCAGTTCTGCAATTCTGTCCTGACAGACCCTCTCTCTCTGGATTAGCTCAGCTGGTGGTTTCACGCTCCTCCCCACTCTGTAAACCCTTCTGGAGGTGTAGGGACACAGCCTTGAGTTGCAAAAGAGGTGGCTAATACTTCCCTCTCCCCCCCACCAGAACATCCCTGGCCCCAACTCCCAGGCCGCACCCAAAGGCCCAGCGTTTGCTGCAGGAATGCATGGGGAAAGCATCTTTTTTGTTTTTGTTTTGTTTTTTGTTTTGGGCTGCACCGCAGCATGTGGGATCTTAGTTCCCCAACCAGGGATCAGTGGAACCCTCGCCCCCTGCAGTGGAAGCATGGAATCTTAACCATTGGACTGCCAGGAATGCATGGAAAGCATCTTTTTTGTTTTTGTTTTGTTTTTTGTTTTGGGCTGCACCGCAGCATGTGGGATCTTAGTTCCCCAACCAGGGATCAGTGGAACCCTCGCCCCCTGCAGTGGAAGCATGGAATCTTAACCATTGGACTGCCAGGGAAGTTCCTGGAAAGCATCTTTAGCAAATGGTCTACATGACTCTGGGATGCCCCTCCTGAGTCCACCCTAACAGCAATTCCAGAATAAGTTCATCCCACAGGCAGCAGGAAGGGCCTCAGGAGAAAGGACAGTTCAGAGTCCTAGGATCCAGGGGTTACAGGGGAGGTGGGGAGCTGACAGAAGCAATGAACTGAGCTCAGGCTTTGGGGGAGGGGGAGTAGAGATTTAGAAATCAGAGCCAGCCACTTAGCTAGCAGGAAATCCACACCTAAAGGGAGGCTGCCAGGACTTGCCCAAAACCATGGTGAGGCCAACACTGCCTGGGACAATATGACTGTGTACATAGAAAAATCTACATACAAACTTTTGGGATTAAATGTGAATTTTAGAAGTCCCCAATTCAAGGTCAATATAAAAAAAAATTGTATTTTTGCATACCGGCAACAAACAAATAGAAAATGAAATTTAAAAAAGGATTCTGTGGTACAATGGGAAATAGACGTTTGGTCTATGTACACCCCACACCCTGCCCCCTATTCCTGGCACAGAGCTCTTAAACCTCTTGGAATCCCCAGAGTGACAGGAGTGTTAGAACTTTCAGCCTCTCCATTCCCACCTCTGGGGAGGGAAGAGGGGCTGGAGATTGAGTTAATCATCAATAACCAGTGATTTAATCAATTGTGCCTACTTAATGAAACCTCCATAAAAATCCCTCAGAGATACGATTCAGGGCTGGTGCACGCCTCAAGGTCCTGAGAGGGAGACGCGTCTGGGGAGGGCATGGAAGCTCTGCACCCTTCCCCCATACCCTGCCCTATGTGTTATGCATCTCTTCCATTTGGCTGTTCCTAAGTTGCATCTTAATGAACTGGTAATAGTAAAGTGCCTTCCTGACTTCTACCAGCCATCCTAGCAAATTATCAAATGTGAGGAGGGGCTCATGGGAACCTCAATTATTAGTCAGCTGGTCAGAGGTATGGGGACCTGGGCCTTGGAACCTGAGTCCAAAGTGGGGGGCAGTTTGTGGGGCTGAGCCTGAGGAGTCTGTGCTAATCCAGGTAGTTAGTGTCAGAATCAAATTGAATTGTTGAACACCCAGTTGGTGTCAGAGAGTTGGAGAAATGATCTCAGGAGGAGAAAAACCCTCTCATTTGCTGTTGGAAGTGTTATTAGGGAAAAACCCCTCAGATACCCTTTCCCACTTTACATTAAAAATATCAAATACCTAGGAATAAATCTAATCAAAGATGAGCAAGGTCTCTACATTGAAAAATACCAGACATTAAAGATGATAAAGAATGTTCATAGACTGGAAGCCTCAATATTATAAAGGTATCAGTTATTCCCAAATTAACCTACAGAGTTATTGCAATCAAAATCCCAGCATACTTCTTTTGGTAGAAATTGACAAACTGATTCTAAAATGTACAGAGAAACAAAGAATCAGGAATAGTCAAAACAATTTTGAAGAACAAAGTTGGAGGCTTACACTACTAGATATCAAGATTTATTATAAAGCAACCACAATTAATACAGTGTGAAACTGGCACAAAGACTGATGAGTGGGCCAGTGGAACAGAAGAGAGAATCCAGAAATAGACCCACTCGCATAAGGTCACTTAATTTATGACAAAGGTGACACTGCAATATGGTAGCTGAAGCAATTAGATATCCATGTGAAAAAAAAAAAGAAGTCTGGAAAAATGAATTCATATCATATCCCCAAACTAACTGGATCTAAATGTGAAAGGTAAAAATAATAAAGCTGGTGGGAGTGATGGTGGGGGGCAGGAGAGAGGGTAACACCTAGTCTGGCCATCCCCTGCCCCAGGTCTGGTGTGAGTGACTACGGCGTGCCTAAATTTGATGGGCTCTCCTGGAGCCCCTGACCTGCTGGGGCCCAAACCTATCCACACCCATGGGGTCCCGAGGACAAGTTAAACTATCAAGGTTTTCTTGTCCAAAGCAGGCCTAGGTTAGGAGTAGGAAATTCTTTCTCAAGATTTCACCTAGACTAATTTGTAAATGCAGTATGAATGTAATGAATATTTGAAGGAAATACAGCAAAATATTCATTGTTGTTGTGTTTGACTGGTGGGGTTCCAGGTGACTTCCTCCTACCCCATCTTTCTACTCTTCTGAACTTTCCTTAAAGATGATGGGCTGCCTTTCTAAAGAAAACAAAATATTTTTAAATAAAGAAAAGAGTGATCCACGAGCACTGAGTTTCCTTAGAGATACTCACCCACTTAAGTATCCGATGTTGCCAGGTCACTGGGTGTCAATCACCTGAGACCCAAGCATCCCCTGCATCTCTCCAGCTCCATGTCCTGGACACATACACAAATGCCCAGACAGGGGCCCTCACTTGCCATTCCTAGGTCTCCGTCTTCCACCCAGTTTCCCGCCTTCTGACAAGCCCCAGGACGTCGGGGCTGAGGGAGAGGGGGTGCTGAGTCAGCTGTGAGGTTAAATCAAATCAGGCCATGCCCGCCTTTAAAACTGCCATCCGAGAAGCACCACCTCTTTGCATCTACACTCCACTCACCTAGTGAAAGAGCTTTCCCTAAAGAAGGTACTCTGGAGGAGGAAGGAGGATGCTGTTCCCTCAGAGAGCCAGTCCCTGCCTTTCCTTCTGCCTAGCCTGACAGAAATGATGTGTGCCTTGGCCACTGAAGTAGAAATGGGCAGAGGCAGGGCGCCAACTCTGGCTCAGGGGGACCTCTGCTTCCTGAGCCCCTCCAACGCAGTGGGGGGAGGTGCTGAGGAGTCTTTCTCAGGCTGGGATGCACCTTTACGACTGAGGAATGCTTTGAACATTCCTCTTCAGAGAATGGCCGAGGACATCACCTTCCAGCCAGCAGGCTGGCCCATGACTGGACCAGAGAAGGATGCCCATCACTGGGGAGGGGAGGGGAGGGGAGGGGAGAGCCCTGCCCCAACCAGCTTTAGAAGGAAGCTCCACACCCACCCCCCCACCCCCCACCCCCGGCACAGCTCCTGCTGAGGCTGCTTCCTCCAGCCAGAGCCTGGCAGATGGGGAGCAGGTCAGTTCCTGGCAGAGGCTTCTGGAGGAAATGCTGTCACACCCAGTAAAACTGACGGTGGAGGTGGTGGGAGAGTTCAGGGAGCCACAGGCCTGGGGTCACTGAGGGGTGGGACTATCATGTCAGAGGAGCAGGAGACTCCAGAGAGAAAGGGAAGTAACTTTTCTTGAGCACCTACTACATGCTAGGCCCTTTCCTAGCACCAACTAATTTAATCCTCACAATGAGCCTGGGAGGTAGGAGCTATTATTATTATCCACAAGTCCAGATGAGGCTCAGGGAGGCTGAATAACTTACCCAGGGTCACAGAACCAGGAAATGACCGAGTTGGTGTTTAAACCCAGATCTGGTTCCAAAGCCCTGCTCTGTCCACCATGCCCACTCAGAGGGACTCGGGCTGTTGTTAATCTCCTTCCCAGGGGTCTCTGTGAACAGGAAGGGGGCTGGGCAGTCTGTGTAGAAGGGGATGGGCCAGGGCCAGCTCCCTCAACCAAGATTACTAGGTTCTTTCCTGGGCTGATCCGTGAGTCAGAGGCCAAGGGAGACTAGCGCTGTCTTGACTTGCAGGCTGACCCTTTCTTTGTTTGGAACCAGGGGTTGTTTGTCTGGTTTTTTTGCCCTGCAGTGGTGGTGGTGGGGTGTTCTAAGGAGCTTGCCTTGGCAGCTGTGATGTCAGGGCCTGACACACATGGAAAGAGCCGCAGAAACAGCAGGAGGGTATTTTCTCCAGCACAGGTCCACGTCCCCTCAGTAGGGTCTCAGCCTCAAGTCAGGCAACCAGCAGGCCTGGCTTCAGTGTTCCACGGTGCCATGGAGTCTGGGTGGTGAGGGCCCCCAGACCAGGCACTGTGGCTCACCTGGTCCAGGGTCTACAACAGGGACAGCAGATAGCTGTGCTGGGTGGGTCACCCCCTCAAACTGCTTTTCCTCTTGGGGAGGAGACATCTGTCTGCCAGGGCCTGGGGCTCCAGGGCCACCAAGCTGTTGGTTCCCCAACCAGAACCGTAGAGAAATGAGCCTGCACTTAAACCTCAAACCAGAGCACAGACCTTCCAGTGAGCACTGCCATTTGAGGCAGACCCTTGGGAGTGAAACTGCTTGTTGCAGACGTGCTCCAGGACTTTCAGAAGTCCTCTTGGGAATCAACTTTGGGGCCCATCTTGGGCCAGCATCAAGTGTTTTCCTAACCTGTGGCCTCTGCTTTTCACCAGAAGAGCTGGTGTCCAACGAGGTTGCCTTGCCGCCTAGACCCAGCTTCCAGTGAGTTTTGGCTGTTCCCACACATCGAATTCCTTTCAAGGAAAGGACACTCAGCCCACTGAAGGGATTCACAAGAACGCACTACAGGCTGGGAAGGTGGTTTCCAGAAAGCAAGTCTGAAGGAGCTTGCAGCCACTCTGAAGGGAGGAGGATTTGGTTGGCTGTGTGAGTTCTGGGATGTAAACTGTCTGTTACGATGAGGCTGGTGGGATTCCCCTCCATTTCCAGACGAGTGGGAAGAGAAGGCAGCTGCACCTGGGGCCCTGTTCCCTCTGAGGGCCAGAGAGTGAGAGTGGGGTGCACACCTAGGCTCCCCTTGAGGGAGGCACGGTCGGCTTGTCAGGGCTGAGTGCGGGCTCAGCGTGGACCTGGGGCGCGGCGCTTCTGAGTTCCGCTTGTGATCCTGGCCCACTTTTCCTTTCTAAGCCTCAACATTTCCGGGGCCAACAGGGGCATGGACTTATTCACTTCTGCCAGCTTCTCCAGTTACAGTGAGGAAAGAAAGAGCATCTGTCCTAGTTGGAGGGGCTGTTTGGGGTAATTTTAGTAATTGTCACTCAGGGAGTGTGTAGTATAAGCACCAGGCTCTGGGCTGAGCATTTCTCACACAGAATCCTCGCTGCAAGCCGGTGAGGTGGGCCTATTATTGTACCCATTATGCAGATGAGGAAACCCTTGTTCAGAGAGATTAAGTGATTTGCCCAAGTGGAGCAGCAAAGAAGGGGAAGACCCCTGTTAGTCTGATCCAGATGTGAACAAGGCTGCAGTTAGCTGTCACCTTCCACCACCCCAGCCTGTCATTCTCAGACCCACGCAAGACGCTCTGTGACATCGAGATAGAGGTAAGCCCCTGAGTCCTAGAGCACTTACAAAGGTACCCCCACTACTGCTACCATCCAGTCACAGAGGGGCTGATGGGGGACCCTGCCACCTCCAGAGCTGGGCCCTTTCACCCCGAGGTCTGCTGCCCAACCTCTTCATAACGCCCTTTGGGAACTGACATCCCACACCCTTCCGTGAAGAGGAATGTGCCTCTACGACCCCTGGTTGAGAATATCCTGGACAGAAGCCAGCCTTTCACTGGAATATTATCAGCCAGGAAGATCTTTCTCAAATTTTAGTTTCTGGAGTTAGTTTAAATATGAAATTATATTATTCATTCACTTATTTGATAAATTCATTTGTTGTGCATCTGCTCTGCTCCAGGCTCTGGGGACCATGGTGATCAAAACAAAATCCTTGCTCTCGTGCAGTTTAGCTGGCTTTTCCAAGAGAATTTCATTTGCTCTTCTGCCCAGTTGTCCCCTGTAGGGTGGATGGGGCCTAGACCCAGGCTGTGGCCCTTACTGCCACTGCCCACAGGCACTATTTAAGATCTTCCCAGGGCCGCTGTGTGGAAGTGTGGAGCATCCCCGGGATGTAGAGCAGTACCCTGAGGTTCCTCTGACGCACTCGAGTGGCCCAGAGAGAAGCTGAGTGTGCAGGGCAGGGGGCACTGTGCACAGAACACGCCAAAATGTCCGGGCTCCCCACCCTTGTTGTCATTCCCACACTACAGGTCCCAGTGAATCCCCAGGGGAAAGATAATGGGGCTGTTGTTGAAAAGAATATGATAAGTCTCATTCAATCACTTGTGTCAACACTCCAGCTGAATGAGAGGCCGAAGAGCTAGGCTGGCCAGCCAGGGAAGGTCAATGTTGACTCAGGCCTGCCTTTTGGGCCCAGCTCCAGCCTGCAAGTGCTGTGCTGCCACCGCCCGGCAGCGGCTCAAGCCAGAGCAGCCCTCTGACCTCTGTTCGCTGTACTTGGAATCCTAACCGCTTCCGCAGTCCGCAGCACTGGGGTTTCCTGGGCATGGCATAATCTCCAAGGGAGGCGTGAAGACTGGGAGAGCTGCAGGCCAGCCACCTCTTCACTACCTCAGATTTTCTTTTTTTTTCTTTCTTCTTTTTTTTTTTTTTTGCGGTACGCGGGCCTCTCACTGTTGTGGCCTCTCCCGTTGCAGAGCACAGGCTACGGACGAGCAGGCTCAGCGGCCATGGCTCACGGGCCCAGCCGCTCCGCGGCATGTGGTATTTTCCCGGACCGGGGCACGAACCCGTGTCCCCTGCATCGGCAGGCGGACTCCCAACCACTGAGCCACCAGGGAAGCCTACCCCAGATTTTCAACAGCTTCCACATATAGAGGCTCAAGACCTCATCACAGAGCCCTCAGTGCCTAGCCAGAAAGAATCTCCAGAGTCCCCAAGTCACAGGATTAAGTCCCCTGGTCACAAAAAGATTATGTTTTCACAGCCCTTAACCTTCTGTATCACTATATTGTTCCCCTCATCACTCCAAGTTCACAATACTGCAGTGACATGGGCCAAACCTGTTTTACTGGGTGCATTGTAAGAACGGCAAGTGACTGGGGAGAGGAAGGAGGAGCTGAGAAAGGGAAGCTACACATACACGTGTATAAAGTGCCTTGCATGTGTCAGACACTGTACTAGGCGCTTTTCACTACTGCCTTTAATGGTCAAGACTCTACGAGGTAGGTTTTATGAGCTTAATTTTACAGGTGAAGAAACTGAGGCTGAGAGAGAAGTAATAGTCTGATATGGTGAGTGTGTAGCTGGGAATCAAATCCAAGCTCCAAGCTCTTGCACCATGCCTAGTGCACCCAGAGAAGTCAAATGGCCTGCCCCAGATCACACAACTACTCTGGGCAGAGGCAGGACTGGAAGCCTCAAGCCAGAGTCTCTCTCTCTCTGCTCCAGGCTGTGCAGGTGGTAACAGTGTGTCTAGGGTCACCTATGGACAGATGAAGCCGTGTGATGTGTACAGAGCACGCTGCTGTTTCTGCTTCCAAAGCGAGATTCCCTTCCAGAAATGGCCTCTTCTCTGGGGCCACCTTACTACCACTGCACAGACCATCTGCCGTTACTTTATTTCCATTGCTTTGCTCTAATGTCCTCCACAATCTCTTGCCACACAGCCAGACCATTCTCAAAGTTCTCCCAGAGAGGAGGGCTCGGGGAGCTTAACCTTTCCCAAAACTGGAGGCTAGGCAGGAGGCTAGCCTCCTGCTGGGGCTGTTCTCCTTTATCAGTTATCATTGTGACTTCTAACAACTGCCCTGTGAGGAAGGCATGATCACCCCCATGTTATAGATAAGGACATTAAAGTTGGGAGAGAAGTAAAGAAACTTGCTTAAGGAATCAAAGGCAAAATGTCAGAATTCGAACCCAGCTCTTTCTGGTTCCAAATGTGTTCTCTACCCCTGTCCTATATATGGCCTGAGGAGAACTCACAGCAGAGCTCGCACCAGAATGGGGCAAGATACAGAAAACATAGCCTACACCCTGGGAACTCCTCGTGTCTTAGCCCTTGGTGCTCCCAGCAGCATCTCCCTCCCAGGGTGGATGCCGCCCACTGGGTGTGGGCAAAGCTGGAGAGATTTTAGCAGGTTGGGCAGCTGGGGAATGAACTGACGGCAGGCTGGGATCTGCCCAGCAGCACCTCTGGCTGGGGCTGCCTCCTGGCCTGCTCAGCACGGACGCTGGGACTGCTTCTGCCCTTCCTGTTTGGGAGTCTCTTTCCCAAACAAGAATTTAGTGCGCTAGCCTTGGTGACACTGCCTCACCCCTGACCGGCAGTGGACGGGAGGACAGGCGGAGGCTGGGCCAGGAGCCAGGGCGGGGCATTTGAAGCCGTGCGCGCCTCCAGTGGGCCGAGGAGGGTGAAGTAACAAGGCCCATCCACTAAGGACTGAGAAATGGCACCTAGTAGGGACCACTGCCTAACAGTACCGAGAACGGGCCAGCCCAGGAGGGCCACCTGCCCGCCCACTGTCCCAGCCTGTCCTTCACGGAGGTCCCGAGAGGCCCCTGGACACCCTCCCAGGGCTACTCACCTCCGGGCCGCCTTCCCTGCCTCCTCTTTCTCCGGACTCCTCACTCTTCAGTGGGCAGAGCTCTCAGGCACCAAGGAGAGGGAACTGGGCACCTTCGCGGGCCGGTCCTCCGAGGCCTGGGTGGAAACAGGTCAGAAATTCATTGTGACCGATGTAGTAAGTGTCCCCGCGGATTTCGCGACTGGCCGGAATCCAGAGCATTCGGAACCCGCCTCCCCCCCGCCCCGGCCGCCCGCCTACGGCTGAGCCACCTTCTCAGGTGCGAGCGAGCGGAGGCGGCGGGCTCCCCGCAGGGCGCACGGGGACACAGCGGGCTCAGGGCTTCCGGCCCCTCTGCTCTCCTAGCTCCGACCCGGCGCGGCCACCGGCCCCGCCTCGGCCGCCCGAGTGAGGCGCCCTCTGGGACGAAGCCCCACGCCAGCCTGGGCGCGAGGGCCGGGCGCCCACGCGGAGCGAGGTCCGCTGCCGGCGCCGCCTACTCCCCTCGGCCCTCGCCGGCGGCCCCGCACTTCGGGGAATGAACACCCGAGAACCGGGAGCCGCGCGTGCGGGGAGGCCTGTTCCCCGTCCCGGCCCCTACCCGGGCAGGGCTTGCAGCACCCCGGTGGTCGGGGCACCCACCTGCCGAGCGGGAAGCGCCCGGAGCTCAGGGAGAGGCCGCGGGAGCCCGGCCCGCCCTCCGCCGGGAGGCGCCGGGAACAACGAGGGGAGGCCGCGCTTACATGTTTGTGCAGCGCCGGCTTCACCTGCCGCGAGTTTGATTTCGGGGTGTGGCCTCAGGTAGAACGCCGCGAACGCAGAGCCCGGGAGAAGCCGCCGAGGGGCGCAGGGGCCGCGGCCAGGAGCCTCTCTGCCCGAGGGGCACCCCCTTTCTCAACCCTTTCACCCTACCCGCTCGGCTCCGGCTCCCGCCGGCCCTTTGCCTTCCGGTGCTGGCCCCGGCAGCCCGCTGTGACGTACACGTGGCCCCTCGGACCCTGGGCTGCGGCCTAGAGGCCTGACCTTGACTGTCCGCCGAGCGCCTCTGTGTAATTAGCTCCTTAATTTGCGCTGCAGACGCACACTCGGGCGGCGCGTCCCACCCGCCCACCCTGGAGAGCCCGGCTGGAATCCTGAAACCTACCACCTTGGCCTGTCCTGTCCCATCGCGCGACAAGGCCCTATGGCTGTCTTGGGTTAGCCCCCTTGTGCAGGCAGAAAAGTGGGATTTAAAGCGATTCCAATTCCCTTGTCAGACCCTGACCAGTACTGAGAGCCCTCGGGCCTCAGGATTGTAAGGGACCTCGAGGAAAAGAAAGCTTCCAGGAGCCCTGCACCCCCAAACAGAGGATAAGGCACGGTTCCAGAGTCAGCATCTCCTAGCTGTCCCCAGCAGTGTCCTGGCCTAGGATTAGGATGGCTGTCCCAAGTGGCTCACTCTGGGCTGCCCTTTGCTCTGCTGCTTCTGGATTGGAGGGTGGTTTCTCCTGTGTTTATATGTTGTGGAGGAGGGCAGGGGCCATCTGTCTCTTCCCCAAACAAGGAAGTGGGAAGACTTCCAGGTCCCCAGGGAGGGCTGTGTCCACCCGAGTGCTGAGGGGAGTCTGGCATGGAAATTCTGTATATCTAGACCTCAAACGGCTGCCCCGAAGGAGGAAGTGGAGGAATTTCTGTCATTGTTGGTCACCTCAAACTTTAGGTACTGAGGTCACTATTGCCATGTATTGTTTTTATTCACTGATTCTTCAGACATATCAGTGCAATTTATGGATAAAGAATTTGCATTATAGGCTCAATTGCTTATGCACAGTTTACTCTAGGCTCCCACCAAACAGAGCTGAGGTGGCCAGTGGGAATTCACTACCCCAAACAGGCCTGCACCCTGTCTGGCTGCATCCAAAGCCCTGATGTCCTCAGCCTCCTGGGGAAGGCATGGTGATGCCAGGTGGAGACGCGCTGGCTATGGGAAGGAGGTTGTGCTGGGTTGGGGGGTGGGTATGGGAATTGGTTGCTGAGGATTTGAAATGAACCAAGAACCAAAGCTAGAATGAAATGCATTACTTTATTGAACCTAGAATCAACACCCTAAATTATTTTTTACCGACACACATGAATTATTTCCTTTCGATACAAATACTTTATATACCAAAACCACGGCTCCAAGCAGTACTTTTGAATTGTTAAACTACAATAAAGTGTGAACATTAGAATATTATCAGAAATGAACTGGTATTTAATTTGGTTTAATTCAGGCTTGGGTATCCCAAAAAGGCTACACACCCAGTCCCCTCCTTACCCCAAAGGGAGAGAATCTAGGGTACCTTGGGGGGCCTGTCACCTTTGAGAGCTGCAATGGCATTTGGTGCCTTGAGGGAGACAGGACTCCCAAATAAGACTGACTGAGGAGGTAATGAATCTCCCATCACTGAACGTATTCAAGAAGCAGATAACTGTCAGTCAGATATGCTAGAGAAAAGGTTCCCATAGTGGATACCAGACTAGAGTAGGGGGTCTCTTGGGTGCATCACAACCCCACATTTCTACCCTTCCAAGTGGGTCTACGGCGGGTCGGCTGCAGAGGGTCGGGTGACCCTCTGCATATTGGAATGGCTGGGATGTGCAGAATGGGTCCTGAGTGATTAATTTCTGTGTGTGACTCTCCCCCAACCCCCGTCTCCATCTTCCTCTGATCCATACCCAACTCGGCCCTGCCCAGGAGGAAGGGGCAGAGCAACAGTTCAGGAAGTGGCAGGAACAGTCTAGAGACAGCTTCTCCTCCAGCATCCACATGCCTCTTTCTGGCCTATTCCCAGGTTGCCATGCCAAGCGCAGGGAGAGGGACCAGGCACACCCTCCTTTGAAGAACCTTGGCAGCTGGCATAGGCCTTCTGGTCAAGGGCGTTGTCCACACACTGCCATTGCACAAATTGGGCAGGAGTGCTGGACAGGGGCACTGAGAAGTGGCATTTCACCATGGGCAATGGCTCTCGGAGCTCCGCCAGCTCTGAGGCATTGGTCAACCAGCCTGGTCTGGGAGGGTGTCAGGGAGGGCACGTGGGCAGGGCAGGCACTTCCTGGCTCTCAGCCTGTGGCTCTTGGGGCCTGTTGTAACATCTGAGTACCTACAGCCAGGGCTGAGAACCCAGGTTAGGGCCAAAGAGGAAAGATACAGATCAACTTGTGGTTTAGAAACACAAACACATTATCCTTTCCTGGCACCTTTCTGCTCTGTGACTTGAAAAGCTTCCTCAGCGTCCTTTCTCTGGATGACTGCCCTCCTCTAATAATAGTAATAATAATGCCTGCCGATTATTGAATGCTTCAGGTGGGCCAGACCCCATGCTAAGCTATTTACACATGTCATCACTCAAGTCTTCACAACCACCCTGGGACAGAAGTACTATACTGTTATTATTCTCACTTTACAGATGAGGAAACAGATGAGGCTCAGACTGGTTAAGGAATCAGCTCAGGGTCTTATAGCTTTTGAGCGGTGGAGCCAGAATTTCAACCCAAGGGTATCTGTCCCCAGTCCGTTCTCTTAACTCTGTACTGCTCAGAGGTTCCTGGTGCCAGGGACTGTCTGATATGACTTGACCGCGTGGGGTCAGGTCCCTGGGAGCAGCTGGTGGGGGAGGTGATGGTAATTTGCCTCTTTGTGCCAACTCTGACTGCCACCCAGGACAGGTATGTCATGTGACACAGAGAAGTCGGGAGGGGGGGTGGGGATATCCCTCCTCCATTTCTGATGAGGGCATGAGGCCACCCACATGGCACTGGGTATGAGGGGCAGAGGGGGGCCTCAGTTTCCACCACCCTCTCACTGAGTCATGAGCCAGCACCCTGCCTGAAGTCCCTCAATCAAGCCATCTGTCCTTCACAGACCCAGAATGGGCCAGGCGCCATCAGGCCCACATGCAGGCACTGCTGGGGAAGTGGGGCTGTACACCTGCTTACTACCTGCTTGGAGGAGCCCCTCGGGGCCTGGGCTCCAGGGGGGTAGCTGCCCACTCACCCTGAGCCCCCAGCCCTAGGAGACAGGCACTCTTTGGAGAAGATCCCTTCCTCCCCCTCTCTTTTGGGCTGTTCCACACCTGTCCCTTCCTGCTCTTGGGGTGGCCTGGGCCAGTGCCCCTCACCCTGATGGGACCATCCATCTCTCTGCTGATGGGGCTGGGAGGCAGGTGCGAACGTCTGAGGGTCTGGGAGCGTGAATTGAGAAAGTTGAGGTTGCTAAGCCCTTGGGGTCCTGAGGCAGGAAGGAGGTAGAATCTAGCTGCAGAGACCATGGGTTCCTGCAGGACTGGGGCCCTTCTGCCTTTCTAGACTTCCAGCATGTCTCAGCCTTAGTTTCGTGATGTGTATAACGGGGGAGAGGGTGCCCCTCTCCTTTGGGAAGGTGGTGGAATGATGAGGTCTAGAGCACTGGGGTACAGGGGCCCCAAGGACCAGCACTCCTAAACAGGGTGAGAGTTCTTGGCCCTCAGCCCTCACAGCTGCTGAAGGGACCAAGGAGGAAACTCCCCTCCCCCATGCCATGCGTGCACACAGCTGCCACAGGGAGCAGTGGAGTCCGGTTTAGTGTGCCATGGGGGCAGAATCCCAGGGTTCTTCCAGGAGAACTTGCTATTAAATCAACGCAACAGGTCTATCCACTCCAGATCCTGGAGAGAGAACCCCAGCTCCAGCTGGCAGCACCATCTGGGCCCAGTTAGGTGTTCAGGAAAAGTCCACTGGACTCTCCTGCCTGGCCGCTGGACAGATGTGTCCCTCTGCCACCCTGAACTTCAGCAGAAGGAAATGACCACACCCAGAAGCCTCCAGCCTCTTTCTGTCTTTTTCTCAAGTGTATATATGTACTAGGCTTCCTGTGCCAATGAGAATATATAGGCCTGTCTCCCCTAAATGAAAACTGACACTGGCGGCTGAACTTGCCTGATAGTCCCAAAGGGACCTGGTGACCTTGGGTGAGCCACCCAGATGCAGAAGCCACTGTCCACCCACCTCAAGGAGCTAAAGCAGGGGCAGGGCAAGCTGTGGCACCCTTCCCGGGTGCATGGGGGCATGATCTACGCTGGGGAGGGTGGCAACAGAAAGAGCTACCTCTGTGCTAAGGACATTCATTTTAGAAACATGATGAATTCCTTTAATATCTTCTCACTATGATCACTTTGCAGCCCCTGCTCTTAATGGGCTCCAAAGTTCCATCCAACGGTCTGTCTGTTGCTGGCAATTTAGCTCTCTGGCTGGCATTTCTGCTGGCAGAACTGACAGCTGGGAAGCTTCCTGAATGGGTACCCTACATTGTCCTTTCCTCTCTGCTCTGAGCCTCCAGCAGCTGCCCCCAGTCTAAGGCCAGGGCAGGGTTGTGACTGGCACCCACGCCCTGGAGCCCAGGGCCTGACTTTCAGGAAGGACAGGTGAGTTGGGGGAGTGGAAGGCTTGTGCCAGACCAGGTAAGAGCCCCAGCCAGAGTCCAGGGAAGGAAAGAGTCTCAGGAAGCATGATGTTGGCTGCCCAAGCCCCATCCACAACCATCTGGGGGGAACACCTTAGCTCTAAATGCACGAAGTTCACAGGCTCTGGGCCGTGTGGCCTCGTGGGAACTTGCTGCGGAGCTTGTGGAACTCCACCTTCTGCGTCTGCCCTGGGTTAGAAGGTATGACCTAACTGCCACTTGGCTGGGCTGGGCTATGCTTAGAGGGTCTGAGGGTAGGGGGTGGGGCAGGCAGCTACTGCCATCCCTTCTCAGGGTCTTTCCTTCTTTAATCTCTGGACCACACCTTGACTGCCCTGGGGTGGGCCTGTGGGAACTTCATGTGAACCCTGAGGCAAAGGGTCCTGGTGTGCACTGCCCTGCCCTCCCCAGTGGCTCTTGCTGGGCTGATGGACCGTCTGAGGCAGCCCCTCCTCCTGTCTGGCCATCCTGTCCTCTACAGAAGCCCTGCATGCTTGCTAACGCCTGGCCTTGCATTCTTGCCCCTGGGTCTGGCTCCACCCCTCCCCAGGGTCCGAGACCTCTACCTTTCTCCACCTTGCCTGACCCCTGACACCCCATCTTCCAACAAACCCCACTATAGTGGAATATAAAAGACTTCTTGTCCAGCTCGCGCCTGGGGTCAGGGAGCCAAATGACAGACAACAGGCCACCTGCTTCTGGGGTCTGACCTCTGATGGTGGGCGTTTAAATTCCTGCCTGGGGTCATGGTATATAACTGGTGAAAAGACCACCGGAGGAAAAGGTCTCCCGTGTTCCTCCCACTCAGGGTCTGCCCCAGAATCTCTTTCATCCCTAGATACTATTATCATTACCCCCTCCGTTGGCTTAAGGCCTTAACAGGCTTCTGTTTAAAATGTAAAATGCTTCCTGGGACAAGAAATTGAGTCTATCCATTTACAAATTAGCTGGATCTGTTTATCAGAGAGTGGTCGGGTCCCAGGAGTGGGCCGAGCCTCTCCTTGGGGGGGCGCTGGTGAATAAGCGTGGGCTGAGCTGGGGCTCCAGGTCCATCGAGATGCAGGGGCTGGGGGTGGGCAAGAGGCACAGAGGAGTAAGGGGACCTGTCCTCCTACTGTGTTAGGCCAGGCCGCCTCTCTCAAGCCATCTTGTTACCTGGCAGCTCTCACCTGTCCCTGCTTGGGGGTGCGTTTGCTGATACTGCTGACAGAAAGGCAACCTAGACTGGGAGGCGAGGACCCCCAGGCCTGAAGCTGACTCTGTCACCAGTTAGTTCTGTGATCTTAGGACCCCACTTTCCTTCTCTGGGTTCTGTTTCCCTCTATGAAATTATGAAGGCTGCATTAAACATTCTTTGGGCCTCCCTTTGGCTTGAACGTACTACAGCAGTCCAAGATGGCTAGCTCCTTTCTGGGGCAGCCCTTTTCCTCCTCTGCACTCCTCCCCACTGACCCGAGACTGTGCTCTGGATGCACAGTTGGTCCCCGGCTCCCTGCACTCTCTGTGCCTTCTTGCACAATTCCATATGGAGCCTCATTCAAAGCCGGAAGAAAGAAAATGGAGGCTGGAGGCTCCATGCCAGGACTGAACCAGAGAACCAGTCCTCCCGGTTTTAACCCCGCTGCCACCACTGCAGCACTCAGGAGCCTCAGGAGCTGGGCGGACAGGCAAGCAGCAGGGGCCTTGAGCAAGGTGACTGGTTCGTTGCTATTTGCCCTGGGGTGAGTGGGCTGGGTTCCGGGTGCACGGGGCGGGGCG
>NW_006787469.1:2582817-2584749 GCF_000442215.2 Lipotes vexillifer
GGGGGGGAGGGGGGGGCGGTCAGAGACCAGAACAACGAACGAACCAGCTGACCTGAGCTTCCTGGGCCTGCTTCTCTGAGCACGCAGAGGCTGCCCGCAGGTCCTGGGCAGCCTGAGTGTGAAAGAGAACACAGCCCTGACTTCACCCCGTTAGCCAGAGGCCCAGGGCCCAAGTGCTTGGCAAACTCAGGCAAACCAGACCCAGGCTGAAAGGTGCCAGTGTTTGCTGACTGAGGCAACACTTCGAGGGGGAAAGCTTACCACAGAGAAACCACAGGTGTAAAAAAAAAGGTCATCACTGTCCCCCTGTAAAGTCTCTGCACTGCCTGGTGGGTCAGAGTGAGGTTTTATAGAAAATGCTGAGCAGTGTAAGTGTCCTTTTGCTGGGGCTGATGTGGCCCCTTGCAGTTGCGAGGGAACGGTCCCTGCCTCCATGCTAATTCTCCCCAGGGTAGGAAAGTCTGTCCTGTTCAGCTTTCCTTTTCACTGCTCTGTTGAAGCCTGTAAGTTCCCCCGGGGCAAGGGCTCCAGCACTCCACCCCACCCCGTCCCCGATCCTGCCACCAGTGTTTGGTACTCCGTAGTCAGGCCATAGCTCTTCCCTGCCTGCAAGCGAGTGAGCCAGAACAAGGTGCCAGTGGCCACCACCTAGTGCTGCCTAGAGCCCACACCCTGCCCAGAAAAGACAAGTCCCCCTTTATCCCACACCTCACACCTCTCACCTTAGCCCCCAGTGGGCCCTCGGGCTGAGCTTGGAAGGGGCAGCTTCCCAGGACCAGTCGGCCTGTTCACCCCGGGCAGGAGGGTCAGCCCCGCTTCAGGAAGTTGAGAGCTCTTCATGCTGTACTCCAACCTGTTGGCTAATCCACTTCTTTTAGGGACAGGCTGCAGAAGGCCTGCTAATGAGGTTTGCTAGCAGCCTTCCTACTGCCCGAGTCTCCTTCCCACTCAGGTGTGGAATGCATCCTACAGGAAGGGCTCCACTTCCAGCCACAGGTCGCAGAGGCGCCTCTGGGGCCGTTCCAGTGAGGAATGAGGTCTCTCAGGGTCTCCGCCTCTGCCCTGCCTGGCCCTCCCACCGAGGAGGTAGGTATAAGAAAGCCGTCGTCCTGAGCCCTCCCTGAGCTTTTTCTCTCCTCCTGGCCTCTGCCTTCCACTCCCTCCTGGCCCGGCCAGCTGCCACCCTGCTGGCCTGCTGTTTGTCCGGTGCTCCCCAGCCTCTGCCACTCTGTCCCCACCTGGGCACCAGTTGCTGCTCAGCTCTGTATCCACGGGGCACCGCCAGGCTTGGAGTGGCCTTTCTCCAGGAGCTGGGAATACGCTCAAAGCTGGTAACCCCACGGCTAGTAAATACCCCCATTTTCCTCTTCCTGGAGCCAGGTATGGGGATTAATTGAGTGGGAGACACTTGGGTTCAACCTGACTCTGGTCCCATGGGCTCTTCCAGGACAGGGGGCATTCCTTATGCACAGAGTGGGTTTGCCGTGGCCAGAGGCCCCAGACCTGCCTGCACATTTCCCTGTGCCTGGCACATCCCAGGGGGCTCCGCTCACCGAGAATGTCTGTCCTTGGGGGACTGAACTGTCCATGCAGCCACCATACTCTCCTCTGCGGCCACTCTCAGGTGCACAGAGTTTTCCACACAAATCAGGGGCTCCCAGAAAGCTTGCTCCTGGTGCCGACCCCTCTTGACTAGGCGCCTGGTCACCAGGGCTCCCAGGTTTGTCACTCCTGAGCTGCAGAGAGGACCCCTTGCTTGGCCCAAAGCCCTTATTCTCAGCTAGATGGGCTTCTGTGGGGCCGAGTCCCAGGCCCAGCGGGGCCCACGCAGCCCAGAGCTCATCCTCTACTTCAGGAACCCGGTTCCCACCAAAAGCACTCAGGGAAAGACCCCAAGCAGGACCCTCCGACCTTGGTGTGTGATGCCAGGGA
>NW_006787469.1:2584826-2630014 GCF_000442215.2 Lipotes vexillifer
GGGAAAGAGCAAACTACACTGTACGAGCCTTGCTTCTTGGTGGGGCCCCAGTGCTTTAGAAAGCCGAGCTCACTGAGCCTGACGTCCCCGGAGCCAACCAGGTCCTTAACTCTGCAGGGGAGTCTGAGGTCTGTGAGGAATCATGGTGCTCTCAGCCAGGCAGCCCCCTGAATCCGGCCTGAGGCTGAGTTTCAGAGTCAGAATCTGTGCCAAGTCAAGCTCAGCACAGGGGCGTGACTTGGATCCCGGGACCCAGCGGATGCTCCATAAATATCTGTGGGATGCACGCATGAGGGGAGTGTCCCAGAGGCGGTGGGGCCTCCTGGAGGGGCGTCCCGGTGGCCCTGGCATGGCCCAGCAGGAAGGGGAGTTAAAGGCAGGAATAGCAGAAATAAGCATATCTCACTCTGGCCAGGGAGCCAGAGGCCAGCTTGGACGGGGGTGCTTCAAAATCCATCTGGGAAGGGAGTGGCAGTTTGAGCGGGGTGTGGGGCTCCCTTAGCCCAGGAACCCACAGCTGCCTGCCCTGTCCCAGATGGTGGGCAACCTGGACACCTTGGCACCCCACCCCGCCAGGGAGGCCCGCGCCGCCATGGCAGCAGGGACCTTACCTTGGCTGTCCTCTGGGCCCCGAGCTCCCTGCTGCAGGCCGGTGCTTGCCTCTAGCCCAGGAAGCGGCACTCCCTTCGGGCAAAAAAGAAAAAAAAGGAACAGAAAAAGAAAACCTCAGTGCTTTTCTCGCCCAGCCGCTTCTCCCGAAGGCTCCTGGTTGGTGTCGTCTTGCCTCTGTGGGCACATAGCCTTCTCCCTCTAGCAGCTTACTCACTGGTGTGGAGGCGGGGGACCCACACCAGAGCATGTCCTGTGGGGTCAGGGGTCCGAGGCGCTGGCTTGAGCACCAGACTGATCAGCGGCACTGCTGTGTCCTGAGTATGGGGGAGCAGAGCCCTGGGCAGCATCCTTCCCAGGGATGCACCCGTGAGAGCTCGGCGGAGGACACACGTAGGTGCTGACGGGCACTGCACCGAGAGGGACAGAATTCCTGGTAGGAAGCTGTTTCCTTAGTGCCTTAGGGATTAGGGCTGTCAGAAGAGGAGGCAGCCCAAGCGCCGTCCGGTGCCCCCGGCGGGTTGGCTTCCATCCTTGGACCACCCCCTACCCTGGCACCCTGCCGTATCTCTGTCCCGTGGACTCAGTGGGGCCTGGGTCTGTCTGAGCTGGAGCTGCTCCACACCTGCTCAGGCCAGGCGCCTGGTGTCCTTTTCCACAGCACCCATCTTGGGGCCTGGGCGGGCCCAGCATCAGTCAGGATGAACTGCTGCCAAATCCCTCATCCCCAGTCTCTGCCAGCTCCCCTGCGGTCCGCTTTCACACACACACCGGCTCCTCTCACACACACATGGGGCCACACCCGGCGCAGAGCCACCTACCTGCCCAGGCCAGCCTAAGCCAATCCAGCCTCGTTCTCCAAATGCCACTCTCACCCTAGGAGCTGCTCATTTACAGAAATATCCCTTAGGAGGTGAGTTCAAAGCCAGCCCGGAGGACGCCAGTCAGCATGGACCAGACTCCCCTTCTCCCGACACCTCCAGAGGACAGGCAGCCTCATCACCATATCTGCTGTTGCACTTTGCCAGCTGACATCTCTCCCTGGCCCCTCAGGCCCCCACAGCGTCTTCCATATCCTTAATGGGTGGCGGCAGACTCGTGGAAGGTCTCATCTTCCTTGGAGCCCCAGGTAGGGAGGGGAGAGCTAGAAGGGGCGGGACTCAGGTGCAGCTCCAAGTTTCCAGTTCCCAAAATAATCAGATGCAAAAGGGAAGGAAGAAACCTCCAGGCCAGCGGTGACTCAGTGCCCGTGGGCCGGCTTAGTCACCTGGATGGCTGCTCCTGGCTCCTGGCACATCAGGCAGGGAGCGATGTCCTACCCCCTGCTGCCGGCAGCAGGCTGTCAAAGGGAGCATGGCCAAGGAGCCCCAGCTGGCCCAGGGCTCCTGGCAAGTGGCACTGGCGGGCTCTGGCCTCCACCCCAGCCACGCACGCCTCCTCCACGGAACACCTCGGCTCACTTTGGGATTTCTCCATTAAATCCTCAGGCATCAACCCGCTCTCGTTTGGGGCGCCGAGCTGCTTCAGCGTTGCTTGGCAATTTTGATATCGTCGGAGGTTGCCATGGGGAGGAGGGTGATGTCATTGACACAAAAAACCCACTGAATTTACAAATCAGCTGGGGCTGGAGCTATTTATAAAAACACGTTTTTTTCCTGCCTTCCTTTACCGAGGGGGAGGTGGGGGGGAAGGGCTGCCTGCCCAGCTCAGTGCAAGCCTCCCTCAGCCCCTGGGAAGCCAGACTTCCCAGGCTCCCCACTCCCAGAGCTGCAGGATTCAGAATTCGGGGTTGGAACCTGGCTGCCCGGCCACAGCTGGCTGAGCTCGCCTTTAGGGGTCTCGGCTGGTTTTGCTGTGAAGGGTGAGAAAGCGGCACGCAGGGGGTGGCGGGCAGCATGGGCACCGGCTTCTGGGGTCGGCAGGGACCCTTTGTTTCCCAGATCCTGATCAGAAACAGGGGCCTCTGCAGGTGGGAACTTGAGCTCCTCAGGGGCCAGGCAGAGCTCAGCCTTCTACAGTGTCCTCCCGGTCCCTGGACCCACCTGTCCCCTCACTGGCTCCTTTTCTTCTCCCAGTGCCCAAGCCCAGTCTCGGCCCCTGCTCCTCTCCCCTACACTTGCCCACACTCCCGCTGGAACACCATCCTCTCCATGGCTTTGACCGTCAACCTGGAAATGCTCACTCCAGAGCCCAAGTCGCAGCTGCCCCAGTGTAGGCACCACCCTGACCTGCCAGTTCCCGCCCCAGTGCCCACTGCTGCTGAAGATGGAAACCCACCGTTCCCCTTGACGCTTCTCACCCCCCAGCCCAAGGCGGCACTAAGCTTTTCACATTAACTTTGAAAACTCTTTCATGAATTTTCTTCCATAGGGAAACAACGTGGTGTTTGGTTAAAAGCCCAGGTTCTGAGTTTTTCCTCCTGAGTTCACATCCCAGCTTTACCGTTCATCAGCTGAGTGAACTTTAGCGTATTATTTAATCACCTGGACCTCAATTTCCTCATCCATAAAATGGGGATGATTTCACCTGCCTACAGGGTTGTGGGAAATAAATGAACGAAGCTCCTGGCATAGGAACTGCTCATCCTGAGAGCTCAGAAAACATCAATGTTCTTCTCAGCTTTCAGCTTCGTGGCTGTGCTCGTTTTGTCACTCATTCTTATCCACACACCAAACAGCAGCAGGTCCATCTTCCAAACCATGACTCCAGTCACCTCCCATGTAACAGTCTCAGGCTGCACACACAGACATTTTGATTGAGCTGCACAGCATTGGACCATGTGGCATTAATCATAAAAACTCAGTTAGGTTTTCTAATGACCAGCCATCTTGAGCAGGAAAGGGATTTTTTGACAGCCATTAGGTAACTAACTCCCAGCACTGAGGAGAAGTCTGGAGAATCAAGTCCAGAACACAAGCCGGGCAGCCCTGAGGTCTCTAGACATCGGACCTAACTCGACAGTCTCCATGCTTCCCCCACCTGGATGGAAGGTGCTCCCACCACGTGCTCCACCTGATGCACCTCGGCACCTGGTCCAAGAGCAGGGGGAGTCTGGTTGGAGGCTCAGGTCACGTGTCCACCTCTGGCCTGGCAGAGGGGAGGGTAGCCTGGTCAAGCGTTCCCATTACCCACATGAGGTGGGGAAGAACATTAGGGTGCTGGAGGCCAAAAACCAGCCAAGGGTCGCCATGGGTCTCGGCTACATTTTCTCATCCTTTAAAATTCCCGAGCATGATAATCCATCATTGTCGATTCTGTTAGCCTTGTCTTCAGGGACTTCTGAAAGCTGATGCCTGCACAGACTGAAACTCGTTCCTCTACCATCATGTTGTATGGCTTCTTGATTTGGTGAGGACACCTGCCAACCTAGATCCCTTTCCTCACAGGTTGTAGAAAAGGGGGATCTGCCAGCCAATGGAAGTCCTGCAAAGGCTTGGCTACCTGTTGTAGAAGGCAGTTGGCCAGATGCCTGTGTTCTTGGGCCAGTGGTATGCCCTGTGCCCTTCCTTATCCCAGCAGAGTCACCTCTGCTAATCCCAGCAGTCTGCGTTCTCGAAGGCAGGAAACCCAGCATGGTGCCCGGTACGTAGTAGATGCTTTTGCAAACTTTGTTGAATGAGTGAATGCATGAAGCGGTTCTGTGCTCTGGTCACCCTTACTTGGAATACAGTGAATCATGGCTGAAAGGGATTCTAGAATCATCAGCCCTGCCCCGCCTTCTGCAGGTGAGAAAACTGCAGCCCCCAGAGATTAAGTGACACAGCAAAGCCACAGAGGAAATTAGAGGCAGAGTCGGGACTGCAACTCTGCTTTCCTCCTCACAGGCCCGTTGTTCCCTTTGCGGCCCATGCAGCCGGTTCTAGGTCAAGCCCCGAGTGTGACGTATCTGTAATTTAGTCCAAGGCAGCAGCAGTGCTGTCACTGTGGGCATTTCTGCCTTTTACTCTTGGCTCCCAGGAAGTGGCAGCATGTGAATCAGCCAAAATGGTGTTTTTACAATTACTTAAAGTCTTTCACTTTACTCTCCATTTTGCTTTTGAAAATAGAGATATACTTAAAGCCTCAGAAGCAACTTGCCTCATCTGTACCATTTTGGTGAGTCAGGTTCCGTTGGATTGACTGCTTACACCGAAATGTCCCACTGCATGGCTTTAAGCAAATCGTCTGGGGATGGGTTTGGAAAGGCCCTCTAGCAGCGAAGTCCTCACATTTTCGTAGACGCCTGCTTCCCCAGCTTTCCTCAAGAATGACAAGTTTCAGAAACAAAGTCTGGGGTTCCAGCGTGTGGGAAAAATGCCTTTTTACTGCCAACTTTTTCTCGATCTTTAGATTCTTCCCCACACTTCCCGCCCCCCCTTGTGCTGTGTGTATAGAGGGTGCTTCACACGGGCCTTTCTGACGGCTGTGTGGGCCTGTCTCCGCCTGCCCACACTCGTCAGCATCTCTCGCCGCAGGGCCGGGAAGGGAGGAACAGGTCTGCCTGCCTTCACCCCCTACCATCCCAAGCTGGGGCAGGCTCCAGTAGGGAAGGGCTGCTATTAAGGGGCAGGTATTGTCACTGGGGCCTGTGTCCTGAGTTCCAGGGCTGGTATTACCTCAGAGGTGCCCCTCAGCCCTGGGCCTCCAGGTAAGAGGCAGGGGCCCCACCTTCAAGAGGTTTTCCCAAATGGCTTCCCTCAGGGCAGGTGGGGTTCCCAGGGAGCAGACGCCTCCAGAGAACCCACCCACCCTCCAAGGTGGTGGTAGCAAAAGGGAGAGTGACCAATCCTGGGGGTGGTCCTCAGTGGGAAGGAAGCATCGGGGCCTTGTCAGACAGGGATGCCTGGGCCCCTTCTGTGCCTCTCCTCCTGCCCTGCTCCTTCTCCCTCCTGTGGGTGTGGAGGGGTCAGGGAGGCCAGGGTAATCGGGTATTCTGGTAGCGGGGCAAGGTGTGTGGAAGACTCCTGGCAGAGGGCCGAGCGTGTGACTGGCAGAATTCTCTCCACCACGCTCCATGGGGGAGGAGTGCCTGCCGGGCTGCGTATTAGGGAATTTCTCCAGGAACTCTTCTTCAACAAAAGCAAATTGCAAAAGCCCAGGAGTTACTACTGCTGCCGGCCAACAGCCTTGCTGCCCTGCCACTGTCCCTCTGGCCTTGATCAGAAGGCCCAACGCTGGCCCTCTGCCTAGAAGCAAAGAGGGAATGATGAGGCCTTCCGGTAGCCCAGGCTGGGCTGCGGAACCTGCCTGCACGCTGATGGGCAGGGGAGGTGGGGAGGAAGCCAAGGGGCCGCGGCACAGACTCAGGGAAGTCAGGGATTGTTCCCTGAGAAGCTGGTCTAGCGTCCCCCATGCTTCCACCCCACAGTGCCCCGGCTTCTGGGGCAACCGGGGGAAGCAAGAAGAAAGGGTAATAGTGTCGTGGCCAACGGGGAGATAGACCCAGAGAAGATGGCAGTGTTAGCAGATGGCCTGGGAAGCAGAAGGTGGGCACCGCTTCGTATGGTCTTCCCTTCTTGCCCCGTTTGTCACAACACTGCTGGAGACGTGAGGGAGGGAAGCGTAGACCTGAATCTCATCAGGATTCAGAGTGACCCTGGCTAGGGTGTCTGCTGTTAACCTCCAGGGTTTCCTCTCTGGAAAAACAGGATTTTTCAAGTAAGTGAATAGGGAATGGAATTCTTTTTCCAGAATCAGGTCTATGGAATTGTGAAAATTCCTGGTTTTGTGAGATGGAGGTGGCCGCAGAAGAAAACATTTAAAAAAAAAAATAAATTTATTTATTTTTATTTTTGGCTGCATTGGGTCTTTGTTGCTGCACGCGGGCTTTCTCTAGTTGCAGCATATGGGGGCTACTCTTCATTGCAGTGCACAGACTTCTCATTGTAGTGTCTTCTCTTGTTGCAGGGCACGGGCTCTAGGCGTGCAGGCTTCAGTAGTTGTGGCTCGCGGGCTCTAGAGCACAGGCTCAGTAGGTATGGCGCATGGGCTTAGTTGCTCCGTGGCATGTGGGATCTTCCCAGACCAGCGATCGAATCCGTGTCCCCTGCATTGGTAGGCGGAGTCTTAACCGCTGCACCACCAGGGAAGTCCCAGAAGAAAACATTTTTATCAAGTATTCACCATGTTCCTGGCACCATGTTCCTAGCATAGGACGGCTAGGCTCTTTCCACCTGTTAGTTCACTGAATCCTCAAAACACCAAGGTTTTTAAAAATTATTATTATTATCCCAAATCGTACAGATGAGGAGTCTGAGGCTGAGTGTTTAAATAACTTTCCCAAAATCAGCTAGGAAGTGGCAAAGCCAGGATCTGTGCCGAGGCAGGAACTCCCTGGGGAGCTTTGGCATGACTGTTTCTGGGAGACACTGCACAGATAGCTGAAGGGAGCCACTCACTTGGGGTCTGGCCACAACATGCTCTGACGGGGCTGAGTGCTGCCTCTGGCTGGCTTTCACTACTGTGCCACAAGGACAAGGCCTTTAGACTTCAGGGGGGAGTCAGCCCTCAACGTCCAGTTCAGCTGCTGGCAGCAGGCCCAGCAGCAGCATTTCCCATAGATGAGCCTTCCTGGGAGCTGCCTCAATGGGAGGGGCTGGCCCCCCTCTGTCAGAGCAGGGAAAAGGAGGGACTAGCAGAAACTGGCTGGGACAGTTCAAACTTCACATGAGACACAGTGAAAAAGAAAAGCCTTCTGTCAGGGAAATGGGTGCCCCCTCTTCACTGTGGCACACATAGCCTTAGAATTGAATTAGGCTGGTCTCCGGGGGGGCTTTAGGGGGTTGACGCTGAGGGGTTAATGGTAACATGAGGACTGGCTCAGAAACTGGTCAGAGCAGAGTTACAAACTGCAGAGTCCCAAGTACACAGGCCTTTGCAAGTCCAGGCCCAGTCCCCCAGGAGCAGAGCCTTCCTGCCACACCTGAGCCTCAGCTGCAATGAGCAAAGGCTAGTGATAAATCTGGCAGCACATGTGATGGCAAAGCAGCAAAAGGACATATATGGAGGATTCCCACTGTGTCAATGACTGGCT
Source organism: Lipotes vexillifer (assembly GCF_000442215.2). Classification (NCBI taxonomy): domain Eukaryota; kingdom Metazoa; phylum Chordata; class Mammalia; order Artiodactyla; family Lipotidae; genus Lipotes; species Lipotes vexillifer. Next base: position 2,592,448 of record NW_006787469.1, read on the forward strand.
AAAAACTCATTTTCTTGAGCACATATTATAGGCTGTGCTAGGCCTATGCCACACAATAACTCATTAAATCCTCAGAACAATCCAATTAATGAATCCATTCAATAAATATCTACTGAGTGCTTGCTGGGTACGAAGCTCTGTGCTAGGTGCTGGGGATGACTTCATGAAAAAGCCAAGTCTCTGTCCTCATGAGATTTACAATCTATGTGAGAATTATTACTATCCCATTTCAGAGGTGAAGAAACGAAGACCTCCTGAAGTTAACTTACTTGCTCAGGTCACTAAGTGACAGGGCAGGGGTCTGAACCCAGGCAATCTGTTTCAGAGTCCAGGATGTTATTTTCCTATCAAGTTCTGCCTTTTTACTTCCCAGCACCACCCATGCAGCAGACACTACGGTTGCCTCTCTAAATCCATCTCACGTCCCTTCTTACTTGCTGGAAGAAACCCAGCTTATTTGGATGTATACTCTTCTCCTTCCTGTGTGCTCAGGGAAGGGCCCCTCCCCAGCACCAGCCCTAGGGGTGAATCTCGATTAGTTTAAACCAATCTTGCTAATTCCCTTCCTTTTGCCAGGGATTGGTTTAGGCCCTAGGCACGTGACAACGTGACACGAGTGCAAGTTTGCTGGGAGACTTTTTGGGAAAAATTTCCTTGAGCTGCTCCAAGTTGTAGAGCTTGCTGTGGTAGCCAACTGGGTTCTAGAAGGGGACCCAGCCTGAGGACAAAAGCCAACATGCTGAGGATGGCAGAATAGGTGGAAACAACATGGGTCTTCCATGAATTGCTGGGTTCAGGCTGTTATGTGAGATAACAGATATTCTTACCTTTTATGCTAGTTTCGATTTTCTGATTTTTGCAGCTGCAAACTACCCGATACAGGCCAACTCCAATCCCTGCCATGGCCTGATGGCTCCCAGGACACCCTAACCCATGCTGACCCTCACTTCTTCAGTGTCCTAACATATCTGCTCCATCTGCCTTACCTTGAGATGTCCTTTGACTTACTTCTCTCGATATTCTCTTGGCTTTTAACCTGTAATATCCTGTTCTGCTAACTAAATTATAAACTCCCTGAAGGGAGAGAGCATGTCTTACATTTCTTTATATCCTTCATAGTGCCTGTCATTTAATATGGAGCCCCAGTAGAGTTTAAAAACATTCATTGGCTAAACATCTTTGCCACATTCCAAGAGATTATTTGCTGTCCTGAAGTGGGTAAATGAACATTTATCAACAGAGTAAAACAGGAGTCAACAGGTTGCAGCTGGAGGCCTGAGTGAATAAGAATGTCAGGCATCTCCATTGTAGCTTAGATTCCACGATGATGGATTACACCAGCTCCGGCTGCCTCCTGTGCCCAGCTCTGGGTTGGCTGTTGGGCAGAGACAAATCCACTGCTTGCCAGGAGCCATGAAATTTTCATGTTTAGCAACTATACCGTGTTAATTCTCACAACAGCCCTTTGGGGTAGAAGCCTCAGCACTAATTTATAGATGGCAGATTGACCTGCCCTGATCAAGAAGCCAGTATGGGGCTTCCCTGGTGGCGTAGTGGTTGAGAGTCCGCCTGCCAATGCAGGGGACATGGGTTCGTGCCCCGGTCCGGGAAGATCCCACATACCACGGAGTGGCTGGGCCCGTGAGCCATGGCAGCTAAGCCTGCGCATCCAGAGCCTGTGTTCCGCAACGGGAGAGGCCACAACAGTGAGAGGCCCGCATACCGCAAAAAAAAAAAAAAAAAAAAAAGAAGCCAGCATGGAGCAGAACTGGGGTTGGAGCCCAGGTTTTCCAGTTCATGAATTGAATTTATAGGGCTTCCTATGTTCTGCCTTTCCTTTTTCCTACTAAGCAAGTGGTCACTTTTTATCCATTGGCTCTGGAGAGGGATATAGCAGAGGGTAATATAGAAATAGTTCTGAAAGCCTAAGCTCTAGCAGCAAGAGTCTCAGGAAGAGACTAAATGTCTTGGCCTTAAATGGGGTGAGTAGACCCTGCTCCCTAAGTCAGAAAGTGCTTCCCCTGGTGGGGGAGAGGAGTGAGATACATCTGCAGGTGGCTAGAGGGAAGGGATCTGCATCTTGCTTCCCACTAATGTAGGCAACAAGAGGTTGTAACAAGAGTATGTAACAAGGTTACATACTGTCAGAGGAAACAGGACCAGAGGCAGCATTTAAGATTCCTGTGCTCTGAACATGGCACAGAAGCAGCAGAGAGCTGCGAGCCAGAGACCACCTTCGGACTGAAACAGCCTTGTGGGCTGAAGACGGGACTAGACGGATCTTCCTGATAGCTTGGTACCTGGTTTATCTTGAGACTGACTTCTTGAAGTACAAATACTTGGTTCCCTGAAGGTCACTCCCAGTAGAAACCCACTTCCCCTTTAGATTAGAGAACACCATGTTTCTTTCACCTACCCTTATTATATTATAGATTTAGCTGTACTCTGTACTGTAAATTAATTCAAAAGACAGTAAGGCTCCAATCTAGCTGGGATTCTAATCTACTCGAGAGGTTTCTAGAGAACTTTAGACCACATTAGAACTAAATCAATACAAACATCTACAAGCATCTGTACTAAAAGCTTTATTTAGTTCTCAAAACTTTGTAAAGTAGGCACTCGGGTTATCCTCATTTCATAGAGGACAATACTGGCTCAGAGAGGATAAGTAACTTGTTCATTGTCACACAGCCAGGATTCAAACCCAGGCATTCTGGCTGTAGAGGCAGCATCTCTAACCATGTTATTAGCATTTGGTTTGGCACCACAGGCAAGGGGCCATCTCAATACTGAGGAGGTTCTAGCAGGCCCTGGGCCTGTGAAGTTGACCCCCTATAATGTGAGCACCACATGCAAGATGTAACTAGAGTATAAAAAGACACAGCTCCTGTCCCAAAGAGCTCAACTGAATTAGAGAGGTAAGGCATGTACATGTACCGGTCCAAGGCAACTGATGATACAATGCAGGCAGGTGCTATGGGGCTGCCCCAGTGGCCTACACCACTGGTCCACAAGCTAGGTAGGGCTCTGGATGTGCCTGCTTGGGCGAGTCCTGAGCAAGTGGCTTCCTTATCTGTTCAGTGACAGGGTAGTTGATCAGGAAGGTCTCTCCCAGCAATGCTGGTTAATGTCTGTCTGCTCTGCCTAGCTCCTATTTCTGTCTGTCTGATCCCCTAGATTCACTGGGACTTCTTGACTTGCTGTACCACACATGTACTCACCCTTAGCTGTCTCATTTCCTGGAATGAGCCAGTCTCACTGAACTTTCATGTGTCATCCTTGTCAATATTTTTATCACTTTATTCTAGCATTACCAGATTTTTCTATTTTATTTAAAAATGCAAAAGCAAATGTATGTTCGTCTTTTTGTTCACAGATTTTAATGGGTATTTGTTTTTATGAAATGCCATCCTCATTGCAGGACTGAAGCAATTAAATAAAACGCATCACATGACCAGGCCAGTAAGATTAAACTACTTTGAAACTGCAGCACACACTGACTCATGTAACTGTTTCGAGTGAATGTGAGGCTGAATTATACACACACGGAAAATAAAGTACACATTTTGATGGAATAAACATACCTGTGAAAATAACATTTAATTTTGAAAAGAGTAAACAGTACAATGAAGTGTATCGTGATGTAAGGTCAGCAGTCGATTACAAGAGAAGGTTAAAGAAACATACACAAAGTGACACACTAGAAATGAAAGTGAGATTATGATTCCAGGCATATCTACAGCCTTTCCCCCCTCACCAAGACTCTAATACAGCTAGTTTTGGAACTTGTGGCCACTATTTTCCAACATTTTAATTCACTACTTATTTTTTTAACTCACTATGTATTTAATTCACTACTAATTTCTAGGACTATATAAAATTAATAGACACACAGTCCTTTGCTCACAAGGGGTTTGAGAACTAGCAGTGTGACTGCGCAACCACTGCTCCCCATGGAGAAGCCAATTTGAATTTAGTGGACAACACTGCTAGGCAGCTGAAAGTCTGATGCAGGAGCCTCTAAAGAGCAAGACTACTGGAAGCAGTATGCTTTGACAGGAAAAAAAGTATGTTTATAGACATTTAGCCTGAGTTCATCATTGTTTGCTCCTTTCTTAATCATACAATGTCAGTTTGTGGAGACTCAAGTTTTTATACGAAAGCCATAAAATGTATTTTGTTTTGAAACAAGTCAAGTTTTATGTAATTCAATCCCTTATTCACAGACATAGGAAGTTGTAACAGTAGGAAGATGATAATTTTAGAAAGCGCACCTTGAATAGAAATATTATAAAACATTTGAACATGTATGAATTTTTAGCATACTAAAAATAGAAGTTTAGATATATTATCTTCAATAATTTAAAACTGTTTTTACGCTCTCATTTTAATTCCAAATTAATCTTGCTTTATATGTGGATGATAAAGTCTCCCAAATTTCCCACTATAAAGACACCTAACACATATTAGGCGTTTTGTTTTTTTAATGTAGAGAAGGGAAAAGATGACAAAAACATAGCCCATAATTTCTTAGCCTAGATTATCCCATGGACATAAAAAAAAGTGATCAGAATGTTCAAAATGCTCAGAAATGCACAAATTGAAAAGTAAAAGCCTTTATTCGTTCCCCTCTCCACCCTACTCTCCTCAAAGGCAGCCACTTTTCCCCCTCAGCTTTTTTTTTTTTTTTTTTAAAACATAAGCTGAAATGTCTGGAATTCAACTTTCAAAGCCTAACTCAGGTTCTGTCACCTCTACAGGCTCATGCCAGATTGGAAGATTGGGCACCAATCTTCTTGGCACCAATGCCAAGGCATCCCTGCCATCTACAGAAATTGTCTGACTTCACCTCGGCATTAGTTCCAGGACTTCTCTTTTCGCAGGGTCTGTCACATGGATTATCCCTCTGGGACTAATGAGCCTTGGAAGCAGGGAGGACAACTGTTACAAACAGTGCTTTATCTTTGAGCATCTGTGCCAATGCTTCTTTAAGATAAATTCTTAGGAAAAATTTCTCAGCTGAAGGGAATGAATATTTAAATTAAATAAACATTGCCAAATCACCTCCTAATAGTGTGCCAGTCTGCACTACCACTAATAACATGAGTATTTATTTCCTCTCACCCTCACAAACACAATTTTCAACCATTTACTATCTGAATGATGAAAATTTCAGGTTTATTTTGCATTTTATTTAATTAGGAATGAGAGTGAACAACTCACATCCTGGCCATCAAAATGTTTTTAGTGGACTGTTCATGCCCTTTGTCTATTTCTACTGGTTTTCAATTTTTTAAGCGAGTTCTTTGTACCTTAGGTAAAATAGTGCTTTGACAGTGCTCTAGGCACTGGGGTTAAAACAAGAAACAAAGTAAATCCCTGCCCTTAAGGAGTTTAAATTCTAGTAGTGGGATACAGGGGAGAAGAACAAAATATATATATATATGCTATGGAAAAAATAGGTGATAGATGCTATGGAAAAAAGCAGCAGGGTAAAGAGGGATAGAGAGTAACAGCAGAACATCAGTGTGTGTATGGGATGCTATTTTGTACAGAATAGCCAGGGAAGACCTCTGATAAGGTGGAGATCTGAGAAGACATCTGAAGGGGAGTAGGGGAGTAATCCATGTGAAGTTATGGGAAAGAACATTCCAGGCAGAAGAAACAAAGCAAAAAGTTCATAAAGAGGGAAACTAGTTGGCATGTTTAAGGAACAGAAAGGAGGTAGGCAGGCTACAGTGGAGTAAGCAAGGAAAAGAGGAGTCAGGGAAGAGGTGAGGGAATAGCAGGGTTAGACCTGGTAGGGTCTTGCAGGCTGTGAGAAGTCTTCCGATTTTGTGCTGTGTGAGATGGGAAGCCATTGGAGGGTTCTGATTTGACTGGAGGTGGGCAGGGGAAGCAGAGAGATTAGTTATGAGACCTTGAGATAATGCAAGTGAAAAATGATGCAAACATGTGGCAAGTAATTTTTCCTAGTTTGCGTTTAGGGTTTTTTTTTTGGGTGGGGGGAGGGGAGAGACAGGTGACTATGTTAGGTTTTTTTTTTTTATCTATTATAGTAATAAATAGCAATCTTCCTGGATAAATCTTGGTGTTATGTCACAGACAAAAATTACAAAGTCATCTACTATTTTATATTTTCAGTTTTTTACATTAACATTTTTGATCTAAATTTTTTTTGCAGGTAAGCTGTGAAACAGGAAAGACCACTGCATATGGTTGTGCAATTTATTTACAAGGGTACCAGGTTGAGAGGGTAAGTGCGGACTGAAATCCAGTCAAGCTATGGTGCACAGGGAGGTAGTAAATCCGCTAGAGGAAGGGGACTTCTAAATTGCACAAAGGTGCTGTATGAACTAGTGGTGGCGCTGGTGATAGAGTTCAAACTCTAATCCATTATTTCAACACCAGTTTTCTGAAATGCCACCTTTATCCTATTAAATATTCATAGCTTCTTGTGTCTTTGGTGGAAACAAGAACCTCATTAAGGTCGAAGTTTGCCATATTAAAAATTTTTTTAAAAACGCATCTTCCTCACTAGGGAAATCTTACTTTTATGAGTCAGACTGGAAGTGAATTTGGTATAAGAGTTGGTGCAGCTGGAGGAAGAATTCCTCTTTTCCAAATGCAACAGACAAGAAGCATTTCTTTGCTTTCTTTGCTTAAAGATTTTAGCCTGAACACGAGTCATTTCAAAGTGCTTTGTGCTAACCCTCTGAAAGGCTTTCTTATCTACCTTGAGATAATAGCCCAACTAACAGTCTAAAGTCCTAATGCTAAAGGAAATCTTTTTATTTCCAGATTCAGGTTTGGCAGCAGTTAGAGCACTCTGACTTGGGTGGAAGGTTTCTTGTACAGCTGCCACAGGGGGATGAAGGTTCTAACAGTGGTAGAAGCTTAGTGGATGTACACTTTGTGAATGGTGAGGCACTATATATTCCATGGTCTCTTTTCAAACAAAAGTGAAGATCCTGTCTTTTCAGCTATGTTCTTTTTCTCAGGTCTATCGTTAGGCTATTTCTGCCTTAGTGAGGCAAGAAATAAGAACCATTTGAAGCTTCAGCCAATAGAGGCTTCCGCTTCCTTCCCCCAAGACAAACAACATAAAATATAAGGAAAACGGAAATGTGCCCGCTTTGTGGTTTTATGCTCAGGCAAAGAGAAAACAAAGACATCATAGGTCCTAACTGGTTAGGTATTATTTTCTCCCCTCTACAAAGAAAGGTCAGGATTGGAGGGGATGGGGAAAGGAGGAAGAGGTAGCAAAATAGTTGCAAGTTCTTTAATAAATTAGCTTCCTCAGATTTTCCTCCCTCTCCTCAGAGTGGACTTTCAGAATCAAAGCTTTATCCATAAAGCAGTGGTTTGTCAGTCTTGCTCTCAAGGTTGCTGAAAAATTCACTAGATGGTAGCTAAGCTTATGTTGAGAAAGAATCTAAATTTACCATCCAGCCTCAAATGACTTTATGTGTCAAAGAGGTGGATTGAGAAATGAGGAGAGCAGAGCAGAGGGGTAGATGGGTTCGATTACATAAAAGATACAGATATATAATTTCATATCCTTAGTTGTACAAGAAGCAAACATGAAAATGTTTGAAAAATCATATTTTGGTTAAGAGCAAAAAATTTCTAAGTTGATTATCCTTCAGAGCCAAGTCATGTTTCAGTGCTTCAACTATATATGCTTAAATATTTTTAGCTGAGATATACTTAGAATCTTCTGCTTTCCAGCAATCTTAGAGCAGTAACAGTGACAACTAGAGTGAAAAAAAAAAAAAAAATCAGGCACCAGCATAGAGGCACATTTGATAATTTTGATATTTAGATATGAAATAGTTCATTTTCATTGCCCTTTTCTACCAATTTCCTTCCCTATACCCAAGACCTGGTGTAATTCATGCTTCTGTTTAGCAGTCTAATACTTCATTTAGACCTATTCTCTCCCAAATGATTCCATGCTTCAAAGTCATCTTTTTATTCTAAAATTCTGCCTCTTCAAATCTTCCAAACAACAAAATCTCCTTCTATTCCTTCATTAACCGTGCCCCCACCAAGTCATTTTGCATGTAACAGAATGGTAATTATTCCATTTCTGAAAGGTTGCTAAAGCCCATTCAAAACCTTTTCTCTTCTAACTCACACAGCCCTAATCAAGAGACCGAGCAGCAGCAGCACTGCTAGATTATATAAGTAGACCAAGCGGCTTGGTGGATAAAAAATAAAAACATTAAAATATAATAAAAACAAACAATTTTGCCCCTTGAAATTTAAGAAAATTTGGCCTTGTGTAAACCATTTTATCTGCTTTTCAATCTAGACCATTTAGTGGAAGGTCAGGAACACCTAAAGGAATGGTTGGCTATTCTGTCTCGTTACGATCCTATCGTAACAGTTCCAAGTCTAGAATATATACATTTCCATGGTAAAGTAGCGCCTGTCTGCAAAATCAGGCCATTTATTACCTTAGTTAGCAAAAAGTAGATGAGATGTTAGAAGCACAAATTTAACAAATACATTTTATTATTTACAAAATACATAGTGATCATAAGGGCACAGGTCACAAATTACAAACGGGAAAAGCACAGGGAAAAGTTGAGACAAATGCATTAAATGACAACAAGGTACCCATTAATACGGAATCCATTTAGAATAAAACAGTTCTTTGTTAAAGTTAGACAAGGCCAAGAGGTGGTACCTGGTACCTTGTTGAGTGGAAAATGCCAGTTACCTAGAAATATACTTCTACCAAAAAGCAGAAAAGTGTTAGTAGTGTACCTAAATTAAATCATAGCATATACAGGTCCAGTGTTCCACAGTGCCACCATTGGTTTTAGGCAGGAATCTGCGAGAGACTTGACTGCCTATCTTGCTGGAAGAGGAAAGCCCCAGGACTGATTAACTTCCCTACCTTCCATAAAGCTTTGTTCAGGTGACTTTGGAATGTGGTGTCAAACACCCCATTCATTTCTGCTGCAAGTTCCCTCAGAACAGACACTGTGGACTCATCACTGGCATTCAGAATCCGCACAAAGAATTTATTCCACAGTTCACCACCTTTTAGCCTAAAAATATATAAAACCATTTTCATCAAGATTAGGCATATAGGAGTTAGAATTCTTTCTGTGTTTAACTCAGTGGTACATTTATGCACCAACATGATTTAAGGTAATACCTAACTCTAGGGTTAGAGATCATTCAAGTAGTGTCCTTTGAAAACCCAAGGTCAAACTACAAAAAAAAAGAAAGAAAAAAAGAAAAAGGACTACCATAGTGGGAAAAGCCATAATGTAATGCACATAAAGGGAAAGAAAATCTTTCATCTGAATCTATAAATTTCCTCCGTGTACTAAGATGCAGCATTTCTCTTCTACAAATAGAAGAAAGACAAATTTTGTCTCCTCTCTTCTAACTTTTCTAAAGTCTAGGTCATTAGAAAGACTACAGCTTCCTCTCTCCCCCCGCCCAGGGGTTTATTATCTTCACAACCTTAGAATCCTAAGCTCAAGTGAAGTAACTACTGCTTAAGTCTATGATGTTTGCACCTTTTTTTTTTTTTAAAAAAATCAGAGAAGCTTCTATTATTGTATAAGGCAAGGCTGTTAGGAAACCCCACCTGACCGCACTTGCTTCTGTTTGTGTAAGACCCACCTAGGACCATAACCAACTGGAGATAACCTGAATCTATCCTATATGCCTTACATTATATTTCAAACCTTTTTTGAAAGTACATGTTAGAGACAAATACAACTGGCCAAATTCTGAATTAAATAAAGAAAAAAAATACAATTCAATTGTTGGCAGGGGAAAATGGAGGTGAAGGGGTGTTAAATTTTCAACACTGATTTTTCTTTTCTTTTCTTTAAGTGATAGATTGGTAAGCTTATTCTACGAAGTTAATAGCTATGATAAGGTAAGGGAGAACATGGGATATTTAATAAGTATTATGAGCAGGCCTGAGGGAGTACTAAGGTTCTGAGACCAAGCAGCTGTTATTAAGAGAGCATTTACTTCCTCACCAAGGAGATTCAGTTCTCTGCTTTGGTTTCACCCATTCATTAAATAAATAATAGCCTAAAATTAGTATGTAATTTAGAAATTTAACTTTCTTCAAGAGATGCTTATTAACTTTTGACAAAAGCTACTAAAAAGGGCCATAAGACTAACACCAATTGGTTAGAAAATTATTCTCATAAAATGTTCTATTAAGCCTTCTAAATTGAGAGGCTTCCATACTCTAGTCACGGTTTATATGTCTATGATACATCTAGGTCCAGAATGATGTCCTGAAGTCCGAATAGCTTGATTACCATTTTTAATTAACAATTCCTTTGTCCTGCACAAGGTGCTCCACTGATACTCTAATGAAAACTGGTTAAAATTAATGAAATCATGGCATTTGGACTAAGAAACCAAGGCTGTCAAAGCAGAGAGAGCACCCAAGATAAAGAGAACATTATTTGGACAGGCAAAGACCCTGAAACCACCAATACTTACTCAGAAATATTTTGGCTAAGTCTCCAGAGGGACCCATCCCAGAAGACCTGCAGGTGTTCCTTGAACAACAGTAAATGTGCTAAATCTGCTATACCAAACAGATCTACCTGAAATCACAAAAAGCACCATCAGCTAAAATCATTCTCTGCTACTGTCATGGCAATTTATTTATGTAGGAAGTTGACAGGTATCATAGTGCTTAGCTAAGTTTATTTTATGATATACATTTTAGTAGACTGTTCCTTATCCTTACAGTAAAGAAACTCCCCAAAGAAGTGATCAGTAGAGCCAACTCTAGGAACAAAAGATGACAAATATATCTGGACTGTCAAATTCAAATTTGTACACCTACTAAATTTGCATGGACTCTAGCTGTGATCTAAATGTGTTCTACATGACTAGTTCAGGGCTATGCTACATATTCAATCAGCAAAATGCCATATATCCAGAGCTGAGTCAGAAGGGATTTCTGCATATAATGCCACCATATAAAACACTTTATATTTCTCCTAATGTCTTTTTATATACATTATTGCATTTAATCCTCACAAGAATTCTGATGTAAACAGAGCTGATTATTATCTTTATTTTACAGAGAAGATCACAGAAAATGATTTACAAAAGACAACACAGATAAGTGGTAGAAATGGCCCTGACACTTAGGTTACTGAGTTAGTCATGTGGCTGCACGTGTATGTGTAAATTCTTCAGTATTGTGACAGAAAAATGGTACATTTTGCTTGACTTGGTGATATCTGGAAACTAGGTCATCTGTTCCAGGAGAGACAATATCAGTAAACACTAGCTTTCATGGCTTATCTAGGTAAGAAAGAGATTAAGAAACCCTCTCCATATTTGCTCAAGCTTGTTTTACACTTACCTGGTAGGGAGAAGAACAGTTAGCCAGGATCTTTTGTCCTTCCAGGATCTGTACAGTCCGAAAGCCGCTGAGGTTAAAAACATCTAGCTGTGCCCTAAGGTCAACACTGTAGGAAAAGTCCACTATCTTCAAAGCTTGATTGTTCTTATTACAATCATAGGGATCGTGGATTCTAAGCCCAGATGTAAGAGAAGGAGATAATAAAAATAGGCCATGAAAGAAGCTGCATAGCTCGTCTTTAAAAACAAAAAAAAGAAAGAAAAAAAAGGAGGTACTGCAGGTGTGCCTTAGCTATGCCAATAGCTCCCTCCAGTGGTTAGTTATGAAAATGCACCTGTAAGAGCAGCGGCAGTATCCACCCAACTGGGGAATGTTGAGTTTAGTGACCCAAGCTATATCTAAGCCATTGTGCATGGCCACCACAGAACATTTATCAAGTTTCCATATTATATGAACTAAATACTGGAAGTAGACTGCAGGCCTCTGTCTTTCACTGTACATATTGACATATATAACAGCAATGATTTATATACTGACAAGAATTATGATGGAGGAAATTAAGCTTTGATAGATGTCACAGTCTTTCTTGTTTACTATTAGATTAGGCTTTCTGAGTGTCATTCAGATCCTTCCTTCCCAGAGTTTAACTGAAAACAACATAAGGCTGTTTTTTGGTAAAGTGATACCTTTACAAAATACTGTAAACATCCTGTTTATATTAAATTAATACCATACTGTCTTCCTCTTATATGTAATTCCAATCCTGTTTCCTTACAGAAAAAAAAAAAAAAGAGAAAAGAACTTTATAGCACTAATTCACTATTGATTTTCCTCAGGCTTATCTATTCCATGTAATAAAGCTATTCTCCAAAGAGATACAGGAACTATTTATGTGAGGAAAAAATGGATTATTTTTGTGTTCCTTCTGTTTCTCTGCTTTCTCAGTTGGTGTTTTCAAATCCCTGATGGATATCAGTGGCAGGTCTTATATTCCTAAATACAGGCTTTGATTAATCCTATCACATATACCTCCACAGCACAGAATGTTCTATTTTACTTTAAAATTTATGATTCCTTACTACAACTTGTTTTTGGCCATCATAAAACTATAATTCCCAAATATTTTCAAAACTTGGGAGAGGTAGGAAAAATGTTTCTGAGAATAATAAAAAGCAGCAGGAAGGTCTCCTAGCTCTCTAATCATCCATTCACTGTTACCCTGGGCAAGACATTCCACTTTTTTGGATCTCATTTTACACACACACACACACACACACAATGTAGAAACTGCATTAAATGATTTCAAAAGGCTCTTTCACACAGACATAGAGAATAGACTTGAGGACATGGGGAGGGGGAAGGGTAAGCTGGGATGAAGTGAGAGAGTAACATTGACATATATACACTACCAAATGTAAAATAGATAGCTAGTGGGAAGCAGCCACATAGCACAGGGAGATCAGCTCACAGCTTTGTGACCACCTAGAGGGGTGGGATAAGGAGGGTGGGAGGGAGATGCAAGAGGGAGGGGATATGGGGATATATGTATACATGTAGCTGATTCACTTTGTTATACAGTAGAAACTAACACAACATTGTAAAGCAATTATACTCCAATAGAGATGTTAAAAAAAAAAGGCTCTTTCAATTCCTTGTGCATCTATATGAAATTTCCTATCAAATTTGAAAAATTGTGACAAAGTAAAAGGCAATGTCCCTTCAACACTATTTGGTTTCCTGGAGTCCTCTAGTGACTGAGAGAAGGATATCTGAATACACAGCATACAAATGCCTAATCCCCAAAAAGCTTAGAAAATCTCTTTGCTTACAATTTCCATGAAAAGTCCTGAGAACTCTAGCACTATCCTCTGAAATTTCAGTGCTGTGAAATAGAATGAAAATAAAAACTATACCAGGGGTTCTCACATTTGGAAACATATGGGGAGATATTTGGTGGTCACAATGGCTGGGGGATTGTAACTTGTGTTTGGGTGAGAGGTAGTTACGGGGAAATAGATATAAAACATCCTGACATGCTTGGACCAGACCTGCACAAAGAATTATCTCATCCAAAGTACCTATGGTGCCCTGGATGAGAAATGCTGCTGTATTATGCCTGGGGAAGCCTTTAGGACTCTGCCATCTCAGGAAAGAAGGTAGGATGCTCTAGTTTTTTTGGTTATAATTGCAGAAATACATTGAAGGTTCTTTTAATTTCCATGCCAACTATGATTTAGAGTCTAATTCAGTTTCTTCTTACAGAATAGGTAGTCAGGAGAAATGTAAAGAATGATTCCAGCTTTTAGCGTACATGAATGACCTCAGAGAGAAAGTTAACTTCTTACCCAAGTCACAGGCTTGGGGCAGACAAAGCGTCTTTAAACCAGACTGCTTCACTCAAATACCATGAGATCAATGCCCATTATTAGACGGGTGTGTTGGTCCTCTAGTCCTTTCCATAAAACAAAAATTGTTGAGCATCTTTGCCTTGTTTATGCCTCAATGTTGTCTGTATTTTCTCAGTTCTTAGTATTTGGGCTTCATTTCTTATTTCCTGCTCTGTGCTTACCCCTTGAACCTGATGGCTAAACTGGATTTAATTTGAACACTAAGCCCCTTTTCTTGGCATGGTTTGCATTTGCACTCTGGTTTTACCTATTTCTCTTGGCAATTACCTCAATTTGGTGTGACTTAAGCTTTGGTCTTTGAAACAGAGCAGTGCCTCAGTTTTGCTAGCATCCTTGCTAGCTCTGCACTGGCCCCACACAAAGAAAGACTAGACAATCTACTTCACATTTCCCCAAATATTCACATTTTACATCTCTTCTTGACAGGAATCAACACGATGGAGTTGTTAATTCTTTTTTTCTGAATTTTTTCCTCAACGTGTTTTTTTTGGTTGAATTCTTTTAAACTATTCCCAGTGACTATTGACTTTTAGGTAGCAAATATTCTCTTAACGTACTGTGTTCATTAATATGGCATTTATCAAAAGGCAAAAGAGAATGGCAACTATCCATGTTTTACGACAAAGCTGATAGAATTATAAGAGAACGAAAAGGACCAACCTGTTTCTAAGAATCAGACTCCTTGGACTCAAGTCACCATGGACTATTTCTGCTTTGTGTAGTTTCTCCATCATTGTCAAGAGGTTACAAATAATCAACACTATCATTTCATGGGTAATACATTCACTGTACTGAAGAAGATCCTGGAAATAGAAGGACAAAAAACTATTTCTTAATCTGGGGTGACTTATACTCAATACCTTGCTTACCACTGCCCTGTACTCTTCCTTGTTGTTCTCTATTAGAATGTCGGCTCCTTTGTAGGTTGGGTTTTTGTCCCATTTTTAATAATGCTGCTCTCCAATTAGATTGTTTATAAGGATTTAATGAAATAATGGATGAAGAGCATCAAGGGTGAGCCTGGCCCATAATAGGTGCTCTATAAATGGTAGTTTTAAAATACCATCATTCCAACCATTTTGGAGAATTTGTATTACCATCAAAATTGCAGCAAAATCAACACTATGTTGTACACCTGAAACTAATATAACATTGTCTATCAACTATACTTCAATTTAAAAAGAGATGAGAAATAAAAACCTCGGAAACACTAAACTAAAAAAAGGCAGTAAAACTTTCTTAAGAACATTCCAAAGAATAAAATGATATATTGTGGGGAGTTCCCTGGTGGCCTAGTGGTTAGGATTCTGGGCTTTCACTTCCAAGGGCCTGGGTTCAATCCCTGGTTGGGGTACTGAGATCCCGCAAGCCGTGTGGTGTGGCCAAAAAAGATATATTGTGTTTGGGTTCCAAAAATGATCCAGGGGGAAAGTATAGATAGAACAAGAGTGGCAAAAATAGACCTCTGGTTTCCATTGCTCACATAAGGAGCTTGGAAGTTACCACTGTCCTAACATGTAAAAAGCTGAGCCAACTGAAAAATCAACAACTCCTTTAGGATCTGTAAGCATAGGGGGCCCCACATTTTTGTGAACTTTACCTCTAGGAGCCAGACCAGGTTCTCACAGTAAATATCACAGAAAAATTCCCCTAGTGCTTCCAGCAGCAGGAGGGGAAAAAAGAACCATTTGAAATAGGCCACAGCACTCTGTTCTTTTTAACAAGGCCTGCCTTCAGAGGAAACTAGTTAACCAGAGCCTAACCTGCTGGGGCATTTTCAGAGCCTACCTGACCTGGGGAAGGGAAATACACAATTCCAGCCCACTCCAGCCATCTTGTCCTACCTAAGCCAGGTGGTGGGGGTATGGGGGTAGGAAACTGAGAAACTTGTGAAGTTCACGGTCCAAAGGCATAGGCTCGCTGCAAAAGACGATGAATCATAGCATTGTACAACATCTTCCCGCCCCTCACACCTTATCATCATATTACTAAAGGCCTATTTACAGTAGTTCCTTTTACCCAGTACATCATGCCTGGCTATCAAGAAAAAATTACAAGGCATACCAAAAAGCAAAAAATGCAATTTGAACAAGCATCAAAACCAGATATGGCAGGGATGTTGGAATTACCAGACCAGGAATTTAAAACAAAAGTGGACATGAGCTGGTGATGGTCACAGTTAGATGACCAGGTCATTACACAATTCTGTCTACTTTTATATGTTTGAAAATTGACATAATAAAAAGTTAAAGGAGGTTCTTGGTCAAAATAACTTGGAAAAAGAAAACAATGCTTTTAACTCATAATTTAATTGGTCTATTTCTAGAAGATTAACAGGAATTCTGTACTAAATTCCTTTGCTAAATGGAGCACATATCTCTCTACTTGAGGACTTTAAATGATATGTTTTCATATTATTGCAGACCTGAAGGGTGAAGCAGTTTATATATTGGTGCCAAACAATACAGCCATCTTGGTATTGATAACAGATACACAAATTATCACACTCCTCATTTAAACGTTCCTTTAACTTGAAGTTGATATAAAAGTCCCATGGGACAGGTTGAGAAGATACCTGTAAGACAATATATTTTAAAAATAAGAGTCATTAGAATCTATGGTTATAGTTGGCAGAATGAAAACATTCCCTCCAGCCCTTCCTATATCCCAACAGAAATATAGTAATGGGATATTTTAAAAGGCAGAAATCTATAATAAAGGACGGAGCAGCAGGAAATTCTGAAAGCTGGAAAGAGAATAATAAGAGGTAACAATCCACTTAAGAGACCCTAGAAAGCTGATTCTAGCAGTGGAGAAAGCTGAAAGCAACCATATTTATACTACAAGACCATCTCCCTATAATATAAAACTGGTGGTACTAATTACCTATAGAAGTAAGGGTGAAGGTGGAGCTAAAACAGGGGTGGTAGAACTCTGTAAAGAGAACATCAGTCCCCAGACTCCCCTCCTGTTCCTGTAGCCCAGCCTAGCCCTGACTCTCTCTCATTCTTGAAGACCAGAAGTTTATTCCTAGAGAATATAAAACAGAAGGGCTCTGGACTAGAGGACACTGTGCATTGTTGAGGGTGGGAATACCATATGGAGAAGAGGAAAAACTTTATTATATGTCAAATGTTAAGATGCATCTTCCTGCCCCTCTACTCTCCAGACTAACTTCCCCATGCAGCTTTCAGGAGGCTAGCAGCCAGGATTACATGCTCTAGGCAGGAAACCAGAAGTTTTCTCTGAGGAATCTGATAAGCTCAAAAGACCCAAAGATTGAGGATTTTCCAACAAAATGGCCAAGTGAGATCACTGTACAGTGAAGCCTACAGCTGTCAAGGTCCTACCATATAACAGAGCTTTCAACTGGCTTTCTAGCATCCCACACTTAAATATGAAGAGACAGACAAAGACTTGAAGAAAGCCTCTAATATGAAAGACAGAGATCAAAACAGACAAAAGGAAACAGATGATGCAGGGAGAAAAAAAAATTTAAAGTATCATTAATATACTCAGAGAGATAAGGAATATTTCATATTTGAAATGAAGAACAGAATGCTACAAAGAAAGAACATTAAATACATGATAAAAGAAATGAAAAACCCAGTAAAAAGACTGAAAATAAAGTTGACAAAACATTCAGGAAGTAAAGCAAAAAGACAAAGAGAAAATAGGAGAAAAAAAGATAAGGTTTTTAAAGAATCTGTCCAGGAGACCCCAAATCCTAATAAAAGGAATTCTAGAATAAGAGAAACAGAAAAGACTGGGGGGAAGTAATAATTTTTTCTTTGAAGATAATTTCTCAGAACTGAAGGAGTCTCCAGATTGAAATGGCCATCAAGTGCCTAGCATATGGGTGAAAATACACTTTTACCAAAGCATGTAATTGTGAAATTTCAGAATGTTGGGGACAAACATAAGATCCTACAAGGATCCAGAGAGAGGGGAAAAAAAAAATCACACAGAGAATGGCAAAAGATTTTAAAAGGTTAGAAGCCAAAAGCTAATGGAGCTTATCTTCAAAATTCTAAAGAAAAAAAGTTTGGAACCTAGAATTCTAATATCCAGCCAACCTACCAATCAAATAAAGATGTGGAATAAGAAATTTTTTGACATGGAAGGTTTCAAAAAATGTACATCCTATGCATCCTTTCTCAGGAAGCTACTAAAATATGAGGACTTAAACCAAGAAAGAAAAAGAAACTGGGATCCAAAGTAACTAGGCATTCAATATAAAAAAGAGGTCATGTGAATCCCTGGGATGATGGTGAATGGAAATTTCAAGGTAATGAGTGAGTGAGTGAGTGAGTGTGTGTGTGTGTGTGTGTGTCTGTACGTGTCAAGCCTAGAACGTAACTTGTCCAGATTAGAGTGAGCCAGAAAATTTCAGATGTCCTCAAAAAGATAAAATTGATGTAACACCTGACATGTTTGGACACATTGAGAGATTTACACAATATCCTCTCATTTTTTTTTTTTTTTTTTCGGTACGTGGGCCTCTCACTGCTGTGGCCTCTCCCGTTGCGGAGCACAGGCTCTGGACGCGCAGGCTCTGGACGCGCAGGCCCAGCGGCCATGGCTCATGGGCCCAGCTGCTCCGCGGCACGTGGGATCCTCCCGGACCGGGGCACGAACCCGCGTTCCCTGCATCGGCAGGCGGACTCTCAACCAATGCGCCACCAAGGAAGCCCTACCCTCTCATTTTTGATATCTCATCTTGGCATATAATGGTGAGTGATTTCTTTATGCATCACTGACTTTCCTATAAGGAAGCTAATAGACTATGAAAAGGATCTTATGGTACCATGGGGTCACAGTTACTGCTTCAACCAACATTATTTACAAAGAAACTGAAATGACAGAGAATCAGTCCCACCTTTATTATGGTTAACTCTGCAGAGTTTCTTGGCGTCACCCAGAATAATTTGTAGTCTTCACATATCAGGTATTGTTGTTTAATGCAATAATCCTCATTATCTGTTGAGAAGGTTTGATTCCATTTCAAAATCACTGTGAATATGTATAGCCCCCTAGCTTCTACTTCCTGGCTTAAGGGCTAAAGGCACTCACTTTATATTTGCCAGTTAGTAGCATCTAGAATACTTTTCAAAATCATTTGTTAAAAACTGAAAGAGGGGATAAAAAAATTGAAAGAGGGGAAGACAGAATTCCTATTGTTACTGGGACATGAACTTATCAACTTATCAACTCCTATAATGTTGTTTCTTACATTCTAGAAATATTGATTGTACTTAAGCATCAAATTCAAGTACAAATAATCACTTATTTGTATACTGTCATACACAAAAGGACATGCATTCAACGATACTTACCTAATTCAATTTCCTTCTCTATTTCCAAATTAGGCATTGGTTTATCTTCTACAAAAAACTCTGTAGAGGTACTCAGCTCTGGTAGAGATTTTAGTAGTTGTCTGCGATACTGTGAACACCACGGTGACTGAGTAGGGCTGTCTGCGGGAAAAAAAATGTTCAAAAAAAATTATCCCAAAACTTAAAATGGGTATTATAACAGAGGAGGGGGGAAAAAAAAACATGATCGCATGATCAATACTGCTAACCTAACAAGACTCATCTATCTCAGGTCTTTATGATACCGAATTCAGTTAGTACTCACTTTATTCTAGAGATTTCACAATTTATGGCAACTTTTCTAGAGAAGAAATACTTATACCTCAGTTTTCTCTGATAAATAAGTGTTCACTGGACATGGATATAGATATTTGTTTACAAATGGTATAGATGAACCTACCTGTAGTCTCACTAGTGAGCTCCAGTTTCTCAGGAATTTGAAGACATTTGATGGAGGAGGTGCTTGTAACTGAGGCAGAAGATCCAGAGAACCCAGAGGAGTGTGTGGCTTCACGGCTGTCTTCAATAATTGGGCTGAAAGAACCACAGATGGGTCAATCCTCAAGGGGGTAATTTATATCATATAAAAAAAAAGTATATTATACTTTTATTTGCTATTCAACAGTCTCAATTTTAAAGTCCATTATTTTCCTGAAAAAAAAAAAGATTCATAATCAGAATCTAGGTAACTTTATCTACTCTGGTTGAAAAGCAATGCCAAGCATTAAATTTATGTTTTATTAACCTAATCTATAGGAAATGCCTTATTCTACGTCTATTCTAAACTGACTGAGAAAAACTAAGACACTAACTTCCTTCCTCTTTATTCATTCTTTGGACTTTTTAACTCTTCAATAAGCAAAGGTCAAGAAAGAAGAAGCGAAATTATTCAAGGTGAATACATGCTAGAAAATGTGAAAAAAGTTTGAAAATACAGTTTTAAAAGCAAATTAAAGAATATTCCTGGGCTTCCCTGGCAGTGCAGTGGTTAAGAATCCGCCTGCCAATGCAGGGGACACAGGTTTGAACCCTGGTCCGGGAAGATCCCACATGCCACGGAGCAACTAAGTCCGTGCGCCACAACTACTGAGCCTGCGCTCTAGAGTCCGCAAGCCACAACTACTGAGCCCGCGTGCCACAACTACTGAAGCCCGTCCTGGAGCCCATGCTCCGCAACAAGAGAAGCCACGCACCGCAATGAAGAGTACCTCCACTCGCCACAACTAGAGAAAGCCCGCACACAGCAATGAAGACCCAATGCAGCCAAAAATAAATAAATAAAATAAAATTTATAAAAAAGCAGCTTGCTCCTTAAAAAAAAAAACAAACTATTCCTAAAACTGGAATAAGTTTGTTTAAATCAGGTGGCTTTTAAATATGGAAAGATCACAAGGCTTAGTCCCTGGCTCTCTATGCCATCCCCCCCTCTTCTTTATTCATTTCCATCTCTCTATCAAAAGATATTTAAAAAAACATGTCTCCAGTGGAGTCAAGATGGCTACCAGGAGAACGAGAAATTCGTGTCTCCTCACAACTAGGGCACCTACCAGGCACTGGTGGGGGACCACAGAACTCAGGGGATGGGAGGAACCCCCAGCCACCGGGTAGGACGTGGGGCGTGGGGGGAGTGAAGGGGGAAGAGAAGTGGAGGGGGACCGGACTGGCGCCCCTGAGGGGCAGCTGGGGGAGGGTAAGGGATCCCACCCCAAAAGGGGGAAACTGGGGAACCATTAGGAGGGCAGAGGATCAAAAGGGAGCATGGCCAGGTTTCCACTGCCCACTTAGACCCCCAGGAACCTGCTGAGATCCTGGGCCTGATCCTCTCCCCACTGAGGCCCTCTCCAGATGCGCGGGTCCTGAGGGAGTGGGAGGGAGGGAAGGGGGAGCAAAAGTAAAGGTTGGACTTCAGGGACCAACACCCCTGAGGGGTGTGTGGGGGAGGAGGAGTTCCTACACCCAGCAGTACCCACCCATGGTTAGGGGTCCAGTGGCCCAGTGGGGGGCGGGTGGGGGAGACGCTGGCAGAGACCATGGGGGAGGGGCATGAAGAAACAGAAGGTAACACGGCCAGTGCCTTCCCTGTCCACTTAGGCACTGGGAAGCCTGTTGGGCTCCAGGGCCTAATCCTCTGCCCTCAGAGCCTCCCTCCTGCCCCGGAGAGCCCAAGCCCTGCCCCTACACCCTCACTCAGGGCCCTACCTCCAAACTCCCAAACGCCACACTCCAGAGGTCCTTCTTTCCACGTGCTGCCTACCCGCTTCTGTGCAGGTCCTAAGCAGAGGCCCCACCCCATGCTTGAACGTCGTCCCACCTAGGCCCCACCCCATGCTCAAACGTCACCCCCACGCTATAGGTTCCGCCCCACGCTAAACCCCACCCCCGCCTAAACTCCTCCCCCAGAGTCAAGGCTTTTTTTCTTTTCTTTTCTTCTCTTTTAGATTGGGTTCTGTTTTACCTTGTTGATTCACTGCTGTTGATTCTTTTATATTTTTATTTTTCTTAATAAACCTTTTATTATTCTAATTTTATTTTATTCTTTATACTTTGTTACTGATCTCTCCTTTTGGCTTCTTCCCCACCCCACCCCCCCTTTTTTTCCTTTTTTCTGCTGCGGTTTTATTTTACCTTGTTGCAGTTGCTTCAATTATAGTTTATTTTTCCTAATGTATTTTTTATCTTTCTAATTTTATTTTGTTTTTTATTCTTTGATATTGTACTGCTCCTTTTTTTCTTTCTTTCTTTCTTCCTTTTTTTTTTTTTTTTTTAACCGTGCCACAAAGCTTGCGGGATCTTGGTTCCCAGGCTGGAGGTCAGGCCTGAGCTCCTGTGATGGGAGCTCCGGGTCCAAACCACTGGACTAACAGAGAACCTCAGACCCCAGGGAATATCAATCAGAGTGAGGCCTCCTGGAGGTCCTCATCTCAGCACCAACACCTGGATATATCCAACTGCCTGCAAACTCCAGTGCTGGACGCCTCAGGCCAAACGACCAGTAAGACAGGAATACAACACCACCCATCAAAAAAGAAAAAGAAAAAGAAAACGAAAGGACAAAAAAACTTGTCACAGACGAAGGAGCAAGGTAAAAACCTACAAGACCAAATTAATGAAGACGAAATAGGCAAACTACAGGAAAAAGAATTCAGAGTAATGATAGCAAAGATGATCCAAAACCTTGGAAACAGAAGGGAGAAAATACAAGAAACATTTAACAAGGATCTAGAAGAACTAAAGAGCAAACAAACAGTGATGAACAACACAATTACTGAAATTAAAAATACTCTAGAAGGAATCAATAACAGAATAACTGAGACAGAAGAATGGATAAGTGAGCTGGAAGATAAAATGGTGGAAATAACTGCTAGGGAGCAGAATAAAGAAAAAAGAACGGGGCTTCCCTGGTGGCGCAGTGGTTGAGAGTTCACCTGCTGAGGCAGGGGATGCGGGTTCGTGCCCTGGTCTGGGAAGATCCCACATGCCACGGAGCGGCTGGGCCCATGAGCCATGGCCGCTGAGCCTGCGCATCCGGAGCCTGTGCTCTGCAACGGGAGAGGCCACAACAGTGAGAGGCCAGCATACCAAAAAAAAGGAAAAAAGAATGAAAAGAATTGAGGACACTCTCAGAGACTCTGGGACAACATTAAATGCACCAACATTCGAATTACAGGGGTCCCAGAAGAAGAAGAGGAAAAGAAAGGGACTGAGAAAATATTTGAAGAGATTATAGTTGAAAACTTCCCTATCATGGGAAAGGAAATAGTCAATCAAGTCCAGGAAGCACAGAGAGTACCATACAGGATAAACCCAAAGAGAAACACGCCGAGACATATATTAATCAAACTATCAAAAATTAAATAAAAAGAAAAATACTGAAAGCAGCAAGGGAAAAGCAACAAATAACATATAAAGGAATCCCCATAGGTTAACAGCTGATTTTTCAGCAGAAACTCTGCAAGCCAGAAGCGAGTGGCAGGATATATTTAAAGTGAAAAAAGGGAAAAACCTACAACCAAGATTACTCTACCCAGCAAGGACCTCATTCAGATTTGACAGAGAAGTTAAAACATTTACAAACAAGCAAAAGTTAAGAGAATTCAGCACCACCAAACCAGCTTTACAACAAATGCTAAAGGAACTTCTCTAGGCAGGAAACGCAAGAGAAGGAAAAGAACTACAATAACAAACCCAACAATTAAGAAAATGGGAATAGGAACATACATATCAATAATTACCTTAAATGTAAATGGGTTAAATGCTCCAACCAAAAGACACAGACTGGCTGAATGGATACAAAAACAAGACCCGTACATATGCTGCCTACAAGAGACCCACTTCAGACCTAGGGACTCATACAGACTGAAAGTGAGGGGATGGAAAAAGATATTCCATGCAAATGGAAATCAAAAGAAAGTTGGAGTAGCAATTTTCATATCAGACAAAATACTTTAAAATAAAGACTATTAGAAGAGACAAAGAAGGACAATACATAATAATCAAGGGATCAATCTAAGAGGAAGCTATAACAATTGTAAATATTTATGCACCCAACATAGGAGCACCTCAATACAGAAGGCAAATGCTAACAGCCACAAAAGGGGAAATTGACAGTAACACAATAATAGTAGGGGACATTAACACCCCACTTTCACCCATGGACAGATCATCCAAAATGAAAATAAATAAGGAAACACAAGCTTTAAATGACATGTTAAACAAGATGGACTTAATTGATATTTATAGGGCATGCCATCCAAAAACAACAGAATACACTTTCTTCTCAAGTGCTCATGGAACATTCTCCAGGATAGACTATATCTTGGGTCACAAATCAAGCCTTGGTAAGTTTAAGAAAACTGAAATCATTATCAAGTATCTTTTCTGACCACAACGCTATGAGACTAGATATCAATTACAGGAAAAAAACTGTAAAAAATACAAACACATGGAGGCTAAACAATATGCTACTAAATAACCAAGAGATCACTGAAGAAATCAAAGAGGAAATCAAAAAATACCTAGAAACAAATGACAATGAAAACATGACAACCCAAAACCTATGGGATGCAGCAAAAGCAGTTCTAAGGGGGAAATTTTTTTTTTTTTTTGCGGTACGTGGGCCTC
The DNA here is from genome assembly GCF_000442215.2 of Lipotes vexillifer. NCBI lineage: Eukaryota > Metazoa > Chordata > Mammalia > Artiodactyla > Lipotidae > Lipotes > Lipotes vexillifer. Next base: position 2,616,726 of record NW_006787469.1, read on the forward strand.
TCACTGCCGTGGCCTCTCCCGCTGCGAAGCACAGGCTCCGGACGCGCAGGCCCAGCAGCCATGGCCCACGGGCCCAGCCGCTCGGCAGCACGCGGGATCCTCCCAGACCGGGGCACGAACCCGCATCCCCTGCAACGGCAGGCGGACTCTCAACCACTGCGCCACCAGGGAAGCCCTAAGAGGGAAATTTATAGCAATACAATCCTACCTCAAGAAACAAGAAAAATCTCAAATAAACAACCTAACCTTACACCTAAAGCAATTAGAGAAAGAAGAGCCAAAAAACCCCAAAGTTAGCAGAAGGAAAGAAATCATAAAGACCAGATCAGAAATAAATGAAAAAGAAATGAAAGAAACAATAGGAAAGATTAATAAAACTAAAAGCTGGTTCTTTGAGAAGATAAACAAAATCGATAAACCATTAGCCAGACTCATCAAGAAAAAAAGGGAGAAGACTCAAATCAATAGAATTAGAAATGAAAAAGAAGTAACTGACACTGCAGAAATACAAAGGATCATGAGAGATTACTACAAGCAACTCTATGCCAATAAAATGGACAACCTGGAAGAAATGGGCAAATTCTTAGAAAAGCACAACCTCCTGAGACTGACCCAGGAAGAAATAGGAAATATAAACAGACCAGTCACAAGCACTGAAATTGAAACTGATTTAAAATCTTCCAACAAACAAAAGCCCAGGACCAGATGGCTTCACAGGTGAATTCTACCAAACATTTAGAGAAGAGCTAACACCTATCCTTCTCAAACTCTTCCAAAATATAGCAGAGGGAGGAACACTCCCAAATTCATTCTACAAGGCCACCATCACCTTGATACCAAAACCAGACAAGGATGTCACAAAGAAAGAAAACTACAGGCCAATATCACAGATGAACATAGATGCAAAAATCCTCAACAAAATACTAGCAAACAGAATCCAACAGCACATTAAAAGGATCATACACCATGATCAAGTGGGGTTTATTCCAGGAATGCAAGGATTCTTCAATATACGCAAATCAATCAATGTGATAAACCATGTTAACAAATTGAAGGAGAAAAACCATACAATCATCTCAATAGATTCAGAGAAAGCTTTTGACAAAATTCAACACCCATTTATGATAAAAACCCTGCAGAAAGTAGGCATAGTGGGAAGTTTCCCCAACATAATAAAGGCCATATATGACAAACCCACAGCCAACATCATCTTCAATGGTGAAAAACTGAAAGCATTTTCACTAAGATCAGGAACAAGACAAGGTTGCCCACTCTCACTGCTCTTATTCAACATAGTTTTGGAAGTTTTAGCCACAGCAATCAGAGAAGACCAAGAAATAACAGGAATCCAAATGGGAAAAGAAGAAGTAAAGCTGTCACTGTTTGCAGATGACATGATACTATACATAGAGAATCCTAAAGATGCTACCAGAAAACGACTAGAGCTAATCAATGAATTTGGTAGAGTAGCAGGATACAAAATTAATGCACAGAAATCTCTTGCATTCCTATACACTAATGACGAAAAATCTGAAAGAGAAATTAAGGAAACACTCCTATTTACTACTGCAACAAAAAGAATAAAATACCTAGGAATAAACCTACCTAAGGAGACAAAGACCTGTATGCAGAAAACTATAAGACACTGATGAAAGAAATTAAAGATGATACAAACAGATGGAGAGATATACTATGTTCTTGGATTGGAAGAATCAACTTTGTGAAAATGACTATACTACCCAAAGCAATCTACAGATTCAATGTAATCCCTATCAAACTACCAATGGCATTTTTCCAAGAACTAGAACAAAAAATTTCACAATTTGTACAGAAACACAAAAGACCCCAAATAGCCAAAACAATCTTGCAAAAGAAAAACGGAGCTGGGGCAATCAGGCTCCCTGACTTCAGACTATACTACAAAGCTACAGTAATCAAGACAGTATGGTACTGGCACAAAAACAGAAATATAGATCAATGGAACAGGACAGAAAGCCCAGAGATAAACCCACGCACATATGGTCACCTTATCTTTGCTTCCAAGAACATAGGAGGCAGGAATGTACAATGGAGAAAAGACAGCCTCTTTAATAAGTGGTGCTGGGAAAACTGGACAGCTACATGTAAAAGAATGAAATTAGAACACTTCCCAACACCATACAGAAAAATAAACTCAAAATGGATTAAAGACCTAAATGTAAGGTCAGACACTATAAAACTCATAGAGGAAAACATAGGCAGAACACTCTATGACATAAATCACAACAAGATCCTTTTCGACCCACCTCCTAGAGAAATGGAAATAAAAACAAAAATAAACAAATGGGACCTAATGAAACTTAAAAGCTTTCGTACAGCAAAGGAAACCATAAACAAGACGAAAAGACAACACTCAGAATGGGAGAAAATAATTGTAAATGAAACACCTGACAAAAGATTAATCTCCAAAATATACAAGCAGCTCATGTAGCTCAATATCAAAAACACAAACAACCCAATCCAAAGATGGGCAGAAGACCTAAATAGACATTTCTCCAAAGAAGATATACAGATTGCCAAAAAACACATGAAAGAATGCTCAACATCACTAATCATTAGAGAAATGCAAATCAAAACTACAGTGAGGTATCACCTCACACTGGTCAGAATGGCTATCATCAAAATATCTACAAACAATAAATGCTGGAGAGGGTGTGGAGAAAAGGGAACCCTCTTGCACTGTTGGTGGCAATGTAAATTGATACAGCCACTATGGAGAACAGTATGGAGCTTCCTTTAAAAGCTAAAACTAGAACTCCTATATGACCCAGCAATCCCACTACTGGGCATATACCCTGAGAAAACCATAATTCAAAAAGAGTCATGTACCACAATGTTCAATGTAGCACTATTTACAATAGCCAGGACATGGAAGCAATCTAAATGTCCATTGACAGATGAATGGATAAAGAAGATGCGGCACATATATACAATGGAATATTACTCAGCCATAAAAAGAAATGAAATTGAGTTATTTGTAGTGAGGTGGGTGGACCTAGAGTCTGTCATACAAAGTGATACAAGTCAGAAAGAGAAAAACAGATACTGTATGCTAACATATATATATGGAATCTAAAAAATAAAATGGTTCTGATGAACCTAGGGGCAGGACACGAACAAAGTCACAGATGTGGAGAGTGGACTTGGGGACATGGAGAGGGGGAAGGGTGGGCTGGGACGAGGTGGGAGAGTAGCACTGACACGTATACACTACCAAATGTAAAATAGATAGCTAGTGGGAAGCAGCTTCATGGCACAGGGAGATTAGCTCAGTGCTTTGCGACCACCTGGAGCAGTGGGATGGGGAGGGTAGGAGGGAGACACAGGAGGGAGGGGATATGGGGATACACGTGTGCATGTAGCTGAGTCACTCTGTTGTACAGCAGAAACTAACACAACACTGTAAAGCAATTATACTCCAATAAAGATGTTAAAAAAAAACCAAAAACATGTATTGCCTATTTGAAATTAGCATCAACCTACTCTACCATTATTTTAACCTCAATATTAAAGGAAAAATAAATGCCTCGTCTCTACCAATCAGGTACACTTTGCTGAGTTTCCTCAAAGATACCATAACCGGCAAAATTTACTTTTAACCCTTAGAATCAAATCAGTTACTAAATCCCATTAACATTTTATCTGGAGGAGCCCAGCTGTCAGGTAAAGCACTTAGCACAGTACCCAGCAGGTAGTAAAAGCTTCATAATTGATTGCTATAACTGACAAGCACACACAGAATAAGAAAGCCCTCAAACAACCTGATTTGTACAACCTATAATCACCAGTCACCTCAGCTTCTTGATGCTGAGAGTTGGATTGTAGATAGTGCCACAAGCAGTTTGCTGGTCCTCAGAAGTCTTCACATCTAGGTCCTCTTCCTGCAACAGTCTCTCAGGATCAGAAGGGAGATCCTTCAAGGATATTACCTCATGAAAAGGAGTGGATGCAAAATGAGCTGCTCTAGCGAAGTCACAAGTGTCTTCTGGGTTAGGACAAATAGTTACATTCCTGAAACCTGTGATAATAGCATCCTCACTCAAGGGCTCAATTCCTGTAAATTCATCCTGAAAAACCACAAAAAACTTAGCTCAAACATTTCAGTGAGCATATGAATGGCCTATCTTTTTTAGTGAAAGAGATACATATTAGATAAGTGATTTTTAACACAGGGTGCAAAAGCATCATATCAGAATCTCTAGAGAAAGACAAATTTAAAAAGCACATCATTACATTTGAGGAAAAAGGTTTTGTATTATGAAAACAGCAAATTATATTTCATCAAAAAATACACTGTGAGGATTCTCCATACAAAGGAAAAATACTGGACAATGTTTTTTTCCCAACCAATTTCACCTAGGAACTAGAGGACTAATGCTATTTTTCTTCTGGCTTTGGCCTAGAATATGTTCCAATAATCTGCTATCCTCCTAGCTTTTAAGTCTTTTTCTTTGACAAGTGTTTAATTTCTATTTTATTTCTTAAAGGTAATTCATGATCATGGTAGAAAATATGGGAAAAAAAGTATAAAATAATGGAAAACATTTAAAATACGCCTCTGTCGCCATAAAAAAAAATACGCCTTTGTCTTTAAAAGTAATACAGGTATATAGTTTTAAAAAGTCAACTAGTTTAAATAAATGCTGGAGAGGGTGTGGAGAAAAGGGAACACTGTTGCACTGCTGGTGGGAATGTGAATTGGTTCAGCCACTATGGAGAACAGTATGGAGGTTCCTTAAAAAACTACAAATAGAACTACCATATGACCCAGCAATCCCACTACTGGGCATATACCCTGAGGAAACCAAAATTCAAAAAGAGTCATGTACCAAAATGTTCATTGCAGCTCTATTTACAATAGCCCAGAGATGGAAACAACCTAAGTGCCCATCGTCGGATGAATAGATAAAGAAGATGTGGCACATATATACAATGGAATATTACTCAGCCATAAAAAGAAACGAAATTGAGCTATTTGTAATGAGGTGGATAGACCTAGAGTCTGTCATACAGAGTGAAGTAAGTCAGAAAGAGAAGGACAAATACCGTATGCTAACACATATATATGGAATTTAAGAAAAAAAAATGTTATGAAGAACCTAGGGGTAAAACAGGAATAAAGACAGAGACCTACTGGAGAACAGACTTGAGGATATGGGGAGGGGGAAGGGTGAGGTGTGTTAGGGCGAGAGAGAGACATGGACATATATATACTAACAAACGTAAGGTAGATAGCCAGTGGGAAGCAGCCGCATGGCACAGGGAAACCGGCTCGGTTCTTTGTGGCTGTCTGGAGGGGTGGGATAGGGAGGGTTAAATAAATAATTAAATAAAAATAAAAAGTCAACTAGTTTAAAAGGATATATAGTGAAAAAGTCTCCTGTCCACACTTGATTCCCCCTGACGTCTCCACTCCAGTTACTACTCCCCAGAGGCAACTGCTATGACCATATGCATCTGGTAGGATACATGCACAAGCATATTCTATGCATTTAAAAAAGAGGTTTTAAAACAAGTGAAATTATGGCATCTATGCTAGTCTATATTATTCCTTCTCATTACATTTTTTAGTACATTTTCTGTGCTATTAAAAATTCTTTAGAAACATGATGGTAACATTGTGGGTTTATCAGAAGTTGACCAAATGTTTTAGGTTATCCCCTGTTTTTCACTGTCATAGAATATTTTAAATATTCTTATAAATTTAAATCTTTAAGAATATGTTAACTTCCTTAGGAATAATTCATAAAAGTAGAACTATCAGGTCAAAAAGGTAATTGAACACTAAGTGTCTTTATACATACTGCCCTCAGAGGGATTGTACCACTTTATACATTTACCTGAAGTACACAAAAGTGCCTATTTCATTTAACCCTTATAGATACTAGATATTAATTTTCTAGATCATTATCAATATGATATATACTCTGAATTTCTGACTCAACATTTAATATAGGTGAGATACATCTAGAAGAAACAATAAGTGAAACTAAAAAATTGTAAGATTAGAGTAAAATAGATGTCTGCAGTCTAAGAATACATTTTATGCAAATTCTACTTATGGCCCTATTAGTTTAGACACTTAAAATTTTTTTTTTTGTAGGGGAAAGAATCCTGGTAGGTACCTATTAACAAAATTCAAGTAAAAGGTTTAAGACAAAAAAACTAGATTGAGATTTACCCCTTTAATAATTTAGTCCATCCTTGAACAGCTGAACCTAGAACCACTACCTCCAAATCTAGCCTATTCACCTGTTCTCTGGTGGTATTCTCCAGAACACAATATGTAAAACTTACTCTTCTACATCATAATCTTTTCATAGCAGTCAGTGGATTACCTATATTAGAATTACCTGGGAAACTATTTAAAACAAATAAAAATACATGCTTGGGTTTTATCCCTGGAAATTCCAATTCAGTATAGTTGGAATGGGGCCTGAGCACCTTTAGTCATAAATGGCTCCCGAGGTTCCTCTGGGTTGCTGGAAATTTTCTGTATCTTGACATGGGTGAAGACCGCACAGATATTCACATATATAAAAATTAATATTTGTGCAGTTTATGAATATAAAATATACCTCAATAAATAAGTAAACAAAAACATGTTTGAGTCATTCCCTAGGATGTGGAGAATATACTGTTTTAAATCAGTGTTTTAAATCACTGTAGCTACTGATCATGTCTCCCCTTAAAAGTCTTCAGATTAAACATACTCAGTTCCCTTCAATCTCAAGACAAGTTTCCAGATGCTGGTTTAAGACTTCAATGAAATGTCACTGATAAAGTTTATTTACTTTGTCTTGAATGTCTATACAGGGTCTTTTTTTATCCTAACTAAGTATTATCATGTCACTAGTCCACAGTGATTAAAATAAAACATTACTACAAAAAAAAAAAAAGGTTGGTTCACATAACTCTTTCATTGCCAATGTTTCATAAACATTTTATAAGATCCTTGGCTTTCAAGGCAGTGATTTTTCCCCACTTTAAAAAACTGAGATATAATTAACATACCAAAAACTTCACCCTTTGAAAGTGTGCATTTCAGTGGGTTTTAGTATATTCATAGGGCTTTGCAACCATCACCATTATCTAACTCCAGAACATCTTCATCACCTCAAAAAGAAACACCATATCCATTTGTAGTCACTTTCCAACCCACTCTCTCCCTAATCCCCTGGAAATCCCTAATCTACTTTCTGTCTTTATGGATTTGCCTATTCTGGACATTTCACATAAATGGAATCGTACAATATGTGTTCTTTTGTGTGTGGCTTCATTTTAGCAGTGTTTTCAAGGTTCATTCATGTTGTAAGATATATCAGTACTTCATTCCTTCTTATGGCTGAATAATATTCCATTGTATGGATACACAACATTTTGTTTATCCATGCATCAGTTGACGAACACTGGGTTGTTTCCAGTTTTTGGCTATTATGAAAAATGCTGCTATGAACATTCATGTAAAGTTTTTTGTGTGAAGATATGTTTTAAATTCTTTTGGATATATACCTAGGAGGGAATTGCTAGATCATATGGTAACTCTATGTTCAACATTTTGAAGAACTGCCAAACTGTTTTCCAAAGAGGATGCATCATTTCACATTCTCACCAGCAAAGTATGAGGGTTCTAGTTACTTCCCATCCTCACCAACACTTGTTATTTTGTCTTTTTGATTATAGCCATCCTAGAGCATGTGTGCAACATTTCACTGTGGTTTTGATTTTCATTCTCTGATAACAGATGGTTTTGAGCGTCTTTTCATGTGCTTATTTCAAGCCAGTAATTTTCATTTTAACCCTAAACTTTTGTGAGAATTGAATGAAACTATCCACTAGTCCATTTATATAAACTTAGGGATATTGCTCCTTACACAAACATCTGGAGATGCACCCTCATTTGAGGTGATGCTTTCTGAAGTTTTGAGAACTGCAAGGGGTCTTCTTTGGGCTAAAACCCGTGGGGGATCTGCAGAAGGACTGGAAAAAGACATATTTCATTTAGCAATTTTTCTCTTAACATAGATAACAGTAACCCCCTATTTCATCCTCATTTATAATAATAGAAAACTTTTAATAGTCAAAACAAAACAAAACCAAAAAACTCCTCAAACCTGATAGTCTTTTTTTCTGAAAGAAGAAATTCATCAAAAATGGAGAAAGGTACACTGGAACCTATAGAAAGAGAGACTAAATTTACACTCTTAAGAGTAAATGCCCTACTCTTCAAGACAACTAGGTCAATTAACATGTTTGCTGTTTGAAAGCATAAAGACAATTTTGTTTATCTTTTATAATAAATAATTTCAAATACATAAAAGTAGACATCATTTAATAACAATTACCTAAACATGGATGATCTTGTGTCATCTTTATTTCCCACTACTACTCCCCCAAACCTAACCCAATTCTGGATTATTCTGAAGCAAATACAAAACACCGTATCATTGCATATGTAAATATTTTAGTACATATTTCTTAAAGAGATAGCCTCTTTTTAAAAGGCATAATCTCAAAACATGATCATACCTATAGAATTAACAATTTCTGTATTCAAATACCCAGTCAGAGGTTTCACATTTTACCAAAACTTTTTAGAAAGTTTGAATTAGGAATGCAAAGTAGATTCACACACTGTGACTAGTTGAAATGCCTCTTAAATTGCTTTTATTTTATAGGGTTTTTGTTTTTGCTATTAATATTTTATTATAGAAATGGGGTTGTTTGCCCCATAATGCTGGATTTTTTGCCAATTATATTGTTTCACATGTTCTTCTATGCTTTGCATTTCCTATAAATTAATGGTTAGAATTAGAGGTTTAATCAGATTCTACTGAATTTTTTAAACTACTTATAGATGGATATTCATGTTTTTACCACTTTTAACATGTTTCTGAAAAGACAACAAATTTGAATATAAAATAGCTTTAGTTTTAAGCTTTCCCCCCTCATTCTTCCAAAAAACCACTTTCCACTCTTGGCTGCTGGGTACTACTGATATGCTTAGCTAGAGTACACTAACTAAAGTGGAAGATTATTTTGTAGTTAGTATAAATTTAAATTACATTTAAACCAAATATTTTAAAGCAATGAGTTATTTTATAAAAATATTCTTTCAAATGTCTAACATATCTTGAATCATATGCTTATAACTGAATTTCATGATTCAAATATAACAGTACCTTAGTCCCTCTCTCTGCTTTCTTTCAAATCCTTTTACCACAATCAAGAAAAGTATTTACACTTATTACATAATGCATTTGTATAAGTAAGTTCTTTATGAGATTGTCAAATAAAACTCACTTTTAGAATGAGGCTGTTCTTGCCAAATGTTTTCTGCAAGTGAAGTTTCCCTGTGAAGAAATTTGTTTTAAAACATGTGCTTAGTACCCACAGAAAGAATTATTTAATTCTTAAAAGTCCAAGAGGTCTTTTTATTAAATATAATCTTCTTCACTCTAAGATAAAGAAAATATTCTAGTACCATTAAACCAAATTCTTTAAGATAGAACCTTCAGTCATTAAAATTGTCATAGAATTATATTTGATAACAGATGTTAAGTTACATTAAGTTACATTAACAGTATAAGCAGATTACAAAATGGTAAGCTTTCATTTTTATAAAACAAAACCAAAACAACAAATAAGAATATATCAATGTTAATACTAGTCATCTCTTGGTAGTAGAAATGGGTGGTATTATCATTTAAAAAATTATTTGGTTGTTTTTATAAGAAACATGTATTTTTTTTAATGGAAAAAAGCCAGCACCCAGACCTCCCTCAACAGCATCAAAGCTTATGTTGTGACAAAGACTTGGAAATATCATGTCTCAATACTATAAAAGTTAAGAAGACTTCAAGTCACTAGAGAGTCAAAGGTCGGTTCTAGATGCCCTCCTATAAGCACCATCCCTCCCACCAATGCGGTCCTACCTGGCACAAGAGTTTACTGGGCAAACAGAATTGCATAGAGCCATTCCTGGTATTTCCTGAGACTCTGAAACAATTCGCAGTTCAGCTGTCTCCTTTGTAGACATCTTCTCTTCTTGCTATTTGCATTAAATAAACAAAATCAATGTGTCCCTCCTATACAGAAAATGCTACCTATTCTCAAGTTTTAGTGCCAAAATTAACTTTACTATACTCTTCCCCTAGACATATATTAACCATATAAAATGTCTGTACCACAAAAGTTCTTCCTAATAATTTACGTTCCCAGTATAAACTGGTACTGTTGTACTCAACTGAGTAGTGGCACGGAAATACACACTAAATTTCTTTAGCTAATCTCACTTTAATGGAACATAACTAGAATAAAAATCTAAAGTAAGAAGTAACAGAATAGTGATTTAGAGTATAACTAAGAAGTCAATAGTCAATAAATTGCATCACTTATACGCCGCAAATTCCATTTGAAGTCACCTGTTAAAATTACTTTCCTGCTCAACTTTACTGATACTAATAGCGAAGAAACTATCAGAAACTGAGTGGGTCTGACAGGACTTTTTACTTTCTATATTTTTATATTGTTTAAATTTGTTTCAATAAGCATTAGTTGTACGTATTGAAAAAGAGAATGACCTGATCACTTGCTCTTTCTTGCTGAGTAGTTTGGATTTCTTTTAGCTTCTTCTCCATCTCTTCAATCTGCTTCTGCATTTCTGCCCTCTTCTCTGCACTGGTCAGTAGCTCAGCTAGAAACAGTGAAGTTGGCTGAGGCATTACTCCTCATAGCAATTTATCCTGTCAAAAACTGTCTTTGGGGATCATGTCCTCAATGTATGTTAATATTACAGATGAGAATGATACAAATGCAGCAAAGCCCTCAACTTGACGTCTAGGTCTCTATTATTATTATTTTTTTTTGCGGTACACGGGCCTCTCGCTGTTGTGGCCTCTCCCGTTGTGGAGCACAGGCTCTGGACGCGCAGGCTCAGTGGCCATGGCTCACGGGCCCAGCCGCTCCACAGCGGGTGGGATCTTCCCTGACTGGGGCACGAACCCATGTCCCCTGCATCGGGAGGCGGACTCTCAACCACTGCACCACCAGGGAAGCCCCAAGGTCTCTATTATTTATTCAGTCAATAAAAAATAGAATATCTATTATGTGCCAAGCACAACTTTAAGAATTTAGGTTTTAGTGGTACATAATACAAAGTCCTTGGTCATGTGATGCTAACGTTCAATTTGGGACAAACACAGAAATTAACAAGAAAAATCAGTTTTAAAAATAAAACTAAATAGGTGATGTGAGAATGTGTCAGTGGGTAGGGGGATGGAGGTCAGGGGCTACTTAATACCAGAGATCAGGGAAGATCATCTAAGAAAGTTACATTAGAAAGCTGTAACCTGGATGACAAGGGGCCAGTCATATAAAGATCTGGGGAAAGATTTTAGGCCAAAGGACTAGCTGGCACAAAGGTCCTAATGCAGGAACAAGATTATTGTGTTTAAGGATCCAAAAGGCCAACATGGTTGTAGCACAGACAGAGGAAGCAAAGTAAAAGATGAGGTTGGAGAGGTAGGCAACGGCCAAATCACATAGGGGTAAAGACGCTGTACTGCATTCTAAGACAATGAAAAAACACTGGAGAATTTTAAATAAAGGAGTGACAAGATCTGACTTCTTTTTTTTTTTTGTGGTACGCGGGCCTCTCACTGTTGTGGCCTCTCCCGTTGCGGAGCACAGGCTCCGGACGCGCAGGCTCAGCAGCCATGGCTCAAGGGCCCAGCCGCTCCGCGGCATGTGGGATCTTCCCGGACCGGGACACGAACCCGTGTTCCCTGCATCGGCAGGCAGACTCTCAACCACTGTGCCACCAGGGAAGTGGATGATCTGACTTTTTAAAAAAGATAATTTGCCATGAATAAAATGGACTGTGTTAAGGCCAGAATGAGGGCAGAAAGTCTAATTGCAGTAGTCCAGCTAAAAGACTGTGGTTTTGATTGAGGTAATAATGGGAATGGTGATAAATGAAAGATTTATGAAATTTCTTGGTGGTAAAGTTGATAGGCTTATTCATTAGATGTGGGGGAATGGTAAAGAAAGAGGGATCAGAGATGACTTCTGGACTTTTTTTGGCTTGAACCAACTGAGTGCATGGGGATGCCTTTTATTGAGATAGGGAAGCCTGTGGTACATTTGCATATTGGGGTGTGGCTTGTGACAGAAATCACTAACTTTGTTTTTCTTTAAAGTATTTATTTGGCTGCACCAGGTCTTAGTTGCAGCATGCAGGATCTTCCTTGCGGCATGTGGGATCTTTTAGTTGAGGCATGTAGGATATTTAGTTGCGGCATGCAAACCCTTAGTTGCAGCACGTGGGATCTAATTCCCTGACCAGAGATCGGACCAGGGCCCGCTGCATTGGGAGTGCAGAGTGTTAGTCACTGGACCACCAGGGAAGTCCCAGTAACTATTTTTGGTTAGGTTGAGTTTAAAATGTCTATTAGGATAGCCAATAGATGCAGGCAACTAAATGTGAGTCTGCGGTTCAGGTGAAATGTCAGGGATGGGGATAAGAATTTGAGAGTCCATGGCTTGAAAACAGTATTTAATCTATTACCTAAAGATAGCTGTTGAAAGAAAAGATCATTGGGATACTTCAGAACTCTCCCCTGGGCCTCAGGAAGAGGTCCTGAATGAGAAGAACAGGAATAAAGGAAACTGAATGGGAATACAGATCAAGGAAGAAGCCAAGAGAAGCATTTCATAAAGTAGTATTTCATCAACTGTGCCAAATGAAGCCAAGAGGTCAATAAAGATCAGGACTGACAGACTGTGGGCTGGTGCTGTGTTGGGTGAGCCCAGGGTGCTGGGGAATCAGAGACGGCTTCTTGTAGGACAGGAGGGAGTGTTTATTTAGCTGGCTTTGTTAAAGCTGGTAACAAATCAAAAGAAGCTTTTAAACGAATAATAACATTTGGGAAAAGGAAAGAGTAAAAATTATAGAATTTCTCCCTTAGTCAAGGTTCAGAAATGTAATTCCGAAGAGGGTGGAAAGATGGCGGAGGAGTAAGACGCGGAGATCACCTTCCTCCCCACAAATACACCAGAAATACATCTACATGTGGAACAACTCCTACAGAACACCTACTGAACGCTGGCAGAAGACCTCAGACCTCCCAAAAGGCAAGAATCTCCCCACGTATCTGGGTAGGGCAAAAGAACAGAGACAATAGAATACGGACGGCACCTGCACCAGTGGGAGGGAGCTGTGAAGGAGGAAAGGTCTCCACACACTAGGA
>NW_006787469.1:2637074-2646018 GCF_000442215.2 Lipotes vexillifer
GGGAGACAAAGAGGGAAGAGAATATGGGAACTATATATATGTATAACTGACTCACTCTGTTATAAAGCAGAAACTAACACACCATTGTAAAGCAATTATACCCCAATAAAGATGTTAAAAAAAAAAACAAAAAAAACAAAAAAAAGATCAGGACTGAGAAAGAGCCATAAGATTTGGCAAAAAGGAGGTTTCTGGTTACCGTGATCACTGAAATAGAAGGGATGCTTGAGGAAATAATAGGCAGCAAAAGATGATTACAATTCCCCCCAAATTTTGCTGTGAAAGAGAGTATAAAAATGGGGTAGTAGCTAGAGAAGAATATGAGGATAATGGAGATTCTTTTTTTTTTTTTTAAAGAATGGAGACAGAGTATATATGTATAAATTAATGAGAATGGTTTAGTAAAAAGGGAAAATGCTGGAAGGGGAAGAAAAAAGGGCCACTCCTTTGATAGGAACAGAGAAACATTAATTTTTTTAAAAAATTTATTTATTTATTTATTTATTTATTTACTGGCCGTGTTGGGTCTTCATTGCTGCCCACAGGCTTTCTCTAGTTGTGAGTGGGGCTACTCTTTGTTGGGGTGCACAGACTTCTCACTGCAGTGGCTTTTCTTGTTGCGAAGCATGGGCTCTGGGGTTGCAGGCTCAGTAGTTGTGGCACACAGGCTCAGCTTCTCTGTGGCATGTGGGATCTTCCCAGACCGGGGCTTGAACCCGTGTCCCCTGCATTGGCAGGTGGATTCTTAACCACTGCACCACCAGGGAAGCCCCAGGGAAACGTTAATTTTAACAGAAAGAATGAGTGTATAGGTACAGATTGCAGATATGGCAGATTTGGTGGAAGAAAATGGAGTTACCATTACATTCCTTCTATTTTCTCAATGAAATTAGAAACGAGATTATAGGTGAGGAGGGACAGGGATGCAGATTTGAAAATCTGAAAGAAAATTAAATTAGTTGTTTAGCAGAAAGAAGAAATTCACCAGGAAATTAAATTCGTTGTTTAGCAGAAAGAAGAAATTCACCAGGAAACTAGAATGATTGTTAGGCACTGGTAAATGCTCATTTGAGATTTGTGGTCAAGAATTTTAAATGACTGGACAGCTACATGTAAAAGAATGAAATTAGAACACTCCCTAACACTATACACAAAAATAAACTCAAAATGGATTAAAGACCTAAATGTAAGACTGGACCGTATAAAACTCTTAGAGGAAAACATAGGAAGAACACTCTTTGACATAAATCACAGCAAGATCCTTTTTGACCCACTTCCTAGAGAAATGGAAATAAAAACAAAAATAAACAAATGGGACCTAAGGAAACTTAAAAGCTTTTGCACAGCAAAAGAAATCATAAGCAAGACGAAAAGACAACCCTCAGAATGGGAAAAAATATTTGCAAACAAAGCAATAGACAAAGGACTAATCTCTAAAATATACAAACAGCTCATGCAGCTCAATATCAAAAAAACAAATAACCCAATCAAAAAATGGGTGGGAGACCTACATAGACATTTCTCCAAAGAAGACATACAGATGGCCAAGAGGCACATGAAAAGATGCTCAACATCACTAATTATTAGAGAAATGCAAACCAAAACTACAATGAGGTATCACCTCACACCAGTTAGAATGGGCATCATCAGAAAATCTACAAACAGTAAATGCTGGAGAGGGGGTGGAGAAAAGGGAACCTTCTTGCACTGTTGGTGGGAATGTAAATTGATACAGCCACTATGGAGAACAGTATGGAGGTTCCTTAAAAAACTAAAAGTAGAACTACCATATGACCCAGCAATCCCACTACTGGGCATATACCCAGAAAAAATCATAATTCAAAAAGACACATGCACCCCAATGTTCACTGCAGCACTATTTACAATAGCCAGGTGATGGAAGCAACCTAAATGTCCATCAACAGATGAATGGATAAAGAAGATGTGGTACAGGCTTCCCTGGTGACACAGTGGTTAAGAATCCGCCTGCCAATGCAGGGGACACAGGTTCAAGTCCTGGTCCAGGAAGATCGCACATGCCGCGGAGCAGCTAAGCCCATGTGCCACAGCTACTGAGCCTGTGCTCTAGAGCCTGTGAGCCACAACTACTGAGCCTGCATGTCACAACTATTGAAGCCCGTGTGCCTAGAGCCTGTGCTCTGCAACAAGAGAAGCCCGCGCACCACAACGAGAAGCCCGGGCACCACAACAAAGAGTAGCCCCTGCTCGCCTCAACTAGAGAAAGCCCGCCCACAGCAACGAAGACCCAATGCAGCCAAAAATAAATAAATTTATATATTAAAAAAAAAAGATGTGTTATATATATACAATGGAATATTACTCAGCCATAAAAAGGAACGAAATTGGGTCATTTGTAGAGAGGTGGATGGAACTAGAGTCTGTCATACAGAGTGAAGTAAGTCAGAAAGAGAAAAAAAAATATTGTATATATTTGCATATATGTGGAAATATATGTGCATATATTTCCACATATATGTGGAATCTGGGAAAATGGTACAGATGAACTGGTTTGCAAGGCAGAAATAGAGACACAGATGCAGAGAACAAACGTATGGCTACCAAGGGCAGAAAGTGTGGGGTGGGATGAACTGGGAGATTGGGATTGACATATATTCACTAATATGTATAAAATAGATAACTAATGAGAACCTGCTGTATAGCACAGGGAACTCCACTTCACTGTACAGTAGAAACCAATACAACATTGTAAAACAACTATACCCCAATTAAAAAAAAAAAAAGAATTTAAAATGAGACTGATGCACACAGTTGCATTTTTCTCCAGCTACATTTAGACTATCAATACTTGGATGCAGGTACAGAGTGTGAGCAGAGAGCTGGATTTAACCAGGGTTGAGGTTCTGCCAGGTGAATACAATATAGTGGATGATGTAGGGAGTAGAAAGTAAGATATGAGCCAGGTGCTTAGTCAGTTAATGAGTGACAGGGAGTGACTAAAAAGTCTGAGGTGAGAACACTAAGGAGGTTCAAGAGGCAGAAAAAAAAAATTGGAAGACATGAATCCAAAAGAAGCTTTTTGAAGGAGGAGGGGGAATATGGTTTGGAAGTAGCAATGGTAAGAAAGGATAACAGCCTTGTCTTTAGGCCCAACCTGTGGCTTCCTCATTTCTCATATCCCTACCTGAGAGTGAAAGTCTGCAACAATCTTTGAAACTAATTTTCAATAATAAGAAGAAACCTCTTTATTATAGGCATAAGGATTTATAAGAGTACAAACTAGATTCAGAGACAAGTTTAGGAAATGAGTATTAAAATAACCTCAAAGGTCAATACTTTTTTTAACTACTCAAATCTCAACTAACCCTAGCTCAGGTCCTTCTTTGGCTAGTTGAGAATAAAATGTACTATTTTACTTGTATATACTTGGTATAGCTAGAGCCTTCCCTTTAGGAAACAGTAGTTTTAATCTAAGTACCTAGTTCCTTTCCCAGCTCATATTTGGCTACTCTGCTAACCTACTTCTTTGTTGTGGTGGTTCCCACTTTGAAAAGCTTTACACAACCAGCTCCTTGCTTTTTAACCATTCCCTGTCTCCTACCTAGACATGTAGATTCCATTTTTCAATGTATTATTTCAGCCCAGAGCACTTCTGTCAACCTTGGAAGGCACCAGTTGATGTAACAAATAGGGCGATTCCAAACGTACAGTCTGCTTTATAGACGTTTGCTTCTAACTTGTCACCTGGAACTCTGAAATATTTTTTTCTCAAACAAATTACAAGTGATGGTTAAGTTTCCCAGCTAGCCTTATGAATGCCACATCTCCTTAAGTAAGCTGAGCTGCAATAGTAGGTTACTCTGGATGCCTGTGTTTAAAAAAAAAAATTTCTTCTTTCTTGGTATAGATCCTAGTCAAAATGTCTAAATGAATGAAATTTATTTCTGGACTCTCCCCTACCTCCTTTTCTGTACTCTCACGCATCTTCTAATGCCTTAAGCTCCAAATGCTATACTTCCCTACTTTCAGCCTATTCTGCACATCTCTTGCCCCCAAGTACTTCTAGGCTTCAGAATCATAACCACTTCCCACTTCCCCCAAATTCCCAGTTTTTCAATTTATAGTGAAGCTTCCCTTAACTTAGAAAGAACATAATGTCTTTAATAAACAGTACACATAACTATCATCTAAATGAGTGAGTATGTTAACCTAAATAAGCCCTGGGAGAAATTTCGGCCGAACTATCAAAAGTAAAGTGAAATATTTAGGAAATGTTAGGAAAAGCACTCTGTCTGCTGATTGCAGGGAAATTATGAATTGGTCATGCAGTTCCTTTACTTTTGAACACAAACTTAGTTGCTTAATATTTTTCCTCAGGGGTTTCATGGAAAGCAACAATGGAAATTCAGCCTAAATGGAGAAACATAGAAACCACAGAAGCATCACATAAAGGTACAAACAATGGGGTAATTTTCCTCAGACTTAACATATCAACTCAATCTTCCTACAACTAAGTTATTTTTACAAACTTGAACTAGATCAATACACATACCTTCTCTTCGCTCTTTTAATTTCTTCCGGAAAACCTCAGCCCGGATCTCCTCAAAGGAGAACTCCCCGACTCCTGCATAAATCTTCTCCTTACAATACATCATTTTCTCTTTCTTCTCCTCAGACTCTTGCTGAAGGTTTTGAACTCTTTGCAGGAGATCTCCTTCTTCCTTTCCAGGCTTTCTTGTGCTTAGAATGTGATTTATACTGGGTTCAATTTTACATGGTGTCCTAAAAGAAGCAAGATAATTATTATTCACCATACAGATCAAATGAGTTATTTCTTACGTTTTGACAGAACACAGGGACAATGTCAGTAGTGAGGCTATATGTGATCGATTCCAAAAAAACAAAAACAAAAAAGACTGAGAAAACAGGCTAAAAATAATTTACATGGTCCATCAACAATTATGTTCTGAGTACTACTATGATGAAGAAGGAAAATAGGTGTAAGTTAGGGTCATCATATAGCTTTTATTACTTATAGGTAAAAATAAATCTGAATACCATATCTTTTTTTAAAGGAGGTAATATTTTTATTTTTATTAAAAAAATTGTTTTTATTGAAGTATAGTTGATTTGTGTTAGCTTCAGATGTACAGCAAAGTGATTTACTTATACATATATATATTTATAGATATATTCTTTTTCAGATTCTTTTCCCTTATAGGTTATTACAAAATATTGAGTATAGTTCCCTGTGCTATACAGTAGGTCCTTGTTGGTTATCTATTTTATATATAGTAGTGTGTATATGTTAATCCCAACCTCCTAACTTATCTCTCCCCTCATCTTTCCCCTTTGGTGACCATAAGTTTGTTTTCTATGTCTGTGGAAATATCTAAATCAAAGCCAGTGTATGAAATGAAGTTAACTTATGCAATACAGCCCATTTTCCATTGTTTAGCACCCCAAAGAATTAAAGTTAGGAATATAGCATTTAGGGAACTGATGATGTGAAATTCAATGTTCTCAGCTGAGGGGGAAGAATGAGAGTGGTAATATAGGTTTGAAAAGAATGAAGCATAAAGTACCTCAGTCGGGATAGGGCAGATGTTCTCAATCTGGACAATGGATCAGAATCACTTATGTATCTTTTATTTTCTTATGTACCTTTTTACAACTACAGATACCTGGTCTTCACCTCAGATACACTGGATCAGAACCTTTAATGGCCCAAGCATCTACATGCTTAAAAACCTTCCTCAACTTGCTCAGCTGATAAAAGACTCTATGAAAATCCCACACAAACATCACACGTAGGCTATACGAAGGGTTATACCTTAGTTATGAGGAAACTTGCCATGGGGCGCAAAATACAACCTAATATTAGAACTCCACAATGTTACATATTAGACTGAATCTCAGACTGCCCGATTATTTAATCATCATCTATCATATTTTTTCTTATAAACAGAAATGCCAAGGGTTAGGAAGAAAAAGACATCCAGAAAGAAGAAGCAGGTTACGAGGAAAAACTGCCATAATTTCTCATTACTGTCAATAACAAAGGTAGGACACCTCATTTAAATCACAGTGACTGTCTTTGACTACAGCAATGTAAATATAAACCTATTGAGTTTATTCCTTAATATTACTAACAAATAGTCTTTTAGCCCTAACATACTCAAAAAAATATAGATGTAAAGGAAATAAAACTTTGGTTTACCTTCATCCCCACAAAGAAGAAAATGCCTTTGGGAACTAGGATAGGTGCCCCTACCCACTCTTCATAATTCCCACCTCAAAATGTATGGAAACCAAACTCACATAACTGGCTGTTGTGCAGTCTCTTCCACATATGGAGTAAAACTGGGAAGCATAGCGGGTACAGCTGTCATAGAAGCTGCATTGCCACGAGGCTGGCGATGAAGAAGAAAACTAAAATTACCATGGTTTTACATTCTGACACAACATATGCAGACCATGCCTAATTATTCAAGAGGAATTAAGAGAGATGCTAAAAATACTCCTCTACTCTAACTCTGAAGTCTTTGTTATGTCAGCAAATAAAATGGATCTAAGAGTCCTTACCCTGTATTCCAAAGGCCTGCCTGTGTTCCAAGGGCCAGCTTGCAGCTCATTCTCTTTGGCCCTGGACACAGGAGGTGCTATCCATGGCTGCCCTGTAGGCCTAGATGACTCCGCTCTAGAAGGTTCATCAACATTTTCATCAAAAACAGTAATTCTAGAATTACTTTGCATCTGTTGAGGAACTGGATTTTGGAGTGCTCTGTTCTGCCTTGGAGCTAAGAGAAAAATATTAAAACTCCATGTAAAATCTTTAATTATCAATTTAGATGCCCAAGAAGGTATACCTAATTCTTTCCCAAATCAAGGAGATTACTTCTACTACTACACGATCAGAGATTTTTTTAAAATAATAATTTTAAAAACCTTAATGGATCAAATTAGTAATTTTTAAGTCCATTCTGTATGTTACTTATACCCTACCTCTTTTCCCTCACCTGTAATCTTTTATGCATAGATATCCAAAAAACAAATTCTACATCTTCCTTCAGTCATCATTCTAACATTGCCTAATTTTACCAGGCTAACCTAATCTTAATCTTCATTTTTCAGTTTAAAACTTTCTCTCAATGGAAATCAGCTGAAATGTACTGAATCTAGAAAAAAACAAATTAGCCCACTTATTAGTGGTGTTCTCTTTAGTGGGGCTGCTTATTAGAATCAAGCTTCATCATGATCTGGATGAAATATTCTTTAAGACTATATTCCTTATACCCTAATTCTCAGATCTCCAAGGAACATTCTGAGTATTAATTTTTATTTATTTTTGGCAGCATTGGGTCTTTGTTGCTGCACACGGACTTCTCATTGCAGTGGCTTCTCTTATTGGGGAGCACGGGCTCCAGGGCACACGGGCTTCAATGGTTGTGGCGCACAGGCTCTAGAGCGCAGACTCAGTAGTTGTGGTGCATGGGCTTAGCTGCTCTGCGGCATGTGGGATCTTCCCAGACCAGGGCTCAAACCCATGTCCCCTGCATTGGCAGGCAGATTCTTAACCACTGTGCCACCAGGGAAGTCCCCATTCTGAGTATTAAAAGTTGATATCAGGAAAGGGATAAGAGATCTTTTAAAAATCTGGTCTACATGTGTAACTGCTATAAATTTGGTTAATAATTATTTATCTTTGTACCTTCCACTCAATTTTGCTGTAAACCTAAATTTCCCTAAAAAATAGTGAATTTTTAAAAAAGCTATTACTGATCATCTTTAGGTATACAAAGAGAGCCCAATTTCTGACCCCTCAAAAGCTAAAGACCAAGTTAAAACATTCTTTGAGGCTTTGGTACATGTAAGCTTTACTTTGATAATACTTGCTATATTATTGCATATATTCTTTCAACTAACAACTAAAACTGAGCAACTCTAGATGCTCCCTGTATATTAGGTTAGGTTTTTTTCTCTCTCTCTCTTTTTCTTTTGCATTATAAGGGCCTCAGAATGGGTTTTTCTTAAGAGACAAGACACTGACATGTTTTAGTGTTACTGCACACTGTGATCTCAGTTCTCCTTAGACTTTTCTTTTTTGCTCCCTAGTACTCAGAACAGAAGGACAATGTCCACATATATATTTATACATGTTCTCCTTACATAATTTGCCTACCACCTGAGACGAAGAGCTTCCCATAATAACACTTAACAAACTTACCCTTGAGAGCACCTCCTACACGGCTGATTGGAGCTCTTGCTGTCTTCTTCCCTTTGCTTTTTAGTTCAGCCAATGTGCTTCGTTGTGGTTCAGAAGATCCAAAAACTTCCTCCTCCTCTTCTTTCTCAAGTGCCAACAGAGTTTGCCGAGACACTCGAGCTTGGAATTGTCTAAAGTTAAGAGAATGGACAATTAACATTTGGTGAGATGAACACTACTCACCAGATTCAAATTTCTTAATTTGTTAAATAAATAAGGGCGAAAAGTGGGATAAGGGAAGAAATATATACAAATAGCCAAAAGAAAGTGTTTAATCTCTCAGGAATAAAGAAAACCACCTTGAAATCGGAAAAGGTTTTGGCTAGAACGATTTAGCTCCCCCTCTGTATGTCCAAACTTGACCAATTAAAAATACTCTGAAGAGCACGAGTAGGTTGATCTCAGGATCAGATCAGGATGTCTAAGATTAAGATCATAGAATTTATTAAGATCAGACTTTCCCACCAACTTTTTAAATTTTTATTTATTTATTATTATTATTATTTTTTGCGGTACGCGGGCCTCTCACCATCGTGGCCTCTCTCGTCGCGGAGCACAGGCTCCGGACGCGCAGGCTCAGCGGCCATGGCTCACGGGCCCGGTCGCTCCGCGGCATGTGGGATCCTCCCGGACCGGGGCACGAACCCGTGTCCCCTGCATCGGCAGGCGGACTCTCAACCACTGCGCCACCAGGGAAGC
>NW_006787469.1:2646224-2667016 GCF_000442215.2 Lipotes vexillifer
CCCGCGTCCCCTGCATCGGCAGGCGGACCCCCAACCACTGCGCCACCAGGGAAGCCCCCCACCAACTTTTTAAACTCACGAAATAGTTGAAAGAGTAAATGAGAACCCACATACCCTTTACCTAGACTCACTAATTGTTAACATCTTGCCACGTCTATTTTTATCGCTGCATGTCTTTCTCTACATAGAATCCCCACCCTACCCCCTACCCCACCATTTTTCCTGAATCAGATGAAATGAAGTTGCATCCAACAGGACATTTTACTTTAGTAAAGCTGGCAGAAGTTTGAAGACTAAACTTCTCGTGCTGCTGCCCAAGTTTCAAGCATTATCAAAAGGGTAAAAAAACTGAATAGACTGCGAACGCTGGCCAAGATGGAACAAGCTCATGATAGCTTCTCTCTCTCTCACTGATTAGAATTAAAAACTCTAGACAAAATACAAAAAAGCAACTGAGGTCTCTGAAACGTAAACAAAAGCAAGTGGACTGTGGAGAGGAGTCAAACTTGAAGAAACAACCCACACAGGGCTGCTTCCTGGTTTTTTTTTTTCCCCTTCATCTCTTTTCCTCACTTTGAATTGTTACACTGGTGGTGTGGGAAGCTAAAACTCCTAGAGAAACCTCATCTTTCTGGCCAGAGGACTGGGAAAACAGGACTCTGAGGGCCAATGAGTATGGGAGAAACACTGGAGAGGATAAGCTGAAGAAAGGGATCTCTTAATTCTATACATAAATTGGCACAAGCTCTGGACTCACCCCTGAGCTATGCATACACAGGGCAGACCCAAAGCAGCAGAGAAAAGGCTTTGAGAATTGAACTATAGTATAAACCACTGCCCAAGTCCTAGACTAACCCCAGAGCAACAGACACATGGGATAGACCCAAAGGTCTTTGGAAAATTGAACTGACACTGGAACCAATACCCACATAAGATGAAAAAGAAATTATATTACCTAATAAGACAAAATCATCAACATTCTCCAAAGAACATCAACCAACAGGATCTAGAGTCGAATAATTCAGGATAAATGTCCAGGATATCATCCAAAATTATGTCACACACGAAGAACTGGGAAAATGTGACCGATTCTCAAAGGAAAAAAAATCAACAGATACAAACATCAAATGACCCAGGTGTTAGAGTTTTCAGACAGAGATTTTAAAGCAGCTATTATAATGATGCTCCATAAGATAAAGGTAAAAACATTTGAAATGAGTGGAAAGATAGTTCTCAGCAGACACACAGAAAGTATGAAAAAGAATCAAATGGAAATTTTAGACCTGAAAAACACAGTATCTGAAATAAAAAATTTACTGGATATACTCATGATCAGAATGGAGAAGACTGAGAAAAGAGTAAATGAACCTGAAAACAAATAAATAAAAATTGGCCACCCTAAAGAACAGAAAGAATAAAGGATAAATTTTTTTTTTTTAATGAACAGAGCTTCAGGGACCTGTGGGACAATATCAGAAAGTCTAACATATGTGTAACTGAAGTCCCAGAAGAAAAGGTATAGACACGTTTTGCTTTTGTTTTTTTTTTTTGCAGTACGCGGGCCTCTCACTGTTGTGACCTCTCCCGTTGCGGAGCACAGGCTCCGGACGCGCAGGCTCAGCGGCCATGGCTCATGGGCCCAGCCGCTCCGCGGCATGTGGGATCCTCCCGGACCAGGGCACGAACCCGTGTCCCCTGCATCGGCAGGTGGACTCTCAACCACTGCGCCACCAGGGAAGCCCTAGACACGTATTTTTAAAATAATGGCTGAAAACTTTTCAAATTTTGTGGAAGGCATGCATTTACAAATTCAAAAAGTGCAGTAATCCCCAAATGGATTAAACATAAAGGTAATCACACCTAGACACATCATGATCAAACTGCTGAAAAGCAATGTTAAAGAAAGAAATCTTAAACATACCCAGAGAAAATCAACACACTACAAAAAAATGGGGAAGAACCATTCAAATGACTACAGGCTTCCCATCAGAAATCATGGAGTCCAAAAGACAGAAACATGTTAAAAGAACTGTTACCCAGAATTCTACATCCAGTGAAAATATCCTTCAGGAATGAAGATGAATAAAGACATTCTCAGATGAAAACAAAACTAAGATAATTTTTAGGCAAAAGACTCACTCTAAATGAATGGCTAAAAAAACCCTCACTGGGCTGAAAGGAAATGATACCAGAGGAGAACTTGGAATTTCAGGAATAAAGAAAGAACAAAAATGGTAAATATAAAAGATTATTTTTCTCCTAAGTTCTTTAAAATATGTATGGCTGATGAAAGCAAAAATTATAACATTGTCTGATGGGGTTTTCTTCTTTTTTAAAAAAATTTATTTATTTTATTTATTTATTTTTGGCTGTGTTGGGTCTTTGTCACTGCGCATGGGCTTTCTCTACTTGCAGCGAGCGGGGACTACTCTTCCTTGCGGTGCGCAGGCTTCTCATTGCGGTGGCTTCTCTTGCTGTGAAGCACAGGCTCTAGGTGCACAGGCTTCAGTAGCTGTGGCACGTGGGCTCAGTAGTTGTGCCTCGTGGGCTCTAGAGCGCAGGCTCAGTAGTTGTGGCTCACGGGCTCTAGAGCACAGGCTCTACAGAGCAGGCTCAGCAGCTGTGGCTCACGGGCTTAGCTGTTCTGGGGCACGTGGGACCTTCGTGGACCAGGGATCGAACCTGTGTCCCCTGCATTGGCAGGCAGATTCTTAACCACTGCGCCACCAGGGAAGTCTCTAAAGGGGTTTTCAATGTATGTAAATATAATACATACAACCAGTATATCAAAAAAGTCGGGAAGATAAAGAACCTATATGGTTATAAAGCTTTTATATTTTACTTCAAGTGGTAAAATATTAACTCTAAGGAGACTGTGAAAGGTTATATATATGTATAATATACCCTAGAGCAACCACTAAAAAAGTAACAGACAAAAAGCCAATAAAATAAATTTAAATGAAATAAAAACAAATTCAAATAATCCAAAAGAAGACAGGAAAGGGGCAACAGACGAACAAAAAGACAGAGAACAAACTGAAAACAAATAATAACAGATCTAAATTCCCGGACCAGGGCACGAACCCGTGTCCCCTGCATCGGCAGGTGGACTCTCAACCACTGCGCCACCAGGGAAGCCCTAGACACGTATTTTTAAAATAATGGCTGAAAACTTTTCAAATTTTGTGGAAGGCATGCATTTACAAATTCAAAAAGTGCAGTAATCCCCAAATGGATTAAACATAAAGGTAATCACACCTAGACACATCATGATCAAACTGCTGAAAAGCAATGTTAAAGAAAGAAATCTTAAACATACCCAGAGAAAATCAACACACTACAAAAAAATGGGGAAGAACCATTCAAATGACTACAGGCTTCCCATCAGAAATCATGGAGTCCAAAAGACAGAAACATGTTAAAAGAACTGTTACCCAGAATTCTACATCCAGTGAAAATATCCTTCAGGAATGAAGATGAATAAAGACATTCTCAGATGAAAACAAAACTAAGATAATTTTTAGGCAAAAGACTCACTCTAAATGAATGGCTAAAAAAACCCTCACTGGGCTGAAAGGAAATGATACCAGAGGAGAACTTGGAATTTCAGGAATAAAGAAAGAACAAAAATGGTAAATATAAAAGATTATTTTTCTCCTAAGTTCTTTAAAATATGTATGGCTGATGAAAGCAAAAATTATAACATTGTCTGATGGGGTTTTCTTCTTTTTTAAAAAAATTTATTTATTTTATTTATTTATTTTTGGCTGTGTTGGGTCTTTGTCACTGCGCATGGGCTTTCTCTACTTGCAGCGAGCGGGGACTACTCTTCCTTGCGGTGCGCAGGCTTCTCATTGCGGTGGCTTCTCTTGCTGTGAAGCACAGGCTCTAGGTGCACAGGCTTCAGTAGCTGTGGCACGTGGGCTCAGTAGTTGTGCCTCGTGGGCTCTAGAGCGCAGGCTCAGTAGTTGTGGCTCACGGGCTCTAGAGCACAGGCTCTACAGAGCAGGCTCAGCAGCTGTGGCTCACGGGCTTAGCTGTTCTGGGGCACGTGGGACCTTCGTGGACCAGGGATCGAACCTGTGTCCCCTGCATTGGCAGGCAGATTCTTAACCACTGCGCCACCAGGGAAGTCTCTAAAGGGGTTTTCAATGTATGTAAATATAATACATACAACCAGTATATCAAAAAAGTCGGGAAGATAAAGAACCTATATGGTTATAAAGCTTTTATATTTTACTTCAAGTGGTAAAATATTAACTCTAAGGAGACTGTGAAAGGTTATATATATGTATAATATACCCTAGAGCAACCACTAAAAAAGTAACAGACAAAAAGCCAATAAAATAAATTTAAATGAAATAAAAACAAATTCAAATAATCCAAAAGAAGACAGGAAAGGGGCAACAGACGAACAAAAAGACAGAGAACAAACTGAAAACAAATAATAACAGATCTAAATCCCCCAAAATTGATAATTCCATTAAAATGTTCTAAGTATACCACATACAAGATACTGCAAGAACTGAGAAAAACACAACACCCAACTCTTTAGAGTGTAAGAACCACTTTAAATATAAAGACATTGACAGGTTAAAAGCAAAAGGAGCAACCTGATTAAAAAATGGGCAGAAGACCTTAAAAGGCTTTTTTCCAAAGAGGAAATGCAGATGGCCAGAAGGCACATGAAAAGATGCTTAACATCACTAATCATCAGGGAAATGAAAATCAAAACCACAATGAGGTATCACCTCACACCTGTCAGAATGGCTATCATCAAAAAGAATACAAATCACAAATGTTGGCAAGGATGTGGAGAAAAGGGAACCCTTGTACACTGTTGTAGGAATGTAAATTGCTGCAGCCATTATGGAAAAGAGTATGGAGGTTTCTCAAAAAACTAAAAACAGAACTACCATATGAACCAGCAATTCCACTCCTGGGTATATATCCAAAAAAAACAAAAATACTAATTTGCAAAGATAAATGCACTCCAGTGTTTAGAATAGTGTTATTTTCAATTGCCGAGATACGGAAGCAACCTAAGTGCCCACCAACAGATGAATGGATAAACAAGATGTGGTATACATATACAGTGGAATACTACTCAGTCATAAAAAAGAATGAAATCTTGTCATTTGCAACAACATGGATGAACTTGGAGGGGATTATGCAAAGTGAAATAAGTCAGGGACAGAGACAAATACTGTGTGATACCACTTATATGTGGCATCTAAATACAACAAACTAGTGAATAAAATAAAAAAGAAACAGACTCACAGATATAGAGAACAAACTAGTGGTTACCAGTGGGGAGAGGGAAGGGGGAGGGGCAACATAGGGGTAGGGAATTGGAAGGTACAAACTATTAGGTATAAAATAACCTACAAGGACATATTATATAACACGGAATACAGCCAATATTTTATAATAACTATAAATGGCGTATAACCTTTAAAGATTGTGGATCACTATATTGTATGCCTGTAACTTTTATAATCTGTACATCAACTATACTTCAACAAAAAAAAGAACTCCCTTTGTTAAAAAGAAAAAAGTAAAAGGGAATCCACACAAAAACCTGTAATGTGAATGTTTATAGCAGCATTATTTCATAATTGCCAAAAAATAAAAACCTAAATGCCCAATAACTGAAGAATAGATAAACAAAATGTGGTATGTCCATAGAATGACATATTATTCAGCAATAAAAAGGAATGAAATACTGATATATGCCACAACTATGTTCATCTATGATGAACCTTGAAAGCATGCTAAGTGAAAGAAGCCAGTCACAAAAGGCCACATAATGTAGGATTCCATTTACGTGCAATGTCCAGAAGAGGCAAATGCAGAGAGAGAAAGCAGATTAGTGGTTGCCTGGAACTGGGGTGACTGGGAATGGGGAGTGACTGCTAATAAGTATGGAATTCATTTTGGGGTGTTAAAAATGTTGTAAAATTAGATTGTGGCAATGGCTGCACAACTCTAAAACTGTTAAAAAAAAAAAAAGTAAAGAAAGGAAAAAGATGTACCGTGCAAACTAAAGAAAGTTGGACTGCCTATATCAATATCAGATTAAGCTGACTTCAGAAGGAGTATGATCAGGGATAAAGATGAACATTATATAATGATAAAGGGATCAATTCTAAATGTGTATAAACCTAACAACAGAACTTCAAAATATATGTAGCAAGACTGATATGAGCTCAAAGAAGAAACATAAATTCACAATAAAAGAGGGAATTCCCTGGTAGTCCAGTGGTTAGGATTCTGCACTCTCATTGGTGAGGGCCCAGGTTCAATCCCTGGTCGGGGAACTAAGATCTCACAAGCCACGCGGCAAGAAAAACGAACAAACAACCAAACAAACAAAACACAATAAAAGAAACTTCGAAATTCCTATCTCAGTAATTGATAGAGCAAGTAGACAGAAAATCAGCAAGGATACAGAAGACCAGAACAGATTACCAATCAACTTAACCTAAATGACATTTACAGAACATTTTACTCCAAAACAGCAGAAAAGACATATTTTTCAGGTATACACAAAACATTCACCATGATAGACCATATTCTGGGCCATAAAATGAACCTTAATAAATTCAAAAGAATTGAAATCATACAAATTATGTTCTCTGATCATAATGGAATTAAACTAGAAATCAGTAACAGGGAGATATCTGAAAAATCTCCGAACACATCCTAATTAAACAATACACTTCTATATAACCCATGGATCAAGAAAATTTAAAAATATTTTGAACTGAATGAAAATGAAAACATAATATTATATCAAAATTTGTGGGATACGGCTAAAGCAGTGCTTAGACAGACATTTTTTTATATTAGAAAAGAAAGTTCTAGAAATCAGTGCTTTAAGTGTCACCTTAAATTAGAAAAAGAAGGTCAAGTTAAACCCAAAGCAAGCACAGAGAAGGAAGTAATAAAGGGCAGAAATTAATAAAATTAAGAGCAGAATATCAATTAAGAGAAAAATCAATGGAACCAAAAGCTGATTCCCTAAAAAGATCAAGAAAAATCAATAAACTTCTACCCAGACTGACAGAGGAAAAAGAGAAGACCTATATCAGGATTATCAATATGAAAAACGAAAGAAGGGGGGTTACTACATAACCTACAGACATTAAAAGGATAATAAAGGAATACTATGAACAATTCTATGTCCATAAACTCATCACTTGGATGAAATGGACCAATTCCTTGAAAGACAAAACCTACCAAAGCCCACTAAGAGAAATCAAAGATCGAAATAAATGGAGAAATACATCTTGTTCATGCACAATATTCATCAAAATCCCAGGAAGCTGATTCTAGAATTTATACACAAGAGTCAAAGGAACTAGAAGACTTATAAAGAACAGTTAGAAGACTCATATTACCTGATTTCCAGACTTACTATAAAACTCCAGCAATCTAGATAGTGTGATATATACCAATGATAGACACAGAGATCAACAGAACAAAACAGAGTAACAGAGATAAACCTATACAAATATGATCACTTGCTTTTTGACAAAGATGCAAAAGTAATTCAATGGAGAAAGTCTTTTCAACAAGTGGCACAGGAATAAATGGAGGCTCATATGCAAAATTTAAAAAAAACAGCCTTGATACCTTCTACAAAAATTAACTCAAAATGGATCACAGATTTAAATGTAAAAAGTAAACTATAAAACTTCAGGATAAAAACATAGGAGTGACCTCTGTGACCTTCAGCTAGATGGAATTCTTAGATATACCAAAAGCACGATCCATACAAGAAATAATTGTAAGTTAAACTTCTTCAAAATTAAAAACTTTGGTCTATAAAAAACACTCCCAGACTTAAGCTAGGAGAAAAGACTTACAAATCACTCATCTGACAAAAGGCTTGTATTCAGAATATATAAAGAACTCTTACAACTCAAATGCATTATGCTAAACGAAAGCAGCCAGAATCAAGACTATATACTGTATGATTCCATTTATATGACATTATGGAAAAGGCAAAACTATAGGGCTGGAGAACACATCAGTGGTTGCTAGAGGTTGGGATTGTGAGTAGGTGTTGACAACAAAGGGATAACGTGAGGGAATTCTATGGAGTGATGAAATTATTCTGTATCTTGATTATGGTAATGGTTACATGTCTCTACTCACTTGTGAAAATGTATAGAACTGTACACCAAAGAGTACATTTTACAGAATGTTAAATGGAAAATATTTAAATATGTCTTTTAAAAAACTGAATAGTAATGAAGTTAACTTGCCAATCCATAGAGAGCACTTTATTCAGATGCAAAACGACTGTTATTAGTTTTAACAAGTTAAGACAAGCTCCAGAGAAGCAGTTTACCGGTGCTGGGACTGCAGTCTTTCCAGTGGTTCAGCCTTCTGTTGAATCCCTTCCTGAAATATCACATCTGCTTTCTTAAAGTTTTCTCTAGCTTCATATTCTTCAGCCCATGAGATATAGAATTGAGCAAGTGAAATGCCAATTCCTTGGTTATGTAAATAACTGTACATATCCAAAGGTTCATTGCATAAATGCCCCTGTAACAAATGAAAAGCGTTAGCAGTTAACCAATTTCTCTTCACTTACTGAGTGTCTATTATGTGCCAAACAATCATTGGAGATACTATATGTAGTTTCTGCACTGAAAAAGATATATCTATTATAATACAATGTTATAAGGAATATATTGGGAGGACCTAAAACATAGACAAAAGAGATTAATTTGTAAGAAAAAGAGATAGGGAGGAAAGACTTTAAGAAGGTATGACATTTGAGTGTGGCGCTTAAGGAAGAACAGAATTACATAAGGTAGACAATGGAAAACGAAGGGCATTCTAGGCAGACAAAATAGCATAAGCCAAGACACTGAAGACTAGAAATTTGTAGGGGTGTAGGCAAGACAGGAGTTTGGGAAAAAAAGGGCTGAACAGTCTTGAAAGTCAAGCTAATCAATTTTAAATATACTTGATAGTCAATGTTATATGTGTTGGGGTAGGAGAGCTATAAGCAAAGAAATGACATGGTCAAATCTATATTTTAGAAGGGACCTTATAAGACCAGATACAATGTAGATAATAGTAGCAAGAAGGGGAGGAGAGAGGGATCACTAAAAATCCCACACCACTAAGAGTTTTATGTATTTTCTTCAGTCTTTGTTTTTCCCTTAGGGAAAAAAAGGAACATATATCATTTTACCCAGGATAAAAGGATTTTTGTCATTTTACAGTTTTAATCATAATTAAATGTTTTTATTCCATTTGACAGTGCATCATTCATTTTTCCATGCGGCTACTTACTCTTCATTATTATTTTTAAATGGGTGAAAAATGTTCCATCTAGTAGATCTTCCATCATTTAATTATTCCCCTATTTTCTGGATAAACCACTTCTAATTTTGCCTAATATAAATAATTGTATAATGAATATCTTTAAGCATACTTGCCTTTCGCAATTTACATTATTCCCTTAAATTCCTATACGTAGAACTATGTTAAAAAGTAAATTGCTTTCTAAGACAGTTGTACAAATTTAAAATGTTAGCAGTTATTCCCAAATATAATTTCACAGATAATACTTATTTTTAAAAGTTTCTCCTTTTATATAGAAAGTAGCATTTCAGTGTTCTTGTTAGGAGTTCTTTTACTACTTCAGAGGATAACATTTTCTCCTGTTCATTTACCATCTGTCTTCCCCAAAAAAGTAAACTCCACGAAGGCAGAAAACATTGCTATCTACTATATTCAGGTCCCTACCCAGGGTCTGGTAGAAAAAGGCTGAAAAAATGAAATGCTCCATTTATATCTTTGACAAAAACAATTAGTATTTTATACTTTATTTTTGCAGTAATTTAGTAAATGCAGTTTTTCTGCTTATCCGAATTAGAGATGTTTTCCCATATATGATGGTGTTTCAAGCAAAGTTATAATTCTCAATGCGTTATCAGTATAAGATCCAGTCCTCGATATCTATTACTACATAAATAAAGCTTAAAACTGACTGCACTTCGTTAACGGCTTTCTGAATAGCTGTGGTACAGCATGGGATAGCCAATACATATCAGGTTATTCCGGACTGCTAAATGAGATCACTTAAGAAATAACATAAATATCAATAAAAGGATAAGATGGTGAGATTAATAGATTCAAAAGTTAAACATACCTTTTTGGTAACCTTAAAAAGCCAAATTAAAACAATTCTACACTTTTAACTAAAATTACTGGATATTTTCTAAGAACAAATTTTTTCTTAGCTAGATTGTAGTTATCCTTTATAAAAATAACTCTGGGGCTTTCCAGGTGGCCAATGAAGGAGACACGGGTTCGAGCCCTGGTCCGGGAAGATCCCACATGCCGCGGAGCAACTAAGCCCGTGTGCCACAACTACTGAGCCTGCGTGCCACACACAACTACTGAAGCCCACGCGCCTAGAGCCCGTGCTCCACAGCAAGAGAAGCCATCACAATGAGAAGCCAGAGCGCTGCAATGAAGAGTAGCCCCTGTTGGCCGCAAGTAGAGAAAGCCGGCGTGCAGCAACGAAGAC
Source organism: Lipotes vexillifer (assembly GCF_000442215.2). Taxonomy (NCBI): domain Eukaryota; kingdom Metazoa; phylum Chordata; class Mammalia; order Artiodactyla; family Lipotidae; genus Lipotes; species Lipotes vexillifer. The sequence continues at coordinate 2,656,783 of NW_006787469.1, forward strand.
CCAACACAGCCAAAAATAAAAATAAATAAAATAAATTAAAAAAAAAACAAAAAAACCCTCTGACTGCAGAACTCTTTCTGCAAATCAAAAGAGTAGTGTGAGAAACCCACCTTTACTCCTCTTGACTAAGAAAGACAGCAAAATAGTTTCATATGGACCTTATTTTCCAGGTGCAAAGTTTAAATTACTGCTGATCACTCTAGGGCTGATAAGTTGAATTTGACGGTTATCTAGACCAGTCCTTCTCAGATTACCTGTGGTGAAGGAGACACATTCATCTATTGGTGTATCATAAATTACCACAAATTTAGTAGCATAAAACAATTCAAGTTTACTGTCTTACAGTTTTTTGAGTCAGGATCAGTTTGGTTCCCTGTACAGGGTTTCACCACACTGAAATCAAGGTACTGATTGATATTTTTAAAAAATACAATAAAAAGAGAAGTTACCAGAAAAATGAGGATGTGCTTAGATGTTGTGCCAATGCTAAACTGTTAACAAAATTTCTAAATGCTTACTCTCAATTTTTGTACTTATCTTGAACAGTCTACAGACCATTCTTTCAGGAGTACTGGTTTAGACTATGTCTTTTACTCTATGATAATCACTGCTTTTCAGTCCAAGCACCAGGTTAACACAAGTGAACAGAGAAATTATTCCAATTGTTACTTTTAATAGCTCCAACTAAATATAGTCATAGAAACCTGGGATTAAAAGTCACTTTAGAGGTTTATTTAGTTCAACCTTCTAATAAATCACATATAAGAATATTATATAGAATAGAATGAAGAACAAAATCCATTAGTATACCACCAGGAACCACAGTCTCCATACTAACAAATCTGTTTAGAATTCTTTGTGTGCCATCCTTTGTTATAAATTCCCCTAAGTACTATCCCTAAGGTAATTTCACCAACTTGTATAAGGATGCCAAGATATGTCAAATGTCCTGCAGAAATCAAGAAAATTATATCTTCAGGATTCACCTAACTTCCTGTATTAGTAACTATTTGAAGTTTAAGTTAAGTCCTCCCCAAGAGATATATTTTAGCCAGAAATCTTATTAATTTCCAGTGTCAGTATTTTATCATATTACAATGGTTGTAAATATTCTGTTATTTAGAATTATCTAATTACTTATTTTTAATAAATTTTTAATTTTTAAAAATGTATTTTAATTTTTAAATATACTTTATTTAAAATTCTTTTTATCCAATATCTAATTCTATCATCTAAAATTCTATTCTAAATATTTATCACTTGCTTTTTTTCTAATCTCTTTTAGGATAAAAGCAATGAAATTAATGTCTAAGAAACCCTGGCCATAATTTTTACAAAGACATTTTCATGAAAAAAATCCTCAAGAGGCTTCCCTGGTGGCACAGTGGCTGAGAGTCTGCCTGCCGATGCAGGGGACACGGGTTCGTGCCCCGGTCCGGGAGGATCCCACATGCCGCGGAGCGGCTGGGCCCGTGAGCCATGGCTGCTGAGCCTGCGCGTCCGGAGCCTGTGCTCCGCAACGGGAGAGGCCACAACAGCGAGAGGCCCGCGTACTGCAAGAAAAAAAAAAATCCTCAAGAGTGTTCTTAAAAGAACTACATGTCAAGTAAGATAGTACAAAGTGGTCAGGTCAATATTTTTAATTGTAGCAACATACTAGGTGAAAGGAACCCAAAGACAGATGAAAAATAAACATCACTTTTTTTTTATGGTGAAGATTCAAAAACTGGGAGAAAGGGATACCAGAATCACCTACAAAAGCTTTTCCCCAAACAATCGTACTACTGCCATGTGTTGGCTCCTACACATCCTCCCCCAGTACAGCTGCATGGCCCAATGATGTTTAAAATCAATAAATAACCCACTCCTACAGAGAAATAAGACAGGCTTTATGATCACTTTTAAAGGGATAAAAAAACCTTATAGTAAAATCCACCTTTAAAGTAGAAACAATTTAACAAATATTGAATATTTATTAAATGTTTAGTATCTACTGAACGGCTCAGTTTTTCGGTGTACAAGATACCTCTAGAGAAAATCTCTTGGTTTAATATTTTAAACTCAGATGAGTTGAGAAAGACTTACCAGCTTAAGCCAGAGACTAAGAAATCGAGGATCATTATAATATCGTTTTTCTCCTTGTAGTGCTTCTACAGCTCTTTCTAATAATGTTGACATATTACTCTCCTTCCCGCCCTGAGGATAGTTCTGCTCTGTCCAGTTAATATACCTGAATGAGAAGAGAGGAAAAGAATATTTTTCAAGTTTAACATTATCTTGCTCCAAGACCCATTCTGGACTTTTTAAAGCAGAAATATCTAATATACTGGTATATTTACCAGTATATTTAGAGGTCCTCAATGACATGCCCTAAGCCTGTATACCTCAAACTTTTCCAAATATTCCTAACATATATACCTGTGGGAAATAATGGGGATGGTGATAGACAGGTATAGCTCACAGTCACACCTCAGGAAGATACACTATGATTATTCTGCTTATCTGTGTCTGCAAAACATCCAGTTTGAGATGCATGGCCATAAGGACTCACCTGTTAAGTTTCTATGGCCCTTGTTAAATAAAAAGACTCACCTATCCCAAACATCCAGAGGGTCATTTCCAGCATAAAATCGAATTTCAGATTCAAATGCCCTGAAATTTAAACAGAAAATGTGAGCATAAGCAATAGTGATAAAAGCCAAATGAACAAGTATCACCTTCATTTTATTCATTATTAAATGTTTAATATCAACCTACATAACTGCACTGGAGTTTGAGGGCTTATTAAACAGAAAGAAAAAGAATAGAAACAATCAGGATTCTGCCTGATAATATAACAGGAGAGATAAAATATACAGAAATTAGAGAAATTCCAAGACAACATATAGAAAAGAAGTATTACACAGCAGTTTAAATCTCTGGAACAAGACTCCCTAGGTTCCAATGCAGTTCCAGTAATCACTAACTGAGTATAAAATGGGGATAATAATACTATCTATCTTATTAGGTTGACTAGTCTTAAGTGTAGTGCTTAGACATAGTAAGTACTCAATATATGACAGCTATTATTTTATATGTATCTGACAGCACTGAAAAAAAACTAAACACACACACATACAGATATATATAGAAATAAGAATCTTAAAGAAAAATTCCATGGGTAACATTAGTCAGAGAAGAATTAAACCACATATTAATTGGAGGAATGCTTCAGAGAAAGTGTGAAATATGACTTTGTAAAGAGCTGGGAAAGCAGAGGGCCAAGACTAAGTTAAGAATAGAGGGGTTAGAATAGAGGGGAAGTACTGGCTAATAAACCACAATTTAGATAAATGCTTAATCAATAAAAACTGTATAAGGGGTTATGTTTGACATAAAGAATAGTCCCTGACACAAAGGAATTTATGCCCTAATAAGAAAGACAATACATAAATGAAAAATTAATAATACAGAGCAGTATATTACAATTGCCAAGAATGGATAGTAAAGGCTTTATGAAGTCAAAAGGAGGTATCATAGAAGCAATCTTAGAAGGTGGGACTCTGAAGGCACCATAAACTTTGAAAGAAAAAGGGAATTTTCCAAGAGAGAGGGAAATCAGTATTGAATAAAATTGTCAAAATGGGACAGTTAACCCAGAGGGAATTAAGCTATAACATAAAGTCACTATTGGGAATAAATGGAGGTATCTGGAGAGGTAAGAAGGAAATGCTTTAAATGTAAATTTAAAGAGTTTGGATTCTACCTGTTCAAGCCACTAGTGGTTCTTCAATTGGAGAGTATCTTGAATATGGTAAGTAAAGATTTCAAAAAGACTAATCAGGTAACACTGAGACAGGCTGGGACCTGGGACCCTTTGCCGCAGTGCTGGCACCTGGACAAAAGTCTCCTTGTGCAACAGAATACAAATAAACTATAAGGGACTAAAAATAACTGTGTACATTTGCAGTTGGGGCAAATTATGAACAACAAGATCCAAAAAGACCCAAAACCCACCACTTCTGAGGTTTCAGGAACAAAAGCAGAGTACTGCTAATGATCCCTGCACACAGCACCACCAAGGGGGTGGGCAGATCACCCAAGTCATCGCTCTGGCCCAACCCTTGGATCCACTCCTACCCTCACTCCATTTAAGAAACCAGCTCGCCCCAGCTCAGGGGAACCTGTTATTTGTTTTTGCTCCCTGCAGCACAAGTCCCAATAAAGCCTTGCCTGAATTTCTTGTCTGGCCCCTTATCAATTTCTATTGATTAAAGAGTCCAAGAATGCTGGGTGGTAACAACACTATAAGAAAAGGAAACATTAGAAAACGGTACACAATTATGTAGCTAAGGTGACACAATTATGTACACTACTGATAAAAATCAGCAATCCTCCAAATTTATCTATGGATTCAATGCAATCTAACCCAAATCCCAGCAGTCTCTTTTCTAGAAACTGACATGATGATTTTAAAATTTGGAAAGGCAAAGGACCAAGAATAGCCAAAACAATTTTGAAAAAGAACAAGAGTTGGAGAACTCACACTACCTGATTCTAGTCTTTACTATATAAAGCTAATCAAGACAATATATAATTGGTGAAAAGAAAGACAATTAGATCAACGGAACAGAATAGAGAGCTCAGAAATGATCCACACATATACAGTCAAATGATTTTTGACAAGAGGCCCAAAGCAATTCAAAGGGGAAAGAAAAAAATAATCTCTTCAACAAATGGAGGCAGAACAACTAGATATTCACGTGGGGGTGGGATGGGGGCGGGGGTGGATGCAGAAGACCTTTTACTCCAACCTCACACCATACTCAAGGATAAATTTAAATATAAAAGCTAAAACAATAAAGTTAGAAGAAATCACAGGAGAATATCTTTGCACCTTTGGGGCAGGAAAAGATTTCCTAGAGAAGATACAAAACGCACAAAAAGAAAGACAATTAATTAAACTTCATCAAAATTAAAAACTTCTGGACTTCCCTGGTGGCACAGTGGTTAAGAATCCACCTGCCAATGCAGGGGACGCGAGTTCGAGCTCTGCTCTGGGAAGATCCCACTTGCTGCGGAGCAACAAAGCCCCTGTGCCACAACTACTGAGCCTGTGCTCTAGAGCTCGCGAGCCACAAATACTGAGCCCGTGCGCCTAGAGCCCGTGCTCCGCAACAAGAGAGGCCACTGCAATGAGAAGCCCACGCATCTCAACGAAGAGTAGTCCCCGCTCTCCGCAACTAGAGAAAGTCTGCGTGCAGCAACAAAGACCAAATGCAGCCAAAAAAAAAAAAAAAATTAAAAACTTCTGCTTGTCATATGGTACTGACACAAAAACAGAAATATAGGTCAATGGAACAGGATAGAAAGCCCAGAGATAAACCCATGCACCTATGGTCAACTCATCTATGAAAAAGGAAGCACAATGGGGAAAAGGATATACAATGGGGAAAAGACAGTCTCTTCAATAAGTGGTGCTGGGAAAACTGGACAGCTACATGTAAAAGAATGAAATTAGAACACTCCCTAACACCATACACAAAAATAAACTCAAAATGGATTTGAGACCTAAATGTAAGACTGGACACTATAAAACTCTTAGAGGAAAACATACGAAGAACACTCTTTGACATAAATCACAGCAAGATATTTTTTGATCCACCTCCTAGAGTAATGGAAATAAAAACAAAAATAAACAAATGGGACCTAATGAAACTTAAAAGCTTTTGCAAAGCAAAGGAAACTACAAACAAGATGAAAAGACAACCCTCAGAATGGGAAAAAATATTTGCAAACGAATCAACAGACAAAGGATTAATCCCCCAAATATATAAACAGCTCATGCCGCTCAATATTAAAAAAACAAACAACCCAATCCAAAGATGGGCAGAAGACCTAAATAGACATTTCTCCAAAGAAGATATACAGATGGCCAAGAAGCACATGAAAAGCTGCTCAACATCACTAATTATTAGAGAAATGCAAACCAAAACTACAATGAGGTATCACCTCACACCAGTTAGAATGGGCATCATCAGAAAATCTACAAATAACAAATGCTGGAGAGGGTGTGGAGAAAAGGGAACCCTCCTGCACTGTTGGTAGGAATGTAAATTGATACAGCCACTATGGAGAACAGTATGGAGGTTCCTTAAAAAACTACAAATAGAACTACCATATGACCCAGCAATCCCACTACTGGGCATATACCCAGAGAAAACCATAATTCAAAAAGACACATGCACCCCGATGTTCATTGCAGCTCTATTTACAATAGTCAGGTCATGATAGCAACCTAAATGCCCATCAACAGACGAATGGATAAAGAAGATATGGTACATATATACAATGGAATATTACTCAGCCAGAAAAAGGAACAAAATTGGGTCATTTGTAGAGGCGTGGATGGATCTAGACACCGTCATACCGAGTGAAGTAAGTCAGAAAGAGAAAAACAAATATCGTATATTAACACATATATGTGGAACCTAGTAAAATGCTACAGATAAACTGGTTTGCAAGGCAGAAATAGAGACACAGGTGTAGAGAACAAACATATGGACACCAAGGGGTGAAAGTGGTGGTGGGGGTGGTGGGATGAGATTGGGATGGACATATATACACTAATAAGTATGAAATGGATAACTAATAAGAACCTGCTGTATAAAAAATAAATAAAATTCAAAAATTCAAAAATAAAACAAAAACAAAAAACTTTTGCTTGTCAAAAAATACCACCAAGAAAACAGATAGCCATGGACTGGGAGAAAATATTTGTAACACATACATTTGATAAGGGATTTCTATACAGACTATATAAAGAACTCCTGCAATCCAATTTTAAAACTAGGCCAAATATCTAAACAAATGCACCACAAAAGACGATATATAAAAGGCCAACAAGCAAGTTAAAAAGTGCTCACCATCATTAGTCACCTGGGAGATGGGAAGCAAAACCATAATGAGATACTATTATACACCCACCAGAATGGTTAAAATGAAAATAAATGACCACATCAAATATGGGAGTGGATTTGGAGCAAATAGATTCTAATACATGGCTGATAGGAGTGTAAAATGTTAACCTCCTTGGAAAACCAGCAGTTTCTTAAAAAATTAAACATACATTTATTCTATGACCTAGCAATTCTATTCCAAGAGAAATGAAAATCTATGTCCACAGAAAGCCTTATGCAAGAATGTCCATAGCAGCTTTATTCATAAAGCACATAACTGGAAAAAAAATCTACTTGTCCATCAACTGAATGGATAAACAAATGGAATACTACTCAGTAATAAAAAGGAAAAATCTACTGATACATGCAACATGAAAAAGGCTAAAAAACGTACTGAAAGAACTGTAGGATTCCATTTATATAAAATTCTAGAATAAACAAAAATAACCTATGGTGATAGAAATCTAATCACTGGTTACTTCATGAGGGAGAGGAAGATTGATTGGGAAGGGGCATGAGAGAACTTTCTGAGGTAATAAAAATGTTCTGTGTCTTGAAATGTCTTAAAACTAACTAAAAATCTGAGCATTTCATTGCATGTAAATTATACTTTAAAAATAAAAATCACATGGGCTTCCCTGGTGGCGCAGTGGTTGGGAGTCCGCCTGCCGATGCAGGGGACACGGGTTCGTGCCCTGGTCTGGGAAGATCCCACATGCCACGGAGCGGCTGGGCGCATGAGCCATAGCCACTGAGCCTGCGCGTCCGGAGCCTGTGCTCCACAACGGGAGAGGCCACAACAGTGAGAGGCCCGTGTACTGCAATAAATAAATAAATAAATAAAAATTAAAACCCACAAATCCTTAGTAATTGACTAGATAAAATTAGAGTGAGAGGGCAGTGAGGTAAGATCATTCAGATGAGTTTTGGTACCATTAATCAAAATGGAGTAGAAAGAGATAGGTCATTTATGAGAGAAAAGATTCAGTATTTAATATATTAGTGAAACATTTATCTAATTATATGTTACAGGTACATAAAAAGACATTTATCGATAGAAGGCAAGTAAGAGATGTAAATAGTAGTTAAACAATCCTGGAAAATTTGAATATGGAATGAGAACAGAGGACAAAGAACAGAGACTTAGGTAAAATGCAGTAGGAAGCCAACAAGAAAAAAGGAAGAGTACTTAAGTGACGTGGAAAAACTAGCACAACGTCACAGAACCAAGAAGCTTTAAGAATAGAACACCATCTGTGAAACAAAACCATAAAATTCGATGCTTTTAAAGATCCAAAGAGATGAACAAGGATATTCATCACATTCTATCAAAGTTATGATAATTTGGGGACTTCCCTGGCCATCCTGTGGTTAAGACTCTGCGCATACACTGCAGGGGTTGTGGGGTGGATCCCTGGTGGGGGAACTAACATCCCACATGCCACGTGGCACGTCCAAAAAATTAATAAAATAAATAAAGTATCTATAAAAAATATGATAATTTGCCTAAAATATCAGAATTCTGTCACGAGATTGATGGTAGAAACTGATACTTTACTTTTTTGAAAAAAGTATATTTATCAAAACATCTGTCAGAGGAGAGCAAGTTCCATAGGTCCATTTGAATAATGCAGTGGTATTTTTCAGCTTTTCATTATCCTGAGTTTGTTAAATTCAGTTTCTCTGAGGTTTACATTTTCTTTGGAGGCCACTATTTCTTTCTGGCACATTCTCGAAAATACCTTCCTAGAAAGTTAATAATTGAGTACACATAAAAGATAGCAGATTCACTCTCCCTCAGTACTCAGAATCCAAAGAAGCAATTTCATTAACTGATTACTCTCAAAGAGTTCATTCTGTTTAGGGATCCAGAATGACAAAATACTTTTGTGAAATATTGTAAAATGATACTTGCTTTACTTATCAGTTTCCCCTGTATGAGAAATATTTCTATTGATACAAGAGTTTGGCTGTCCCACAATGAAATGAAATCCTATAGCTCTTGTTCTTAAGTGCACTTGAGGAGATCTTTAGATAGCTGTTGTGTGATGAGAAAGCAGGAGAGGAACAGATTCTCATCCTACCAGCTTTTGAAGAGTAGTTTAGTACTCCTCATGCCATACTGCACGGGTCCACACCCACATTACCTACCAAACTGGGGATAAATGATGACAGGTTGAGCCCCAACCATTCTACATACCGTTTCTGTTGCTGAAGAGTAGTGTTACAGGCAGATTCTTGCTGTGCCAGTGCTCCCTGAAGTGTGGACATGATCCGCCCCTGCCTTAAAGGTTGGACATTTTCTTTACTCAGCTCCCATTCATCTCCCTCCAAGGACATGACTTCACTGCGAAGAGGGAAACAAAAGTAAATCTCATACCAACACTGAGTTATTATAACACTAGATTACTGTAAATGTTTTCAGAAAAGTGATCATCACCTTTGGGTTGAATATAGTGGGTTGGCACATTAGTAGTGTTATTATACTCCTAAGCTTCTGAGCCTTTCTGTGACCTGGTTTCCAAGTTTACGGCTGTACTATTGCCTAATGGAAGAGAGAACATGGCTAGGGTATTGTGAACAATATTATAAGAAGAAAGTTTATGGCAGGAAGAAAAAAAGGGAAAAAAGTATTATAAATTTGGCAAAGTAGACAAAAAGCAGTTCGATGCCTACAACTGAATGCATCATCTAGTTTAATTTAAAATTAGCAACGTGTTTATCAGACTAACACCCCATGTTTCAACTGATGACTTAAAACTGAGGTTTATGTATATGGGTAGCCAAGAGCAGAAGCAGACAAAAATACAGTTTACTGGTCACAAATGACTCCCCCAATTCTACCAATTCTATGTGGGGAATCCCCAAAAGGTTTTTGGAGGTAATCACTACAAAGGGTACGTACTCTGAACTTCAGAGCTCTGCAATTGCCGAAGAGAAGCTTACTTCTGGCTGAGAGACACTATTTCTGGGTTTAAAACAGATAGGCACTATTCTTCAAAACAAAGTGAAAGTTATGAGAGACCTCAGTATAGATGAGAGCTGAAAACTTCCTTCAAGAAAGTAAACTGTAAGTGATTAATAATAATTTAGGTTGTAACTACTCATATCTTTTTAACTATTTTGTGTGAATCCTGTAAATTTAAGGGCCATGTCATTTATTTTTATTTTCTCATGCTCTAATATAGGATCTAACACTAGTTAGCACTGAATAAATATTTCCTAAGTTCATCTAAATTTCTTCTCCTGCTCTTAAAATAGCAATTAAACTATCTTTTTTTTTTTTTTTTTTTTTG
>NW_006787469.1:2667095-2677285 GCF_000442215.2 Lipotes vexillifer
TTTTTTTGTGGTACGCGGGCCTCTCACTGCTGTGGCCTCTCCCGTTGCGGAGCACAGGCTCCGGACGTGCAGGCTCAGCGGCCATGGCTCACAGGCCCAGCCACTCCGCAGCATGTGGGATCTTCCCGGACCGGGGCACGAACCCCTGCATCGGCAGGCAGACTCTCAACCACTGTGCCACCAGGGAAGCCCATTATCTCTATTAAATAGTATCCAAAACTGAGCTGTATTGCTTCCTCCATCCCTCCTCCTCCTCCTCTTGCCTCCTCAAAGACCTGGTCCTTCCCTCATCTCAAATAAATGGCAATTTCATTTTTCCAGTTGCTCAAGTCAAAATTCTTAATGCTAACCTTGACACTCCACTCACCCACCACCCAGCCCACCAGTCACTCAGCGAGTCCAGTTGGTTCTACCTTCAAAACATATCCAGAAATTAATCTCTTCTCACCATCTCCACTGTCTCCAGCCTGGCTCAGGCCACCATCTTCTCTTGCCTGGAATATTTCAATAACCTCTAAACCGGTCTCCCTGCTTCCACCCTTTTCTACCTTTAGTCTTTTCAACACTGCAGCCAAAGTGATCGCATTTAAACACGTCAGATCTTGTCTTTCCTCTGCTCAAAACCTTCCAATCACTTTCAACTACAGAGTAAAAGCCAAGTCCTTACAATGCCTACATCCTCACCTTTTTTACTTCGCTTCCTTTTACTCTGGTTCATTCTGCTCCAGCTACTGGCCCAGTGCGCCTCCCTCTCGCAACTCTCACCCACCAGCCTTTGTACTTCCCGCCCCCGCCCCCAGATCTATGCTGGACTAGCTCTTGAGTTTCCTTCAAGTCTTGACCCAAATGACACCTTCTCAGTGAGGCCCTCTGTTCAAAACTATCGAAAATTGCACCCCCCCAAATGTTTTATTTTATTTTTTTTTTAGTACCGACCACCATCTAACTTTTAGTTTATCTTGTTTATTGTCTGTTGCCCCTACCCTCATCCCACCCCAGAACTTAAGCTTCAGGAGGGTAGGAGTAAGAGCTTATATATGTATAAATAAGGAAGAGCAGCCAGCATGCAGGCAAAGGCTTTTTAGATTTATAACTATGCTACTAGCTTAATGCTAGCACCTACCATGTGCTGAGCACTTACTTGGAGGCAGTTACTTTACAGCTACTCTGAATTCTCCCAGAACCCGGCATGGTAGCGTTAATAGCAGCTTTCTCCATATTAAGACGTGTCCAAGGTCAAAGAGCTAGCAAACGTCTGGGCTGAGATACCAACACAGAACACACGACAAATTCCAAGCTCTTTGGACCCCTGGCGTCCCACAGCCTCCTTGGCTTTGAAGCTGGATGCAGCATGATTCTCACGCGCCCTCACTCCACTGAGGTCGGTGCTAACCCTGCTCTGAGCTTTCACCTCCACCGCTTGCGTCCGACTCCAGCAGGGAGAAGGATCCGGCCGGGCCTCCTCTTCTCCTGACCGTGCCGGTGCTCTCCTGGGCTGCTCTGAGCGAAGCCTCTGTCACCTGCCAGACACGCTCGGGGCTCGCAGGCCCAGCTCCTGGCCGCCCTTCTCCGGTACCTACCTCGGAGCACCCCTTTCCTTCTGCATCGCCGCCATCCTGCATTCCCGGCTCAGGGCCTCGTCCTGCCGAGGGCCTTTCTTCAGGGCCGCAGACCGCCTGGGCGTCCTTCTGTAACCTGCCCTTCGAGGTACTGAAGCGACCGGAGGGCGCTCCCGAGAAAACCACGCACCTGACTCCCTCGCGAACCAGCCACCTCAAACCCTCACGTCCAGCCGCCAAGTTTCAAATTTAACGGTCCCGCGCCGACAACGTGCTACGCCCCTCCGCTCCTCCGCGCTCGCGCCTCCCACCCAAGGAATTCTGGGACTTGTAGTTTATCCCAGGTTTAGTCCACGCTGTCGCGGTGCATAGTGGGAGTGGTAGTTTCCGGGGGACTGTGGCTGTCCAGGTGCTGCAGATTTATGCGGTGTAAATTCTCTCCAGGTGCTCTCTGCGTCCAGGCTCTAGAGCTAATCTTTGAGCCTAGCGAGGGACATTTTAAGCACCAGGATTCTCTGATGTCATGAGCATAGTGAGATATCTTTGAGTGCTTGCGCTTGGCCTGACTTTTTTCTGGGGTGGCTGGCCAGGCTATGACCACCCCTCTGCCCCATGTCTCACACATGTCCTGAGCTCTTAGGGCGGCTCTGACCCAGCTGTTTCCTGCCCCACGCTTGAACTGAGAAAAGCCGGATTCTAGTTCTGTAAGAATCGTACCAAATGTGCAACCTTAGGCAAGCCACATAATCTCTCTGACCTTTGATTTTCCTCGTCTATAATGCGGTGATATTGCATTGCTTTCTCTGCTGCACAGTCCCAGACAGAAAATGCAGCTATTCCACAGCTCCCTAGGTTTTACCTCTTTTCCCCTTCAGCAGACCAACCTCTACTGTTCTGATTTCCTAAGGAAGAAACTATGGTAGCCTCAGATGTAGCTGGGAAGCTGAACAAGCCCAGCTACACTAGAGTCCTGAAAGGCTCTCTAGAGCCCTAAATAGCTAAAGCACACCATGAATCTCTGAGGGAGGGGGTGTACTCCATCTTCTAATGCTGCTCTAACAAACTACCATAAACTTAGCAGCTTAAAACATCACAAATTTATTACTTTGCAATTTGGTAAGTCAGAAATTAGACTCGAGTTTCACACTAAACAAGGTGTTGGCAGGACTTTGTTTCTGGAAGCCCTTCAGGAGAATTTGTTTCTTTTTTTCCAGTTTTTAGAGACATTCATGGGTATTCCTTAGCTTGTGGCCCCCATCCTCCATCTTCAAAGCCAACAGCATAGCATCTCTCTGACCCGGTGCCTGTCATCACATCTCTTTCCCTGACCACAGTCAGGCAAATCTCTCTTCTTTTTTCCCTGACCACAGTCAGGAAAATCTCTCTGCTTTGAAGGACTCATGTAATTATATTGGGCCCATCCATATAAACTGTCTCAGGGTCCTGAACCTTAATCACATCTGCTACGTTTCTTTTGTTATGTAAGTTGACATATTCACAGGTTCCGTGGATTAGGAATGCACGTCTTTGGGGGCCATTATTCTGCCTGCCACAGGGAGTGCTAAAATATGTTGGCATCTCTAAACTTATTTGCCCATAAACCTTTTCACACATCTTTCAGAACAGATTTTGGGCTCTTTGTGTTTTAACAGTAGGTCCCAGGAGAAGAAAATTCATAACGGAATAAATCTTAATGGTGGAATTTCAGGTACAGTGGGAACTGGTAGCAGTTGGGGACTCTCATTTTCACCCATTTATATGCAAAGCCATACCTATGTGCATCAGTGGCTGTTAGAGGGATATAGGTGTCAGAAAATCTATGATCTCTTGCTTGGTCTTGTGGAGATGTGTGTGTTCTTGATTGTCAAAGGCTGATTTTCCCCAACTTTGCCTTCATGGGTTATGCAAAGTCCTACTTTAGCAAGCTAAACGCTACAAAGATGAAAACCTCTGGGTCTCCAGGGAACCCTTGGACGAACTGCTTGTTTACTGTGCAACCACAGGAAGAGAGAGGGACTATCTGGGGGTGGGAGGAAGGTCAAGAGAGACCGAATGAGGGTGTGTGTGTTCAGGGCCTGAAGGAGACCACATCTGGCAAAGCAGCATCACCAAACTGGCCTTTACCCCAGCAACAGATCAGCCAATCAGAGCAGCAGCTACGTCTTTTATTTACCAGTGATGAGGTAGAAGAACCAATGAGAAGGAGGCATAATAATCCAAACCATCTTGTGTTGCCAAGAGGAAGGGAGGTGAAGGGTGAAAAGATGCATTAGCCCCAAGGCTGGAGGCTACTGGCTGCTGCCTAGTTGCATCTCACAGTAGCTGTTATTACAGGGTATTAGGGAATCTCCTAGGAGCTGGGTCTCTCTCCAGTTCTATGGAAACTTCTTTCTGAACTCTGTTTTTGCTTTTCTGCAGAACCACCCTACTTTTCATGGGTCTTCTCAAATCATTAGAAATTGCCTGACCCAGAATTTCCACACTGATATATGTAAAAAATATACATATGAACAAGAAGATATCAGTTATCAACTTTTCTGCAACTGGCAGAAAAGGACCAAAAGGTCAGAATGGACCACAAGCTGAGAACAGAAGCAGTCGTATGGCAGGGCTGTTAAGTTAAGATATACAGCTAAATAAGCTATGTTGCTAATAAGAAGTACAAAATTAGGCTCTTTTGCCCTGGAATTAGCCTGACCAGAGTTTTGTGCTCCAGGAAGGCCTTGGAGAATCTAGAAGGTTCCCAAATATTCATCATTGTGCTCAATTTGCACATGAGCTGATTCAACCTCAAGGAAGTAAAGTGTCGATGAGAGTCAGCTATTAAGGAAGAACAGAGTAGGATCTGAATGCTGCCAGCTTCTTACTTCAAGCCCAGTACTCTGGGCGCCACAAACCTAAGCTCTAAATTAAGGGATTCAACCTTAATTTATGTTTAATTCATTCAACCCAAGTTTATGTTTAATAAACGTCAGCTTCTGGGTGCCAAATTCTGGGGGAGGAAAGCAGCATCATACAGAGTGGGAGCCTCCACTTACCCTAACATGTTAGATATTTCCAAAAAACAGTGGGTGAGGCCCCTGGCAGGCAATTTTGTGTGCTTTTGAGGAATAAGAACGGTGGAACCGCGGACTTGTGGAGAACTGGAATGGGGAGGGCCACTTGATATCTGTCTTGAGCAGCGACCTTTCCTTGGCCTGGCCCCAAGGACCCCTGGCCTTGTAGAGAGAGGGCTGGTAGGCAGAAGCTGTAGAAGTTGGTACTGTGTGATGCTGGGCTCCACCAGCACTGTTTTCATGCCCAGGTGCCAAGGGTACAGCCCAGCTCCAGCATCTCAAGTTCTGGCCATTCTGAGAACACTGGGAGGCCACTCCTGGACCCGGTCATCAGCACCCTCACAGCAGGATGCAGCAGAGGGGACATACCCTCCAGTGGCCTCAGAGGTAGAGGCCATCAGCCAGGAAGCTAGAGCAGGAAAGGAAGAGCATGGCAGATACTGGGTGGTTGCAGTGGGGAATGGACTGGTTTGTGAGCACCAGAGCTCTGGAAAACACCCAGATGACCTGGGGGAGGCTTTGAAAGGGAGGCTGATTCAGGGCTGCATGTATAGTTGTTCAAATTATGCCACACCCAAGAGTGCCTGGCCAGAGGCATGAATGGAGACACTTTTTCCTGCTTCATTCACTCAGAGTAGGCACTTTAAAAAATTCATCTGCCCAGAGGGGCCTCCTTTTCCTAATTCACACAAAGCACTGTGTGTGCTAGCCATGACCCTGGGCCTGGAGATCCTATGGAAGAGCCAGTGGAATTTTCATTACTCATGTTAATGTGGCTCCATAACATTGAGGCTTGAGGAATGAGTTACGTACTGGTCTATCCTTATTCAAGGAGGTACTGATGCCATGACAGGGGGACAAAAAGTGGGATGACACTTGGCAGAGCCAACCAATTGGGAAACTGACAGGAGGATGGAGTGTATAGGCGTGGGTACCCCACCTCCCATTGCTTGTACACCTGGCAAGCTTCCTCGCTCCTTCTCTCAGACGTTGCCTCCTGGGGCCTGGTGCAGACCGTGGAAAGTTTGCTTCTGACATTCTGAGGGGCCCAGCTGTGGGAGACATTCTGCGGATCTGGGCTATGCGCTGCTTTTCCAAGAAATGGTCAGAGGTCAGAGGGCCCCAGGCTGAGACAGGATGAGATGAGTGGAAACAACTTAGTATGGCTGAATGTGGGAGCCAAGCATGGAAATGTTTGGACTGTACAGTGAGAAGTGGCCATGGCTAGATGTGAGGTGATTCAGAGAATTAAGTGAGGTGACAAGCCATCTGGCCTCTGCTGCCACCTCTACCTTTTCCCTTGAAGGCTGTCCTTTTTTGGTCCTTGCTTGGAGGTGTGGGTCCTCTCAGGACTGGTCAACATTCTTCCTTTCTTAAAACAATTCTGAGACTGCGGGCCAGTGGGAAACCTGAATTTGGGCCACTTCTAGAGCAACGTTAGAGGAACTCTTCACATTTCAGAATCCCAGGTTCACTCCTGGGCTTGAACATGCCAGTGATAAGATCCCCAGGCTCTTGAGCCAGATCAAAACCACACAAGCTTCCTTTTTCCACAGAGGTCTTCGGGACGTGTTGCCTCTGGGAAGTTGCAATGTCTTTCTTGCAACACAGGCTCCCAAACTGAAGGAGGGAGAAGAGAATCCAGGGACAGGCAGAGTTAGGAAAACATCATCTCTTAACAGCTAAAGACAAAAGTGACAGCTAAAGACAATCTGATCCTGTTTCTGATTTTCTATCCAGCCCCTTTATAAGGAGTTAGAGAAGGCAGTGGGCATGCCAAGAAAAGTGGCAGGGACGTTTGCCAGCTGTGGTCCTTGTGATTTCACCAGGGGACCTGTGATATTCGAAAGGCTGGCTTCTGCCAATTGGAAGACGTGTGTCTGGAACAGACAGACCCTGGGCATATACTACCTATGGTGGCTGTCATGGGGAGGACCCCACCTCACAGTCAGGTATGAGAGAGGCTCAGGCCTCCCATCTGTGGGTGGCAGTTTCTTCCTCAACTGCCAACAGATATTGGACCTGCTGGCTCCTCCGAGCAGCCAAAGGCTCTGCATTCCTCCGTGTGTCCCTTGGAGTGTAAGAGCCATGAGGCAGGGTGTGGCAGTTCTGGCTCTTCATTGAATTCCCAGGACCCAGCCCAAGGCAGGTGCTCAATCAACACTGGTTAACTGACTGACTGACAGAAGCAAACAAAAGAGAAGAGCTTTTTTTTGTTTGTATGTTTGTTTGTTTTAACATCTTTATTGGAGTATAATTGCTTTACAATGGTGTGTTAGTTTCTGCTGTATAACAAAGTGAATCAGCTATACATATACATATATCCCCATATCTCCTCCCTCTTGTGTCTCCCTCCCACCCTCCCTATTCCACCCCTCTAGGTGGTCACAAAACACAGAGCTGATCTCCCTGTGCTATGGGGCTGCTTCCCACTAGCTCTCTATTTTACATTTGGTAGTGTATATATGTCCATGCCACTCTCTCACTTCCTCTCAGCTAACCCTTCCCCCTCCCCACATCCTCAAGTCCATTCTCTACTTCTGTGGCATGACCTTGGTAGATCAAGTACTCCAGGATGTCCTTCATTCACTCAAAAACACTTTATAAATATTTCATGTCAGGTGCTGTGCCTGACAGGTATGGACACATTTTCATATAAATATGAAAAATAGCACAAGTCCTATGCTTGAAAAAACAATCTATAGCATGGCAGCTTATGAGCTAAAACCCAGCATGTGCCTAGAGTTAGGGGAACTCAAAAGAGGATACAGTTCCTTCCTCTGCTGCGGGGCTGGGAGAAGGGAAGGTCAGAAAGAACTCCCCGAGAGGCGTGTTGGAAAATGAGTAGGAGATACTGGAAGGAGAGGAAGTGGCTTCTAGGGAAGGAACAGCACAGCTAACGTGCCTCCCTGAGAAAGAGAGAGTGTGCAGGTGTCTGAGGGGCCTGCAGGTAGTCATAATGGCAGGAGCTTAGGAGGGGTATGTGGACCTGGCTGAGGATGCCCCCACTCACTGCACCTGGCAAATGGCAAGGTTGGAGGGCAAACCCAGCCCTCTCTGCTCCAGCCTAGGGCAGGCATCCAGCTGCAGTCTGGAAGCTGGATCTCTTCCACAGAGCTCTCAGGTTTCCCAGCTACTGAGCCACTTAATCCTCCCGGCTCTGGGAAGGGCCTGAGGATCCCTCTCCCCCATCCCAGGTGAGAAAGGGGCAGGGCAGGGCACAGAATGGGCACCTCGCCCACCTGGATGCCTTCCCTTCCTCACCTCAGACAGCTCAGACGGGCCTTTCGGATGCCCACCTGTTGTCATTTATTTGCTTTATCTGGACTAGGCCACTGAGGCTGCCAGGACCAGTGGGGACTGCCCCAGCTGGTCTGACTGGTTGGGCTGCAGTCGCAGCTCTGTCTCTTGCACAGGGCTTCTGTGTCTCCCCTGCTCCCGTCCTCTGCTCCGCCCCCCCAGCTCTGCCATGTTCCCATTGGCTGGGGTGGCTCCTCCAGGGCCAGAGCTCCTCAGCTGGTACCCTCCACCCCTCGGGGATGTGGTGAAGAGCACTGCGATGTTTTAACTTCTGCATCTTTCCTTGCCTCCTGGACCCATCTGTAGACTGAGGCAGCCCGCTGTCGGGCAAACTGTCCATGCTGCAAGAAACACGCCCCTCCAGGGGTCTGTACCCTGAGGTGGTTCTGCTCCTCAGAGGGCATCTGGAGGGTGAGGGTACCTCTGATTGCCTTGGAGACCAAGGATCACTGTGTGGGCATTTAATGGGGATGGGGCAGGGATACACTGTAAAGCAGGGGACAGCCCAACAGAACAATGGATTATCCCCCACAAAAGGCAGTAACTTCCCTTTGGGAGACACCGCATCGGGGCCCACCTTATTCACAGGGTGCAGTTTGTGTAATCTCTGCAGCAGGGCTCGTCACACTTCATAGCGCATGAATCACCTGCGGATCTTGTTACAGTGCAGATCCTGACTCAGTAGGCCTGGGTTGGGGCCTGAGAATCTGTATTTCACATGAGCTCCCAGGTGTTTTTCATACTGCTGGTTCAAGACCACACTTTTCAAAGCAAGGCTTTACAGCACAAGTGTGCATGACTTTTCTTTTAAGGGGGGCATTTTATCTGCAGAATTTGTTGAACTGGATATTGCCAAATGTTTGTTTCGACTAGTGGTTTTCAATGGGGAGTGATTTTTGCCTCCTCCCTGAGGGGACATTTTTTTTTTTTTTTGCGGTACTCAGGCCTCTCACTGCTGTGGCCTCTCCCGTTGCGGAGCACAGGCTCCGGACGCGCAGGCTCAGCGCCCGTGGCGTGGGGGCCTAGCCGCTCCCCGGCATGTGGGATCTTCCCGGACCGGGGCCCGAACCCCCGCATCGGCAGGCGGACTCTCAACCACTGCGCCACCAGGGAAGCCCCAAGGGGACATTTTTGACTGTCACAACTAGAGGAGCGGGGCACAGGTACTACTGGCATCTAGTGGGTGGAGGCCAGGTATACTGCTGAACATCCAACAATGGACAGGGCAGTTCTGCACAACAAAGAATGATCCAGCCCAAAATATCAGTATTGCCAAGGCTGAGAAACCCTGGCTTAGATAAAATGTTAAAACAATGGGAAATATATTTGTGGGTGATGTGACTTCATAGCAAGTTGGTGACTCCAGCCACAATGCTGTGAATACGTGTCATCCACTGAGTCTGGGGCCCCTCTGAGCATAAGCACATCCAGCCAGTTGGAAATCAGAAGCACTGGGCTGTGGTCCTGGTGAGTAAACTCTGGTAGTAGGTGTAATAATTCATCAACCTTGGAGAACCAATTTTTATTTTTTTTAATAAATTTATTTATTTTATTATTTATTTTTATTTTTGGCTGCGTTGGGTCTTCACTGCTACATGCGGGCTTTCTCTGGTTGTGGTGAGCAGGGGCTACTCTTCATTGCAGTGCGTGCGCTTCTCACTGCAGTGGCTTCTCTTGTTGCGGAGCACGGGCTCTAGGTGTGTAGGCTTCAGTAGTTGTGGCTCGCGGGCTCAGTAGTTGTGGCACACGGGCTTAGTTGCTCTGCGGCATGTGGGATCTTCCTGGACCAGGGCTCAAACCCGTGTTCCCTGCACTGGCAGGCAGATTCTTAACCACTGAGTCACCAGGGAAGCCCTGGAGAGCAAATTTTTAAAAAATCTATGGAAGGTAGTGGGTGGTGGGGAGAGGGATAGGATGAAGGAGGAGCACATATGTAGAGGTGGCTGTGGTCCATATTTTAGTTCTAGCACTGGGTGTTCATGGGTGTTTTTTATATTATTTTGAAATAAACAATTTATTAAACAGAAATAAACACAAGGTGGGCCACGCCTGGATCGGTGAAGAAAGAGAGCTATAGACAAAGGATTGTGATTAATCCAATGTACCTGGGGTTAAAAAAAAAAGGTGAACTTGCAGGGTCAGTGACTAATAATAAAGTGATACTATTATATTCGTGGCAAAAATATCTGCGAGGGGGAGAGAATGTGACAGGTTAAGCAAAAAGACAAAAGTAGGCACCCTGGGAAGATGTCGCTTGCCTTGGGTCTGACTCTTT
>NW_006787469.1:2677295-2690327 GCF_000442215.2 Lipotes vexillifer
CTGACTCGTTCCCTGCACGGGCAGAGCGGAAGGGGGTCTGGAAGGTGCGGGAGACAGGCTCTTCCCTCTTCTGCTCAGTTTTAGCCATGCAAGGACTGTCCCATGGGGTATCACAGTGGAAGGTCAATGCCTCCAGGCCACATCCTGACAACCTGCTGCCCAGAAGTGCCTTCCATCAGGTGCCCTGGTCTGCCCTCCGGGAGCAAGGTATCTGTTCCTGCCCCAACCCGACTCTGAGATCCACAGCCTGGCTGGTCATGCTCAGCTATTCTGCTAGACAGACATAGGCAGCTGATGGTGTTTTCTCCAGCAACTTTCTGTGTCCCACAATTCCCCAGTGTCTTTATGTCCCCTGTGTTCCAGTTACCCAGACTCCTAGCTTCCTTTCTATTTTTTGCAGAATGGCAGTTAGTCCCAGAATACACAATTCACCTTGCTTCAGACTTTCTCTCCTATCCACGTCAACACTGACCTCCCCTTTGCCCCCTCCCTCCAGACACCTGTCTCTGAGGCCCGCTACTTATAAACACCAGAGAATTTTCCTCAGTGATGCTGATGGATTTTTTATTATGATAACTTCCCCATGTGGTTGTATGCACACTTTAACAGGAGATATCTGCATAGCTAACACAATCCAAAGAAACAACTCCAGAAGTGGGAGTCCTTTGGTCTGTGATGGGAGTTAAAAATCGCCGAGTGTCAGAATGAGAAGAAGTCTTGAAGATCTTATAGTGCAACTCTCTCAATTGACGGACGAGGGAACCAAGGTTCAGAGAAGTTATTTGCTAGAAGGTCACACAGTATAATGCGGGCAAAAGTGAGAGCACAACCCAACTCGCATTCCTTTATTCAGTCACTTGCTTAGTCACTCAGTCAGCAAATCCTTATTGAGCATTTGCTACTACATGCCAGGCACCAACTGCACGATGGGGTCACAAATAAGATGCGATCCTTGTCCCAAGTCACGCCGAGCCTAGCAGGTGACGACAGCCTAGGGGGAAAGAAAATTGCAATACAGTGGGGTCAGTGATTCAGCAGAAGTATCATATTCGGCTTGGACACCTGGAGGAGGGAGAGAGTAATTCTGAGGAAGACTTGGCAGGGCAACCTTCTGACCTTGTCTAGGATTTCTCTCCGTAACTCTCACCAAAGGGGGGACTCGGACATCAGACAGAAACTTGGAGCTACTCCACGGTGACCAGAGAAATGATTGTCTAAAATAATAGTAGTGATGTGTAGTGAAAGGGGGCACTTTTAATAATTATGCTTGGGTAGCAGTTGTATATTATGTGTTGGAATTGTCCTAGGCAAACCCGGACACAAGGTCTTCCTAACTCTGGGGTGGTACCCATTGGACCCGACTCCTGCCGGCCCTCCATCATGCTGGGGGATTGCAGTCTAGGATAACTTCTACCATTCTCAGCAGCCAAGTGGTTCTGTTTCTTGAGATTGAATCACCAGGCACACAGTCCTGCCTACTGGCCTCTGAGCATGGCCCCAAAGCTGATAAACCAATCCTTCTCGCCCCTCACCTTCCACCCCAGGCAGAGGATTTGCCTCTCTTCTCTTTGTCCCTCATACCTTGCAGAGGGGGTAAGGGGATGATTCTATGAGGACTGTGGAGCTGTCCTTGTTCACGATCTCAGCTCCAGGGAAAGGGAAGCACTATGGGCTCTTCCAGAGAACACTGGGCCTGGGTTTGAGTCTGGTGTTTTCTTACCTTAAAGGGAAGGTGTTTGGATCCTTTACAGCCTTGCTAATCAAAGTGTGGTTTACATTGTAATTATATCTCCAGGTGATTCAGTAAGGTTTGAGCACACTGTCCTAGGCATTCAGCATAACACTCTTTAAATGTTGGCTTGAGCCAGGAAGTGGGTATAGAGTATGGATGGTTAGAGGCAATGCACTTTTGAAATGATATGCTTTGTGAGTCTGTTTTACTGTCCCCATTAAACCATAAGCTCTTCAGGGTAGGGATTATGTAGATTTCACACATCCCTCCCCAGCTCATATTCCATTGCCATTGCCCAGGAAGGACAGAGCCTGGTGTGTTGCCTTGGGAACCTGTTTTGTTTCCAGTCACCTTCTCTTCTGCCTCTGATGAGTAGATGCCTTCAGAGGAGGAGAGAGATCAGGTGATATGGAGGGTTAGCAGCCACCAGTGGTAGGGGGACCTCAGCACAGAAAGAGGGTTTATGATAATAATTTATGGCGATGGTAGCTCTTTCTCCTCCCCTTCCTAGCCCCTGTCCATCAGCTGCCTTCTCCTCTTTCACCTTCCAGCCCTCCTGGCTGCATGGTCAAGTCCTCAGGGACATCTTGAGCCCCTTATTACACATTCTACATCAGCTGTGAATTTTTAGTAATAGAAAGGGCCATGATAAGGCATCTGGTGCCTGGTTTTGTTACTGCTCACGACAAGCTGCAGTGTTTGGGCAATGCTCTTTCAGAGGTCTCAGGCCTTAGGCTCAAGCCAGGGAAGAGTGAGCATATCCCAGATCTGGCACTCCATGGATAGCCAACTCCTCTGGGGCCACAGAAAGAAAAATTGGGAGTTGCTCTGGAGAGGAGCTACAAAATAAAATAAGATAGTGAGGGAAGGTCCCCTTAAGAAGGTGACATTTGAGTAAAGATATAAAAGTTGTGAGGAAATAAGCCATGTGGTTAGTTGAGGGAAAATTTTTCCAGGGGTAGGGAACAGCAAGTACAAATGTTCTGAAGTAGGAGCACGTCCAGATATTAGAGGCCCAGCATATGGTTTATCTTGATAAATGTTCCATGTGTATAGAATATGCTTTCTACCGTTATTCTTATAGTGATTAATAAATATCAATTAGATTAGGTTGGTTGATAGTATTATTAAATTATTATTATTATTATAATGGTTGGTTGGTTGATAGTATTATTAAATTTTCTATACCTTTTTCAGTATCCTTACTGAGTTTTTGTCTACTGGCTCTACCAATTACTGAAAAATGAGTGATAAAATCTCCAACTACAATTACTGATTTATTTTTCCCTTTAGTTCTATCAATGCTTTATGTATTTTGAAGCTTTGTTATTGGGTACATACACATTTAGGATAGCTATTTCTTTTGAAGAATTGATCCTTTCATCTTTATAAAATATTCCTGCTACCTTTGGCAGCACTCCTTGCCCTGAAGTCTACTTTGTTTTATATTAATACAATCATGTTTGCTTACTCATGATTAGTGTTTGTGCGATGTACCTTTTTCCATCTTTTTACTTTTACATCCTTTACTTTGTCTTACTATTTAAAGTACATCTCTTGTGATTATCATACTACATAAGTCAGACAGAGAAAGACATATCATATGATAGCACTTACATATGAAATCTAAAAAATGATACACATAAACTTATTTACAAAATAGAAACAGACTCACAGATACAGAAAACAAACTTATGCTTACCAAAGGAGAAAGGGGGGAGGGATAAATTAGGAGTTTGGGATTAGCAGATACAAACTGCTATGTAAAAAATAGATAAACGAAAAGGTCCTACTGTATAGCACAGGGAATTATATTCAATATCTTCTAATAAACTATAAAGGAAAATAATCTGAAAATGAATATATATATATATATATATATATATATGAATTATTTTGCTGTACACCAGAAACTAACACAATATTGTAAATCAGCTATACGTCAATAAAAAAATAAAGTACATCTCTTGTAAACAATCATTGTTAGATCTTACTTTTTAAACTAGTTTGACAAGTTCTGCCTTTTCTTTGGCATGCTTAGTCTATTTACATTTAATTTAATTATTGATATAGTTTGGGTTCAAGTCTACTATTTTGCTATTAATTTCTATTGGTTCCATGTGTTCATTGTTTCTTTGTTCCTCCTTTCTTCTGGATTGATTGTTTTTTAATATCCCATATTGTTGCCTCTATCTCTTTTTAGCTATACCTCTGTTTTGTTTTCAGTGATTGCTCTAGGGATTGTGATATGCATCTTTAACATGTTGTAGTCTGTTCTGAATCTATATTATTCCACCTTGCAAATAATGTAAGACAATTATAACATTATGCTTGCATTTACTTTTTCCCATCCTTTGGCTATTTCATCATTTATTTTACTTCTGTATATGTAAAAAAATACCATAATACATGGTTACTATTCATGTTTAAACAATCGTCTTTTAAAATAAATTAAAATAATTTACCTACATATTTACCATTTCCAGTCATCTTCATTCCTTTTGGTAGATCTAAGCTTCCCACTCATACCATTTCTTTTCAGCCTGAAGAACTTCCTTTAGTATTTCTTGGAGTGCAGGTCTGCTGGCAAGGATTTCTCTCAGCTGCTGCTTACCTGAAAATGTCTTTATTTCTTTTTCACTTTTAAAAGCTATTTTTCTTGTGCTTCTAAAAGTGAAAAAGAAATAATTCTAGATTTTCTATTTTTGTTTCCTTATATGTCATTCCACTATCTCTTGGCTTGCATTATTTCTAAACAGAAGTTAGTCATCATTCTTATCATTATAATATTCCTTTCTTTCTCTAGCTGGTTTTTATCTTTGGTTTTCAACAATTTGACTATGACGTTCCTATGTGTATTTTATCCTACTTGGGATTTGATGAGCTTTTTGAATCTGTAGGTTGCTGCTTTTCATCAAATTTGTAATTTTGGGGCTACTATTTCTTTTTCTTTTTCTTTGCGGTACGCGGGCCTCTCACTGTTGTGGCCTCTCCCGTTGCGGAGCACAGGCTCCGGACGCGCAGGCTCAGTGGCCATGGCTCACGGGCCCAGCCTCTCCACGGCACGTGGGATCTTCCTGGACCGGGGCACGAACCCGCGTCCCCTGCATCGGCAGGCGGACTCTCAACCACTGCGCCACCAGGGAAGCCCTCTTTTTCTTTTAAAAAAAAAATAAAGTTATTTATTTATTTTTGTCTGTGTTGGGTCTTTGTGGCTGTGTAGGCTTTCTCTAGTTGCAGCAAGTGGGGGCTACTCTTTGTTGCAGTGTGCAGGCTTCTCATTGTGGTGGCTTCTCTTATTGCAGAGCACAGGCTCTAGGCACACGGGCTTCAGTAGTTGTGGCACATAGGCTCAGTAGATGTGGCTTGTGGGCTCTAGAGTGCAGGCTCAGTAGTTGTGGCACACAGGCTTAGTTGCTCTGCGGCATGTGGGATCTTCCTGGACCAGGGCTTGAACCCATGTCCCCTGCATTGGCAGGCAGATTCTTAACCACTGTACCACCAGGGAAGTCCCTGGTTATTATTTCTTCATAAATATTGTTGAAACTATTTGTCCTCTCTTTTCTGGGACACCAATTACAGATGTTAGACTACTAGATATTATCCTATAGGTCATTGATACTCTGTTCACTAATTTTTTCTCCCTTTGTTTCAATTTAGATTAATTTTGATAATTTCATCTTCAGGTTTGTTGATATTTTGTTCTCTAGTGTCCAATATGCTATTAAGCCAATCCAATGAATTTTTAAAAATTAATTTATTTTTATTTTTATTTTTGGCTGCGTGCGGTCTTTGTTGCTGTGTGCGGGCTTTCTCTGGCTGCGGCGAGAGGGGGCTACTCTTCGTTGCAGTGTGCGGGCTTCTCATTGCAGTGGCTTCTCTTGTTGCGGAGCACAAGCTCTAGGTGCGCAGGCTTCAGTAGTTGTGGCACGTGAGCTCTAGAGCACAGGCTCAGTAGTTGTGGCACACAGAGCTTAGTTGCTCCGCGGCACGTGGAATCTTCCCAGACCAGGGATCGAACCTGCGTCCCCTGCATTGTCAGGCAGATTCTTAACCACTGTGCCACCAGGGAAGCCCCCAATCCAATGAATTTTTGATATCATATTTTTCAGTTCTAGAACTTCCGTTTTTTTTTTTTTGAGTTTACATTTCTCTCTTGAAATAACCATTCTATCCACCCATTATAGTCATCTTTTCCTGTGAACACTTTCACATATTTACAATAATTGTTTTAAAGCTCTTATCTGCTAACTCCAATAACTGGATCATCTGTGGATCTGCCTTTCTTGATTATGTGTCACATGTTTCTGCTTCTTTAATCACTTCATGTTTTTTTAAAATATAGTATTCCAGAAATTTTGTATAAAAGAACACTACAGGCTAATATATATATGTGTGTGTGTGTGTGTGCGTGCGTGCGTGCGTGTGTGTGTGTGTGTGTGAGTGTGTGTGTGTGTGTGTGTGTGTGTGTGTGTATTTCTCAGAAAGTGCAATACTTTTCTTCTGTCTAGTGTTTGGGCTGAGAAGCAGACCATTCAGATTTCTTCTAGGGTAGAATTGAGCTGGGGTTGAACTGCTTTTTAATTATATTGCATTCTAATTAGTTCTGATTAGCCTAGCCCCCAAACTTCTGCCTCATTTGTATGTGTTAGTATTTGAGGTGAGAGTGGGTAGGCTACAGTTTCAGATTTTTTTGAATCATCTCTGGACTCAACTCTGGCAGGACCCTGGAATTTAAGCACTGTGAAAATGTGCAGGGCTATGCTATTCTCTCCAGTGCCTCATCTGCTGCCACTTTTGTGGCAAAATTCAGGAGGGGTGTGTGTGTGTGGGGGGTGTTTGTGGAGAATTACTAGGCCAAATGATCTGTTTTTACATTGGGGCTCTTCCAGATTCCAATATGTCATGCCAGCCCACAATACAAGTCAGC
The DNA here is from genome assembly GCF_000442215.2 of Lipotes vexillifer. NCBI lineage: Eukaryota > Metazoa > Chordata > Mammalia > Artiodactyla > Lipotidae > Lipotes > Lipotes vexillifer. Next base: position 2,683,958 of record NW_006787469.1, read on the forward strand.
TGATTTCCTCTCATCCCTACGGAGTCTCTGTCTATGGTTTGCTCCTCCACATGATTGTACCCAGCCAAACTGGGTACACCCCCAGGTAAGTAAGCTATTGTGACTTTCTGCACATTTGTGAAAGACTTGTTTCTTCCTGGCGTTCAATTCATCGAGGCTTCCATGCATCCACTGCTCTTTACTAGCTCAGTAGAAAAGTATGATTTTAATTTTGCCTGTTTTTTCTTGTTGGGACCGTGGTAAGCAAAAGCTTTCCATATCTTTCTACATCTTAACTGGAAGTGGAACTCTCCTAGATGTTAGAGGAACAGCAAGATCAATATGACTGGAACAGAATGAATGAGTAGAGGAAGAGGAGAGGAAGTCTGAGAGGTAACCAGGAGTCAGTCTGTGCTCAACTTTGTAGGCTGTTGGAAAGACTGGCTTTTACTCTGAGTGAGATGGGAAGCAATTGGATGGTTTTGAGCAGAGCATGACACAATCTGGTATGGGTTTTAACAGGATCCACTCTGGATGCTGGGATGAAAATAGACTATAAGGGGCAAGAGAAGCACTAGGGAGGCTAGTTATTGTAACAGTCCACACAAAGGATAATGGTGGCTTGGAATAGTGGTAAGATGGTGAGAAGTGTTAAAATCTGAATACATTTTGAAGGCAGAGCCAACAGGGTATACTGACAGATTACTTGGGAAGTAAAAGGAACTGATAACTCCAAAGTGTTAGCCTGAGTGACCAGAAGGATGAAGTTGCTGGTTGCCATGGGGAAGTTTGAAGACGAGCAAGTTTGTTGGAAGTACTCTTTAGCCATCTCAGTACAGATGTTGAGGAGGCCCTTGATCTGCCGTTCAAGGAAGAGAAAAGGGCTGGGTTTATACACTTTTTTTTTTCATAAATGAGTGTGTGGATGCAATAAATCCCATCAGTCTGGTTTAACATATTAGTAGCTAACATTTATTGTTTACTCTGCCAGGCATTGTACTATGTTCTTACAAATGTTAACTTATTCAGTCCTCACAACAACCCTAAGAGTTAGGTTCTATTATTATTATCCACAAAAGGGAGGTATGTTAGTTTGCTAGAGGTGCCATAACAAAATGCCAGAGACTGAGTGGCTTAAACAACAGAAGCTTATTTTCTCCCAGTTTTGGAGGCTGTAAGTCCACAATTAAGGTGTCATTCAGGCAGTTTGGTTTCTCCTAAGGCCTCTCTCCTTGGTTTGCAGATGGCCTTTCCTCTATAGGCATGCTTCCCCAGGGTCTTCTGTGTATCCTATTCTCCTCTTTTTACAAGGATGCCAGTCAGATTGGATTAGGGTCCACTCATATGACCTTATTTTAACTTAATTACCTTCTTCCAAATATAGTCCCATTCTGAGGTGCTGGGAGTAAGAGGTTCAACGTATGAATTTTGGGGTAGAAACAATTCAATACATAAAGGAGGTATAGAGAGATCACACAAAGTTCACAAGGTCACACAGCTAGTAAATGGTAAAATTAGGATTTGAATTCAGCAGGTCTCAGTCACAACCTACTTTCTTAACATAGTCTATATAGTCTCCTAGTAATGATACATCTTGGTATAGTTTCTTCTCCACCTGTAATAGCTTTTCATACATGTTTACAATCCCTTATCTGAACACTTGGGGCCAGACAATATGGTGCATGTGCCACGTGTTTTGTTACCACCTCCAGCAGGGTCTGGGCCAGCACTCCATTAGTAAATGCTTTGCTAATTTGGCAGAAAAAATGTAGTATTAATCACCCTAAATGGGATAGGAATTATGAATAGTTTCACACCATTTTAATAGGCTTTGATGCCAAATGATTCTTTGTTTGTTTAAGATTTTGGAGCATTGGGCTTTCAGAATTTTGGATGAGGGATTGTGGACATGCACCTGGCATTCTCCTCACTGTGGCTGTAACTATCCTCCTTAGTAAGTTTTATACCCCGCTTGCTGATTCTGCTTAATCGCTTATGAGGCACACTGCACTACAGCAGTTTGTCCCATGATGACCAACTGAACACGTGAGGTGTGAAGCCCCTGTGGGAGAGGCGAGTGGAGGGAAGTAAAAAGGGAGGTTTTGGCCCGTGGCTTTGGTCAAAGGAGGAAAAATCCCTTGGTCCTCGGGAGGAGGTTGTGGCTGAATTTTACCCCAGAGAAGCTAGAGCACCTCCTATAGGGGAGGCGATGGCTCCTTTTTCTAAGACTTTCTTCTAGCAACTGCTGCATCTTTCTTTTTTTTTTTTAAGGTAGGAAAAGATATGTTTAATACGTTAAGCACAAATATTCCAATGTTTTAAAATAGACTACAAATATTTATGCAAGGAAAAAGACTGGGAGAAATACATTATAATGTTAACTGCAACTGCTGCATCTTAACAGGAGCTTCTGGATACTCCAAAAGAAGGATTCCAATTGTGGGATCTGCAGGCCTCAGAGAAGGCTGTGGGAACCCAGGGTTTTGGGGACACTTCTCACGTCATTCCACATTGACAACTTCCATCTTGGTCTAAGTGTGGACAATCCTGTGAAGAGAGAAGGTAACTTTAGCAGTGCCATGTGGGTGGCTCTGGCCTAAGGGTCATGCAGGATCTAGAGACCTTACTCGCGGTTGGGCTCTGACCTCAGGAGACCAGGTAACTCAATGGCTTAAGGACACAGAGCTCCTTGAGAGTGGAATATGAGGCCAGAGGTCAGACTTCCTCCTAACCCTGAGAGGCTCAGGCCCAGCTGTGGATGCTGCCATACATGCTGTCCCCTCCCACTTCCTCCAGGCACTGCCAGACTTCTAGGGCAGAGTTCTGAGTGACAGCTCGTTAGATGCAGAGAGCCAGTGGAAATCCAAACTTCAGAACAATCTGTCTGGCTTTGTCTGGGGCCAGGCTGGTCAGCAATGGCCAGGGAACAAAGGGCTCTGCACAAGAAACCAGTGTGAAACTTTAATGGTGTACTTTAAAGGCAGGTGTAATGGATCAGGGCCAAACTCCACCCCACCCCCCAAACCCCCGGCTCCTAGGTTTGCTCCTCTGCTTGCCTTCCTGGAGATTTCCTTACAAGGCTCCATGTTGCTGGCATGCTCCTACATGTCTGTCCCACTGTAGGTGCTGTGCATATTCTCTTGTGGGTGTGGGCACTGCCAAAGGGATATGTGCCTGGCAGGTCCCCTCTTCCCAGACTGGGGAGCTCCCTGCAGCCTGAGGATCCGGTGGGGCTCAGGCCTGCCTTAACTCAGTGCTGTCAGGGGAGCCTGCCCTGGATCTGGAGGGAGAAGAGGGGAGGGCAGATGGATCTGGACCTGGAGAGGGAAGAAGAGGGAAGTTAAGAGGGTAGAGAGGTCAAGGGAGAACACTAGGTCTCTATGGCACTGGGCTTCTGGCCTCACTTCAGGGAGACCCCAGAGCAGTAGCTACTTCTGGGCTGTAGCACTGTCCTGCCCTGCCATGTGGTCATGCCACCTGCTTCACAGGCTAGCTTGTAATATTAGGGTTGATTGCAATCACCACTGGGCACCGGAATTAATTCACTGTGCACATTTGCTTAAAAGTGTATGCAAATATATGCAAAGAAGCACAACATCTGTGGCTATCCCAAGAGGCTTGGTGTTATTTTTGTTCAGGTTCCCTGGCTGGGAATGTGGGGTTCATGTGGGCTGGGGGAATTTAAAAGACGGGACCATTTCCTTCTTAAAACAGCCCATTTTCCCTGTACTTCCTTTTCTTCTTTCTTTTAGAAATTCAGCCCTAGACTCTGAGAGAGAATGGAGAAATGTGAACCCAAACCCCAAATTGAAAGCCTAGAAAAAAGCCCCAAGTTCTCATGGGAATAGGTACAGCTTGTAAGGCACTGTCTCCCTGTGAAGAAATAGGGTCACAAGATTGTCATATTATTTTTTACAATAATCATTTTGGAATTAAAATAAAATTTATGTTCTGAAGTTTGAGTTTCTAAATTATGTAGTGAGAATGCAGGTTGTCACTGAAAGTGGATTAAACCACAAGTTTGCTGCAGCCCTGGCTGGAGAATTACCAGAGTGGTATTTAGCACGTAAATCTTACCCTGTTTTTTTTTGTTGTTGTTTGTTTGTTTGTTTTGCGGTACGCAGGCCTCTCACTGCTGTGGCCTCTCCTGTTGCGGAGCACAGGCTACAGACGCGCAGGCTCAGCGGGCATGGCTCACGGGCCTAGCCGCTCCACGGCATGTGGGATCTTCCCGGACCGGGGCACGAACCTGTGTCCCCTGCACAGGCAGGCGGACTCTCAACCACTGCACCACAAGGGAAGCCCCTCCTACCCTGTGTCTAACGAGTAATATCTCTGAAAGACACAGACACTGAGTTGCAGAGACACTGGTGGCTCCGGGAGGTCACAGAGGAGATTCAGGCAGCTGACCTATCATACCCCTGCTGCTCCTTCCCTTTTCTGGGAAAGGGAAGGGAACCTAACATTTCCTGAGCATCCATGTAATCGGCACCAGGCTAAGGACGTGCACATATGTCATCTCATTTTTAATCCCCAGTTCTTATAAACAGATGAAGAAACTAGGACACAAAAAAGTTAAGTAACTTATAAGGGGCACAGCAGGATTTCTTCGTGTCTGAGATTCCAAACCACACCCTTTTTCACTACTAGCTACTTCCCTAAAATGGCCTGTGGCAGAGGAAGCTTCTGCTTTACTGGCAGGAGACTGGTGGCTATGCTTGATAATTGCAGGCAAGGCTAAGGGCAAATATGTGCTGCTTCCAGAGGCCATATCTTGCACAACCACTTACACAGGATGACACATGGGCTCTAGGCTACCCCGGCTTCCATTTCACTTCCATACTCGGCTGAGCTCCACACCAGGTTCTCTTTCTGTCTGAGAAGGAGTCTTGGACTTTGAAGGCACCAAAGATACACCAGGTCAGGCAGGGTGTGGCCAGCATACATGTGGTGAACAGGCTGCATCTTGGGACAATCTGGATCAGGCTCCTCTGGTGCACAGTTGGGGCTGATGAAGGATCTTTCTTGTTTCATGAATAATTTAAGGATTTGGGTGACATGAGATCCTCTGTGTTCAAGGCAGACCTAGTCCTCCAGAGGGAATTTAACACGAGTGATTAAAAATGAACATCAGGGGACTTCCCTCATGGTACAGTGGTTAAGAACCTGCCGCCAATGCAGGGGACGCGGGTTCGATGTTCGATCCCTGGTCCGGGAAGGTCCCACATGCTGTGGAGCAACTAAGCCCGTGCGCCACAACTACTGAGCCCGTGTGCCACAACTACTGAAGCCTGCACGCCTAGAGCCTGTGCTCCACAACAAGAGAAGCCACCACAATGAGAAGCCCGCTCGCTGCAACTAGAGAAAGCCCGCGCATAGCAACAAAGACCCAACGCAGCCAAAAATAATAAATAAATAAATAAATAAATAAATAAATGTATGTATGTATGTATATATATATATATATATTTTTTTTAATGAACAACAAGCTTGAGCTTTCAGTGTCTGTTCCCTGGGATGGCAGTCCACCTAGGGGGAGGGGAACAGACCGGATGCATTGTTCCACACCCCCCAGCTCAAGCTCAGGTTAGGGAAGAGGCTCTGTTTTCTCTTGTTTTTCTCTTCTTGTAAGGCAGATTTGGGAGGAGGGGGCATAAGACAGAAAAGGGGTATTTTAGGGCCTCTTCCACAACCTGCATTAGTAAGTGTATTAATTTTAAAGGTTGAATCTTTGTCTCTTCTCCTTTTTAATGCAAGGCTCTATCTAGATGTATAGTCCTAAACTCCAGATGTACATTTGAATAATCTGGGGAACTTTACAAAATTCTAAGGCCTGGATCCCATCCCTAGAGATTCTAATTGGTCTAAGGGCAGCATGGGCACCGGGATTTTCTTTAAGCTCCACAGGTAATACTAATGTTGAAAACCACTGCATCCAAATCACCTCGAGGGTTTATTAAACCACAGATTGCTGGGTCTCACCCTCTGAGTTTCTGAGTCAGTACGTCTGGGAAGGAGATCAAGAATTATTAGCATTTCTAACAAGTTCCAGGTGCTGCTGTTGCTGCTGGACCAGAGACCACACTTTGAATACCACTGTTCTAGACAGACTCTTAAGGTGAAGGCAACTGTTAATAATAATAACTACTACCACTTATTGAGTACTTACTATATGTCACTTAACACTTTGGTGTTAAGCATTTTACATATTATAGCCTCATTTATTCCTATAGTAGTCATACTCTATATAATAATTTTTAGGTATCTTATATGCTGTTTTTATAATGCTTGAGTTATCCTGTATGTGCTAGGTTTGACTCCCTAACTGGAACATGCACCTTCTGAAAACAGGGTCAAGGGTTTTTCCATTCTTCTTCTGGATTTTCTTTCC
>NW_006787469.1:2690337-2701212 GCF_000442215.2 Lipotes vexillifer
TTTTTTTCCCTAGCCTATGGTTGTCACACAGTGCTGAACACATAGTAATAGCTGATTTGTTGAGCATCTATTATGTACCAAAGCACTCTGCTAGGTGTTTTGTATAATTTATTACAATTTCTACTTCCCAACAACCACCTGAGGAGGAGCTATAATTATCTCCATCTGACAGGTGATGTAACTAAGTTCAGAGAGGTTAATTTACTTGTCCCAAATCACCAGTAGGTGCCTTTGCTGGAATTTGAATGCCTATCTGTCTGACTCCAAAGTTTTCTTCTTACCTTTTGGTTTCTTAACTGAGTCACAGCATTATCTCTGGCCACCTAATTAAATCCCCAAGGAGTCCTAGCTCCCTTTTCAGTGGTCCCTGGGCATGACAGCAGTGGAGAAGTGGTAGGGGTGGGGTCTTGATGACTTCTGGGATGCTGGCTAGAATGGCAGGGAGGGAGCTAACCAAAAGCTCCTTGGCCCCTGCACTTTTTTTTTTTTTTTTTTTGCGGTACGCGGGCCTCTCACTGCTGTGGCCTCTCCCGTTGCGGAGCACAGGCTCCGGATGCGCAGGCTCAGCGGCCATGGCCCACGGGCCCAGCCGCTCCGCGGCATGTGGGATCCTCCTGGACCGGGGCACGAACCCGTGTCCCCTGCATCGGCAGGCAGACCCCCAACCACTGAGCCACCAGGGAAGCCCCCCTGCACCTTTTATGTCCTCAAACCATGATACCTGGCACATAGTTGGTACACAATAAATATGTATTAACTAGAATAGCACTGATGCTCTCTACCTTATATTATAGTACTTGGTTACATACTGTTTTGTGTTAATGTCTTCTATCCCTTCTTCTGTGTAAATTGTATCTCCTCAAAAGAATATAACAGCAAAAGACTAACAAACTGGGACTTCCCTGGTGGTGCAGTGGTTAAGCATCTGCCTGCCAATGCAGGGGACACAGGTTCAAGCCCTGGTCCGGGAAGATCCCACATGCCGCGGAGCAACTAAGCCCGTGCACCACAACTACCAAGCTTGTGCTCTAGAGCCCGCGAGCCACAACTACTGAGCCCATGTGCCACATCTCCTGAAGCCCTCACACCTAGAGCCCATGCTCCGCAACAAGAGAAGCCACCACGATGAGAAGCCTGCGCACAGCAACAAAGAGTAGCTCCCGCTCACCGCAACTAGAGAAAGCCCATGTGCAGCAATGAAGACCCAACACAGCTAAAAATAAATTTAAAATAAATAAATTTATATTAAAAAAAAGACTAGTAAGCTGATATTAGCAACACATAGAAATGATTATACATGAAGTGGAATCTGTAAGGTTGCAAGGTTGGTTTAATATATAAAATCAATCAATATAATACTCAATATCAATAAAATAAAGGACAAAATCACATGAACATCTCAATAGAAACAAAAAAAGCATTTGACAAAAATCCACCAAATTTTCCTGATAAAGACCCTCAATAAACTAGTAATAAAAGGGAACTTACTCAACCTGATAAAGGGTATCTACAAAAACCCCACAGCTAACATCATACATAATAGTGAAAGACTAAGAGCTTTTGCCCTAAGATCAGGGACAAGATAAGGATGTTTATTCTTGTCACTTCTGTGCAACATTTTACTGGAGGTTCTAGCCAGGGTAGTTAGGCAAGAAAAAGAAATAATAGACATACAGATTGGAAAGGAAAAAGTAAGACTATCTCTATCCACATATGATCTGATCTTGTACATAGAAAAGCTCAAGGAGTCCTCAAAAAAGAAAAAAACAAACAAAAAACTATTGTACTAATAAATGAATTCAGTGAGATTGTAGAATACAAGATCAATATACAAAAATTAATTGTATTTCAATGCTCTAGCAATGAACAATATGAAAATAAAATTAAGAAAATAATTGTATTTATAGAAGCACCAAAAAAAAATTATACTTAGGAATAAGTTTTTTAATGTGTAAAATGTATACACTGAAAACTATAAGACATTGTTGAAAGAAATTAAGATCTAAATGAATGGAAAGTTACCCCATGTTCATGAATTGGAAGACTTAATATTGTTAAAATGGCAATATTTCCTAATTAATTTATAGATCAATGCAATCCCTAATCAAAATCCCAGATGGCTCTTTTGTAGAAATTGACAAGCATATCCTGAAATTCACATGGAAATGCAAGGGACCAAGAATATCCAAAAGATCTTGAAAAACAGGAACAAAGTTGGAGGAATCACACTTCCCAATTTCAAAAGTTACTATACAGCAACAGTAATCAAGATAGTGTGGTACTGGAATAAAGGATAGACATATAGATGAAAGGAATAGGGCTTCCCTGGTGGCGCAGTGGTTAAGAATCTGCCTGCCAAGGCAGCGGACATGGGTTCGAGGCCTGGTATGGGAAGATCCCGCATGCCGTGGAGCAACTAAGCCCGTGTGCCACAACTACTGAGCCTGCGTGCCACAACTACTGAAGCCCGTGTGCCTACAGCCCGTGCTCTGCAACAAGAAAAGCCACAGCAATGAGAAGTGCACTCACCACAGCAAAGAGTAGCCCCAGCTCACCACAAGTAGAGAAGGCCCATGTGTAGGAATGAAGACCCAATGCAACCAAAAATTTAAAAATAAAATAAAAATAAATAAATAAAAGAAAGGAATAGAATTGATAGTCTAGAAATAAACCCTGGATGTTGATTTTCAACACAGCTGCCAAGACCATTCAACAGGGGAAGGATAGTCTTTTCAGCAAATAGTGTTGGGACCCCTGGATATCCACACATAAAAAACTGAAACCCCCTTTTTAATACTACATACAAAAATTAGCTAAAATGGAGCATAGGCCTAAATGTAAGAGCTAAAACTATAGAATTCCTAGAAGAAAACATATGAGTAAATCATTGTGGCCTTGGGTTAGGTAATGGTTTCTTAGATATGACACCAAAAGCATAAGTGACATAAGAAAGAACAGACAAATTGAACTACACCAAAATTTAAAATGTTTGTTCCGTAAATGACATCATCAAGGCAAGAAATAAAAAGATAACTAATAGAACAGGAGAAAAGACATGCAAATCTTATATCTGATAAGTGACTTGTATCCAAAATATATAATGAATTCTTACAACTCAGCAAAAAAAAAGACACATAACCTAATTTAAAAATGGGCAAAAGATTTGAATAGACATTACTTTAAGGAAGATATACAAATGGCCAATAAACCTATGAAAACATCCTTAACAGCATTAGTCATTACTTAAACGCAAATCAAACGCATGATTCTCCAAAAGATTAAACATAAAGTTACCACTCAACCCAGCAATTGCACTCCAGATGTATACTCAAAAGAATGGAAAACATGTATTCAAACAAAAACTTGTACATGAATGTTCATAATATCAAAAGGTGGAAACAACTCAAATGTCCATTAACTGATGAACAAATGAACAAAATGTGATATATCCCTGCAATGGAATATTATTCAGCCATCAAAAGGAATGAAGTACTGATACATGCTACAACATGGATGAATCTTGAAAAGATTATGTTAACTGAAAGAAGCCAGTTACAAAAGACAACACGGGGGCTTCCCTGTTGGTGCAGTGGTTGGGAGTCCGCCTGCCGATGCAGGGGACATGGGTTCGTGCCCCGGTCCGGGAGGATCCCGCATGCCGCAGAGCGGCTGGGCCCGTGAGCCATGGCTGCTGGGCCTGCGCGTCCGGAGCCTGTGCTCCACGGCGGGAGAGGCCACAGCAGTGAGAGGCCCGTGTACCGCAAAAAAAAAAAAAAAGACAACACGATATATGATTCCATTTATATGAAATGTCCAGAAAAGGCAAATCTATAGAGACACAAAGTGGATTAGTGATTACTTGGTTATTTGGGCTGGGGAGTGACTGCTAATGCATATGGGATTTCTTTTTGGGGTGATGAAAATGTTCTAAAATTGTGAATATTTTAAAAACCATTAGATTGTGCACTTTAAATGGATGAGTTTTAGGGTAGGTGGATTATAACTCAATTATATCTCAAGACTATAAGGGCAGGCAATGAGAAGGCAGCCAGGAAATGTGTCTTATACCTCATGGCCTCTCTACGCTCCTCAGATAGTCTGAGGGATATAGTACGTGCTCAATAAATACTCAATGTAAAGGAGATAGTTTCTTTGCAGAGAAGAAGCAATAGTGATTCCAGTTAAACCTGTTGGGGCTGTGTAGAAATAGGAAGAGACCCTCCCCCCACTGGCCCTATTGCCAAAGAACCAAAAGAGATCAAATCAAACAAGGTCCCCAAAACATAAGACTAATTTTTTTAAAAAAATCACGTTTCAAAGATAATGACACAAACTTTGTTTCAAGTACAAAGAAACGGAATACAGAAGCTCTCTGCCTACAGGGAATATTTGAACAATAAACATTTAAGCAAAAACTTCCTTCCTGCAGACAAGGAAACTGGTAAACTCCAGGAATGCTTTCGTACGGACTACATTCTCAGCCCAAGATTGTTTTGTTCTCCCCTTTGAGAGCTTACCTAGTCCAAAGGCACAGTGAAGGTCACAGTCTGTGACCCTGTCTTGGAGCTGAAGTAAGCTGGAAGGAGTTTCTCCCTAAAGTCAGTAAGAATTTATGCCAGGGGCTTTATATAGAGGTCAGTTTTGTTTATTTTATTGTGAGAGGGATCAGGATTGAAAAAAATGATTCTACTCTGAAGCATCTGGGAATTTTTCTCCAGTTGTGAAAACCAGGATTGATCCCGATACTTGGTTTCTTCATTACAAGTTACATAGTCTCAGATGATGCTTAGGAGTTTATATGAAACCTGGAATAGGCTCCATATCCTGGTCTGATCTGGGGGAAGAGTTGAGAGTCCTTGGATTCCCCCTTCATTCCATAGAGATTATCACATCTAGAACAGGTTTAATGACCCTGAATCCTTAGGAAAGAGCCTGAAATGGTGCTATTGTTACCCGATTTCATGTTGCAGTTTGACATTTCTTGAAACAAAGTAAACCAGTATTGGTAATTTAAGGCTGGGCTGGTCCTAAAAGAACAACTTGATATTTATTAAAATCACTGATTTTGGTGTCCTAACCCCTGCCAAGGAGTAAGTCAGGTTTGTGATACAAAGAGCATCTGAGAGGACTTCCCTGGTGACGCAGTGGTTGAGAGTCCGCCTGCCGATGCAGGGGGCATGGGTTCATGTCCCCGTCCGGGAAGATGCCACATGCCGCGGAGCGGCTGGGCCCGTGAGCCATGGCCGCTGAACCTGAGCGTCCGGAGCCTGTGCTCCGCAACGGGAGAGGCCACAACAGTGAGAGGCCCGCATACTGCAAAAAAAAAGAGCATCTGAGACCTGGGAGAGATCCATATAGGGTCACTGTTTTGGGTGAAGAGACAGTAATAATCCCACTCGTAGAGCTGTTTAAAATGTCACTCAGACTCAGGCAAACCACTTTCAAATGGGGATGATAACGGTAAAGGAAGCAGCCTCTCGATTTTTCCATTCCTTCTCTGAGAGGCACCAGCATCTTCGAACTGGAGACATCTCAGTGGTCTACATGAGGACTTTGGATGGATGCAGCTTAGATGGATGGTGAAGAGTATCTTGAAGTGAATAAACAGATTCATTTTCATTAATTTGTATTTCAACATTGCTGTATTTTCTGCTTGACTTTAATGACCAGTTATGAACGTAATTAAAAAATACATGACCAAAAGTAAAACAACATAAAGTAAAATAAAAATAAATTTTTAAAAAGCAGCACACAACCTCCACACGGGATGATTTCCACTAAAATGTTGAGCATTTTATGAGCCCATGAAGGGCTGACTACTGTTGCTGTGGCCCAAGGCGAGGCCAGAGAGAGGTGACAAATGCAGGAGGAAAGCAGGGTAGGAAGAGAGATTAAGGAGACAGATGCTGCACGGGGGAGAGGGAGAAGGAAGTTGGCAGAGAGGGAAAGGAAGTCCAGGATGGGCAGAAGAGGAACTGCAGGGGCAAGGATCTATCCTCAGTTCCAGAAGATTCCATGACAATGTAGGGAGGGCAGCACAGCCCAGTGCAGCATGTCTGCCTGTCTAATGGGCCTGAGACACCACACCAGCGACATCCTGGCTGTGTTGGCAGGCTCTTCAGCCCCTTCCTCTCGCTGGCCCACCTGACAGCCCATGTGGCCCAGACGTGGGCACTCATCCTTGAAAGGCAGATGCGAGGTAATGGTGGCTTCTGGGACTTGTCTCCTGCATCCAAGAGGACTTTTTCTTTGAGCCCACAGGATCTCTGATTGGTCCTTGGCTGGGAAAGCCCCTTCAGCCTGACCTCCCCTCCCCCATCCAGCAGCGTTCAGAAAAAGGATGAGAGGCCCCTGTTGGTCCTGTACAAATCCCATCCAAGCAACAAACCACAGTCCTTTGTCCAGACATGCACGTTAGCTTGAACCCACGGAACCAGCGCAGGAGTAGAAGATAAGGCAGTGTGCTCAACATATGCAAGGAGAGAAGCAGGAACTGAAAATGTGCCCCAGAGCAGAGGCTGGGCTGCTGGTCCGCTTCCTGCGGGTGATGCAATCGCTTCTGCTGCAGGTGGTGGCAGTGGTGGGAGTGTTTGCAACTAAAAGAGGCTGGAATTCACCTCGCTAGGCTGCCTCAGGCTTGGCCTTCCTGTTCTGGGGGCACTGGGGACAGTGTGTTATTGAGGGGGAAGGGGAGTGAATCCTGCCCGTGGGGAGGGGTTGGGTGTGTCTTTAAGGCCGTAGATATAGGGGGTGTGAGCACTGGCTTCCATGCCAGACAGATGTGACCTTAAATCACATCTGAGGGTTCTGTTGCCTGTCTTTGGAGAAGGGACCTTAGCTTCCTTGAATATAAAATGGCACTGATGGTGATAGATCCCTCTTGGCATTGTTTAGGATTAAATGAACTGTCTTTTGCCATGTGTCTGGCATTCAGTAGATGCTCAACAGGTGAGAGTTGTTTTGATTATAGCCCAGGGACCTAAGGCAGGATTGGGTTAAGAGGCTTGTGTTGCCCCTCCTGAGCCAGCGTGTTTACCCAAGTTATGCCACCTCTGAATCTGTAGGGGCAAGGATGTAAATGTGAGTGCTGGAGGGTCACTTGTTGATGGCAGAGCTGGGAACTGAACATCTAGTCTAGAGCTCTTTCTACTCAACCTGATGATAGGTGGGCTTTAGGAACAGGGAAGTGGGGCATCAGGCATTTCCAGGATGCTCTGTGCAAGAAAAGGCAAGGCCACTTCCAGGGATGCTCAGCCTCCCCGGGAAGCGGGTTTCCCTTAGCTCTTGCGGTTGCAGCTCTTCCTGCCATACCCTCCTCCTGCCCCCAGTTTCTCTTTGAGCTTGTGTGTAGGTGTGCTGATGAAGGTTCATGTGTGGGAAGAAAGGATGCAGATATGCTCAAGTATCCCCCCCCAACCCCAGGGATTGTATCTGCACCTTTAGCCCTTGGTGCGGAGCCTAGCACATGACAGGTGCTTGGTAAATGTTTGGTGAACTCACATCTGGGTGAGTGAGCCCCTCGCTCATTGTCAGGTAGTGGCCCTCTCCCACTCCAGGACAGCAGGGGCAGAGGGCTTGGCTGGGAAACAGCTGATTCAACTCACTTCTCAGCCCAGAGCCTCTTGAACACCAGATTCAAAACCTGAGAGGCTCTAAGCCCAGAAAGAACAGGTCCCCAGCTCTTCCGGTGACAGGTTTCTTTGATAGCAATTGATTGTTCTCTGGCCTCTGCTGGAAATTTCTGAGATGTCCTTGCCAGTCCCAAGGAGAAGTATGTACTAACATACGAATGTAACTTTGCCCAGGAAAGAGGCTGCATCCTGGGGAATGTAGAGTAAAAGGAAGAGTATTTTGTTTGGATTTCTTCATTCCTTGGCAGGATAAAGCCAACTTCTCTTCCATGGGCTGGGCAGGCTGAGTCCCGGACTGGGCAAGAGTTGAGGACACTTCCCGAAGGCCACGCTTGTAGTTTTTCTGTAAATTTGTCTCCACAGACTTAGTAAATTCCGTCACGTGCCAAGCCTGGAAAAGGGCGGTCCGAGGGTACCAAGATGTTGATGGCATCACCTTTGCCTCCTGAGAGGAGCCTCTGCTGGTGAGAAGAAACTCAGGTAAGGCCAGCCATGCTAAGTGGCCAAGACAATGTAGATAGGACATTTATGGAAAATCTTCCACTGCGGCTTTTTCCCCACTCCCCAAACACAATATTATTTATATTTTCTAAATGTGGAGATGTACATTCATTCACTCATTCAGCAAATATTTTTTGAGTATTCCCCAAAACAAAACTATGTGTTGTCTGTCATAAGCATGTGATCCCGGACTTCATCTAATCTTTTATGTTCCACTGGGCTTTTGCACGATAGCCTCAGTCTCTGCATTTCCCTTTACATCCAGGTCTCTGAATTCCGAAATATTTTCTCTTTAGCGCCTGCTTTTTTGATTTGAACCCCACTCTCCAGTGATTGGTAAGGAGTGAGTTCACTGACTAGGAAATCAAGTCTCTCCACTTACTCAATTAGCAGAAGCCAATCTGTCTGTTCTGGTAGATTCCACCCCACCCCCACCCCCGCTCCCCCCTGCGCCACACATGAGTGCATGCACACACACATACACACACACACACCCCTCCGCAACTCAGAAGAGAGGGTCTATTCCTTTGCAGACAGATGGAATGATGCACAGAGAGATAAATTCACTCTGTTAGAGCAAGTCCAGCAAGGGAGGACACCAAGCCTTCCAGGTTCCTGGCCTTTCTTACACACATGATCCCTCCCAGAGGGAGTTAAGAGGCAAGAGGGTCGAGCACTCTGGGTTCCTCCACCAAGACGCCCACCTTACCCATAAATCAGTTTCCAATCTAACCCCTCCCTGGGGGTTGAGTTACAAACCTCAGTAACCCCAGGGCGGCCTGCCTGGTAATTCCTATTATTCAGCTGTCAGCTGTTTTTTTAAAAACCTCCCTTCCCAGTGATCCCGTTACCAGAGTTTTAGAGCCCATTCCTTGTCTCAGAGAGAAACCCTATAGCCAGGTGAAACAATGGAGGGGGCTCCTGCCTGCTTTCTACAGGGAGCTGGGTTTTCTCTTCTGCTGAAAGCAGCCTGCCCTTAACTCTTTGAATTCCCTCCCCGATGATTGTCGATTGTCGGGAGAGGTGTGCCTCCCTCTCAGGCCTCCAGCCGATGCCTTTCGGAGTAACTTTGCTTTTCTCTGGGCAAAGTTTTGCCTCCTAGAGCCAGCATCAGTTAGCAGAGAAGAAAAACAAGCTGGGGCAAGGAGTGGGGAGAGAGAGAGAGAGAAGAGATTCTTCAAAACTGCTGCTGTGGCTGCAAGGTACATTTGCTCTGAGCACAGTCACAAGTCCAGGGTTCTTCTGTTCCTAGGGTGCTGCTCTTGGTAGGGGGCTCTGAGCCCAGATTTCCAGCCCAGCAGGTCCTGACATTGCAGAGTCTGCCCTGTGCTGGAAGGGGAGAAAGGGCACAGAGGGAGGGGTCTGCTTTGACAGTGATGAGAAGTGGGGAGTGAGGCTTCTGACCTCCCTGACCCCTTTATCCCTGACAGTGTTTTCTGGTCCCTCTGGCTCAGAAGGCTGTGCCCCTGCTGCTTGACCTTAGAGGCTGAGAGCACAGGAGGCCGAGCCACGGGGTGTCCTTCAGAAGGAACCCGAGGGAGCAGGCTGGGAAGGCCTGGGAGAGAGGCCTGAGAAGAAATGTCACTAGAGGGTGTGACCCTTCTATCTTGCAACCTGCCCAGACCCACTAAGATGATCCCCTCTGCTCCGCAGCCTCATTCCCCTACAGTGGTGTATTTAAACCTTTTATAGAGTCACAGACCCCTTTGGGAAACTTTTGTAAGCTACAGAGCCACCCCCCTACACACAAAAATATCTGTGTGAACACACAAACACCAATTAGCCAGTTTCAGGGGTTCACAGACCCTAAAGCTGAGGAGACCCTGGTGAGTCCAGCAAATACATGGCTCCCAGGTTAAAACGTTTCTCGTGAACCCAATTCCACCTTGCAGGGCTATGGTGAAGCAGACAGAGCTTTTGCAGCGCAGGTGGGTTGGGAGAATCAGGATGACCCGTGCCCCCTGGGGCCTGTGCTGCCCCAGAGGACAGACTCAGAGCTGGTTTGTCCTTCAGTGCCCCCTGGGGCCTGTGCTGCCCCAGAGGACAGACTCAGCTGGTTTGTCCTTCAGTTCTATTCTTGACCCTAAGTAATGCCCATAGGCCCAACTGGCCTGCCTGAGATACTGGCCCAGGAGGAGAGCCACTAAGAAGAATAGGATGCACAGAAGGAGGTGTGTGTGTGGCAAACATGGTGAGGGCTCCTCAGTGCCCTGCATGGAGGCTGGGCTTGGTCTTCTCGTCCGCCCACATATGGCATGAGCGCTAGGTCACCCTGACCAGCTCTGACACTCCTTCTTGGCCAAGCCTCCTGGTAAAATAACATACCTCCTTTTGGCTCTGGCACCTCTTTTTTTTTTTTTTTTGTGGTACTCGGGCCTCTCACTGCTGCGGCCCCTCCCGCTGCGGAGCACAGGCTCCGGATGCGCAGGCCCAGCGGCCACAGCCCACTGGCCCAGCTGCTCCGCGGCACGCGGGATTCTCCGGGACCAGGGCACGAACCCGTGTCCCCTGCATCGGCAGGCAGACCCCCAACCACTGCGCCACCAGGGAAGCTGCTCCAGCACCTCTTTCTGGACATCTGTCAACTTCTGTGGGGACTGGGCTGATGGCCAAGCTTGACTTTCCCCCTTTTCCCTATTCCCTCTTCTCCATCCTTTTGGGGACAGTTTTTCCTATTCTAGCAACCACAGCCCTCATGCCTTGTCCACTCTCTTTCAGGTACCCTTCGAGGGAGCTAGGGAAA
>NW_006787469.1:2701222-2709818 GCF_000442215.2 Lipotes vexillifer
GGGAAAGAATGGGTAGGAAAAAGGTACAAGGAGACTTCAGACTCCACTGAGCTAAGAGTTCCAGCTCCACTTAGCTGAAATCTGTCTGAGTTTACAACCCAGAAAGAGCATCTCGGTGGTCAGAGCACTGCCAGTCCCCACTGTCCCCTGGGTCAGGTCCCATCATTGATCACCTAATCTGTTGCAGGGACTGCTCCCTCTCACTGATTTCTGGTCTCTTCGTTTATCTTTCCTCAAGTCCAGGCTTGGTCAAGTGAGTCATCTTCTATAAAATCTTCGCTGTCTCCCCTTTGCCTCCGGAATAAAATGCAGACTCCCCAGCCTGCCATTCCAGGGACACTTCTGTAATCTGATCTGAACCTCCCTGCCCATGCCCACCCTTCCTCAATCCGGGTGTGTACCCAGTGATCCTGTCCTCCAGCCTGCCCTTGCTCCCTGGACAAGTTTTCCAGTTCAGCTCTTTATCCTGCTCAAGCTAGGTCTTGGCTATTTTATCTGGCTTTCCTGATTGAAAAATTGCCCCATCCTTCGAGGTCCAAGTCAAAAGCCACCTCCCTGAAACCTTCCCCAGTCTGCATTCCCAGCAGCTGTTATCCCTGGCATTAACACATTTCATGTTGCTTTCCATTATTTTCCGGTCTGCTTCTCTAGGTAGGTTATATGCTCCCTGAGGGCAGGCACCAGGTTTTTGGCACCTAGCCCAGTAGCTGGCACAATGTAGGTGCTCAATAAATGTTTATGAAATAGCCCAGAGACTCCCTTGCCGATAGTTTGGGGTCTGCAGGACACGTTGCTTTCCTTGCAGCCCCAGAACCATCTCTGGGTGCTGCCATGAACAGGACGTGTGTCAACTGCCCAAGCAGCCCCTGCATTCTTGATCTCTCCTCTCCTCGGACAGATGTTAATTTTGTTTATGTTGACTATCCACGCCCAGTCAAGAAGAGGACATGAGGGTCCCTTTGGATGTGTTTGATCTGAATGTTACTCGATAACAATGTCAGACACACGTGTTCTCAACCTTTCTACAGCTTTGGGGCTGGAGTTTTCTTCTGACCTGCCCAGCAGCCGGGAGGATGCTTTGCCACTCCCTGCTTCCTCCTCTTCCACTCCCTTTCTGGACGCGCCAAAATTATTCGGCCCCTTGAAAGAGAAGACAAAAGTCACTTTGGCGCCCCCTGTCTCCCTCCTAATAGGGAGGACTCAAGGGCTCTCGAGTGCTTCCCAAGCCGGCTTTAGGAACCGAATCTGCGTGGGCGACGGCGCTCCAATTGCGTTTCTGGAGGAGGTCGGAATTTGGCTCGGCCCCTTGCAGTGTTTCCAAGGGAAGGTTCGTACATTCGTGACCGTCCCTGGCAGTCGCCCAGCCCGGGACTTGGGGTTCCACTCGCCATTGGCCAGCCGTCGGTGTGACGCGCCAGAGGCGGGGCCTCATCAGCTGTTTGCGGGATGCCCCGAGCGGGCGTATTTTGGAAACAATACCGCGCGGTGCAGAGTGGCCTCCACCCGCGCCAGCCCTCCTGCCGCCGCCGCCGCCCCTGCCTGCGCCTCCCGCCTCCCGCCTCCTGCCTCCCGCCTTCCGCCGCAGCCCGGTGAGCGCCCGGGCGGCAGGGGGCCGGGCGGTGTTGGATCGCACCTCCTTGGGGAAGTGGGGAGAGGATCCCGCTGCGCGTGGGGGCCCGGGAAGGGTTGGGCTGCGGGCGTCTAGAGTGACCATGGACTGGGGCGCTGGGGTATGGGAACGGGGTACAAAACCCACATCTAAGTGCGCTGCTGCACGAAGGAAAGTGGGGGTAGTAGCATTTGAGACTCCAAGGAGTTGGGTCCAGGTGGGCAGGGGAACCTGCGGTGCACTGCTGAGCAGACCTGGGCGCTCGAGAATGGCCCGGCCTCTGGATCTGACTTTGGGGTAGGGCAGGGAGTTGTGGGACGTCCTGCATCCCTGCGGAGTCTGAAGGCTCCTCTCCTTAACAGCCGGGCTTTTTCCCTCCTTCCCAACTGAGTTTGGGCGCCAAGCCCCCGAGTGCTCATCACGCTGGACCCTGGCGCGGAGCCCTGGCATCACGACTCGGAGGCCGAGATTCTCTCCTGGAGTCACCCAGGTCTGCTGTGTGTTTTGTGAATGCGTGAGTGTGTGTGTGTGTGTGTGTGTGTGTGTGTGTGTGTGTGTGTGTGTGTGTGTGTGTGTGCGTTCCCAGATTTTAGCCCTCGTGGAGGTTCAGAATGTCTAGCTACTGCTTCTTCTAGGAGGAGTCTGA
This sequence comes from Lipotes vexillifer, assembly GCF_000442215.2. NCBI lineage: Eukaryota > Metazoa > Chordata > Mammalia > Artiodactyla > Lipotidae > Lipotes > Lipotes vexillifer. The sequence goes on from NW_006787469.1 coordinate 2,703,478, forward strand.
GTTCAGCATCCCTGTTGGAGTCCTTAAGGGCTGCGCCGGCTCCAGCAGGCTTTAGATCCCCTTGCTAGGAATAAAGACTTCCCTGGTAGTGCACTTAGTAAGTGCCCCTCTCCTGCCGGTTTGCACACCACCTCTTCAGCTCAGGGGACGGGGAGAAGAAGGTCTCTTTACTGTATCTCAGTTTACACTTGACCTTGTCCAGCACCTGTCCAGAGGCTCCCACCTGCAGAAGAGCCACCTGCAGTTCCTGTGGATAGTGGGAAGGGTCCCCCTCAGGCTTGCAGAGCCACACCCTCTGGCTGCACCTCCCCCACTGTCCAGTCCAGGCAAGGGTGGAATTTGGGGCTTTGCTGGGAGCGGGTGGGGGAGGTGATAGGCTTCAAAGGAAAACCCAAGACAATGACTCCTGACTGTGATTGGCTTTGGAGGGCCCCATCTTAGGTTGGGATTGCCAACTTGCAGAGAGGAGGTGGAAGGGCAGGAGGGGAGCCCCTGCCAGGTGACTGGCAGGACAGCACTTGGCCCTTTCAGCGGGAAACCTTGTTTCCTGGTACTGATAAAGTGTAGTTCTCTCACTCCCCTTTGGGAAACACTGTCCAAAGAACACCATGTGCCTGTTTTGCCATCCAAGCGGGCATCTCCTCGCTGTCCAGGGAAGAGGGCAGGATAGGGACCATAGATAGCTCAAGGACAGGATGGGATGGAGGGAGGGTTGAAGCAAGCACTTCAGAGAGAACTCGCATTTGAGAAAACCAAGATTTCTGAATTTAACTGAGCTTCCTTAAATACTTTACCAACCCACAGACCATTTGGCTTGTTCTTCAAAGGCAAGAGACTGGGAGACAGAATTCCCAGGGGACCTCTAATTGACTCTGGCAATGACAAACACTGTCTCTCTGTATCCTTAACCATTCAGGTGGTTGCTTTTCTGGCTGCCTCAGGGACCCTAAGGGGTTCCTGGTGTGTGTATAAGGGGTTGGCTTGGGAGCTCAAGATGCTGCGTGGCTCCAAGCTCAGACTTTCAAGAGCCATCGGGTGGAGCAAGCGGAACTTCTTTATCAGCAAGAAACTCATGTCAACAACCTGAGGAGTTTAGGCAGCGAGTGAGGTCGCAGACAGACGGCTTAATTTCACTTCCGTCTGTGAGGCAGGTTGTACCAATCTCAGGTTCAGCGCTGGCAGGAGTGGTAGGCTGTGGGGGAAGGTTTGAAGTTGTGGAGACTAGTGAGTAGACTGAGCTGGGGTAGGCTGGCCGCTTTGCTGGATGCTGGACCTCCCCTCTAGGCTAAGCTGTGGTGGGCAGACAGCTGTACTCCGCTGAGAGGGCAGCTGCAATGACTAACCTGGGTTTTTCTCTGCTCTCTCTCCCAGGACACACTCTTACCACATCGTTCAGCCTGTTTGTTGTGTTGAGCAAGCAGGGGGTGGAGACTAGGGTCTTGGGTAGGGCTTAGCAGGTTTGGAGGGAACCTGGCCACCCTAGGACTGCTGGCTTTTGTTTTTGCTGCTGAGCCTGGAGCTCAGCTCAGAGTGAGTTGAGAGTTTGGTGGTTACTCCTCAGGCCAGTGAGTGAGTGTGCGTGTTGTGAGCACTGTGTGTACAGCCAGTCACAGCACCCTCTGCCCTCCCACAGCTACTCATAGAGGCTAGTCTTGTTGACATTTCTCCAGGTACCCTGCATGCTTGTAGCAGCTGATCATACCCCTCTATGGCTCAGAGTCAATAGCAGTCAAACTGCATGACCGTGACCAGCCTGGGTTAGAAGAAGAGGCCGAGGGGAGGGAAGGTGGTTCTGAGTGGGCCCAGGGAAGAAGCGTGGAGAGTCTCAGAACTGCGAGGCTGCCCACATTTGGGGGCAGTGTCACCCTTGGCAGTGCTTTAGCTCTAGGGTTGTCTGTCATCAGTACCTGACCCCACTTCTCCACATAAGAAGGGGGAGCAGGAGAGAAGGAAGGGGGGGGGAGTCCTTCCAGGTATAGCCTGGGTGGGGGCAGCCTCCCGGATGCCTGCATTGCACCCTAACAGGGGAGATGGAGCCACCCCAGTGTGTGGAGGAGCTGGAGGATGATGTGTTCCAGCCAGAGGATGGGGAGCCGGGGACCCAGCCTGGGAGCTTGCTCTCTGCTGACCTGTTTGCCCAGAGCCAGCTGGACTGCCCCCTCAGCCGTCTGCAGCTCTTCCCTCTCACGCACTGCTGTGGCCCTGGGCTTCGACCCACCAGCCAGGAAGACAAGGCTACCCAGACTCTCAGTCCAGCCTCCCCAAGCCAGGGTGTCATGCTGCCTTGTGGGGTGACTGAGGAACCCCAGCGACTCTTTTATGGTGAGTGCTCTTAGCCTCAGGACTCCTTCCTTAGAGACTGGGGGAAAAGAGGGGACTTTCCCTCCCCAAACCTGCGCTTTGCTATTTCCTTCCCCAAATTGAACAGCAAGGGCTATCGATTCTTCAACTCTCACCTGCTGCTTCTCTGCTTGTTACTGCTCCTCACCTGTGCTCCTCAGGCCCCAAGCAGGGCAGATTGCCTTGCCATTCTTTCGGCTCTTTTGTCCCTTCCTGGAAGGATCTTTGGGTCCATGGTGTCTCCTTGGGTTGGAAGAAGGGTACCTGGGTCTCGGCCTTTACATCCTGTAGCCTGTTGTGTGGCCCAGCCCTTTGTGTGGTGATAGTGATGTACCTTCTGTAAAGTGGCTAACGCTGCGTGGGGAAGGCTGGGGGATCTGTGACTCGCTGTTAACACTGAAGGGAAAAACCCAGCCTGTTCTGGGAGGCAGAAGGTGGCCCCCAGCTGTCACTTGGGACTTTCTGTGCTTGGAAGGGGAACTGGAGAAAGAGGTTGGGCCTGCCTGGGCCCAATGCCAGCAAAGGGGCTGTTTCCAAGGCTCAATCAGACAAGACCCCTTCATTTGTGGGCTTCAGTGGTTGGTTTTATGAGCAATCTGCCTTCCTCTGGCAAAAGGGCAGGGTTAGACACTCAGTCTGTTTTCTTCATTTAGCACAAAGTTTCTGGAGAGAGGGCCGAGGTTTGGAGGCTATCTTGCTGTGTCTGACGGAGCAGATTGAGGAGACGCTGCAGTTATTCCCAGAGGGAGCTGCCCTATAGGACAATTCTGGCAAAGTAGTCCTGGCAGGAGTCTGAGAAGATAGATAAGGCAGGCGGGGAAGAGGGAAAGACGGGAGCAGGCCGGCGGGCGCCCCTAGTGGCAGCTCTTGGTAAGTGAGGAGCGCAGGTCTAGAGGTCTGGCCTGAGGCTGCCTCCAGAAAGGAACTTGGCTAATCTGTGGCTCAGAGGAGTCCTCTCTCCGTATTTTTTTGTGCCACTGCCCAGAGCTTCAGGGCCTGAGACCAGCCTTCCTCTGCTGCACTAAAAAGCGAAGATACTTTTTTGCCTTTCTCGTTCTCTGTCCCCTTGCTTTCCTCAACCCAGGAACTCTGGAGAGCTGCCTCCAGTGCTTTTCCAGAGAAGAGCTTCAGCCTGCTACTACTATATGAGGGTAATAAATAATAAACTGTGGCCAAGCGTAGCTGGGTAAATAAGGACAGAAGCTTGGCAAGTTCACCCACACTTGTTACCTGTGCCATGGCGCTGCCGGTGAATGGAGGACTGAAGGCAAGGCTGATTTCTCCAACATCAGCTTTCACACTCTTGGGCAGCAAGCAAGTCGGGCTGTCCGCGTTTGGCAGAGTGCCCTGCTAAAGGCAGACTAAGTCCCTCTCCTTTCCCACACTAGGGTCTACCCTTGGCCCCAGGTCTCGGCCAGGAGTGGCAAGCATGGGGAGGATGGGGCAGCTGTGAAGCATGCTGAGATGTGGGCCCTCTGTCTTTGCAGGCAATGCCGGCTACCGGCTCCCCCTCCCTGCCGGTTTCCCTGCAGGCTTGCCCCTTGGTGAGCAGCCCGCTGAAGGGCAGTGGCAACATCGAGCAGAGGTACAGATTGCCCGAAAACTTCAGCGCATTGCAGACCAGTTCCATCGGCTTCATATGCAGCAAGTAGGCATGGGGGACTTTTGGTGGTGGTGGTGGGGGGTGGTGCGTCTGCTGGGGCTGGGGGGCTGGGGCCTGCCTCAGCAACTCTGTCTCTGCCAGGCCCCAAGGATAAGGTCCCAGAGTTTTGGCCTCATGCTATTGTGATTCTCGTGGACTGGATGGGCCTGGCTGGATGAGCACTCTTGCCCTCACCTCTGAGATACAAGTTGTTTATCTGCCCACTCTCAGCTCAGGCTCGAGGGAGATGCTACGATCCCTCCCAGGGGATGGGATAGCTTTCTGCAGCCTTGATTGACACACTCTCTCTTCTTGAGGCCAGGGGTGGGAGATGGTTCCTTACAGACCTAAGGGGAAGATTTTCAGGGTGCTGAGGAAGACTGGACAGTCGGGGGTGCCTGGCTGCGGTGCAGTGTAAAATGGGTAACCAAGGCCGGGGATGGGCCTGAGTTGGGGAAAGTGGTGGAACCGGTTGTAACCTGACACTTTCCAGCTGGGGAGGCCGCTTCTCATTGTCTCTGCCTGGGAACCGGGGCCTGGGACTCTGGAGTGTGTACCTCAGAGAGTCTCTCCAGACCAGCGGCCGGGCGCTCGGCCGGGCGCTTGGCCGGCAGCCTGGCACCAGCCCCGCCAGGGCGGAGCATCGCGTGTCAGTGGAGCATGCGGCAGAGCCCATCAACAAAGGCGGCGGCTGGCGGGCTCGTGCTGGAGGAGCCCTACGTGCCATGGGCTGGAGGCTGCCCTGCTCTGCAGCCGCTGTCTGGGCCGCCCCCGGGCACTTAACCCTTCCTCTCTGGGCTGACTTTCTGGATGGCTGCCAAGGTGGGGAGAGGAGCCTGAGGCTGGATCCCTGCTAGTACAACCACTGCTGAAGCGAAGGCACACCACCTGGAAGTGAACACATTTGCTACCTGTGGGACAGTGTCCCTGGCCCCGTCAGCTGTGTGTGCGTGTGTGTGTGCGCGTGCGTGCGAATGTGTAAGTCTATATCTGACTGTATATCAGGAAATCAAGAGAATAAATAATCCACCATGATTGGGCAGACCCTGAGGTTAGATGGGGAACTTCAGGTGACCAGAGGACAGCTACTGGTAATAGAAGGTTTGACTTGGCCAGCACCAGGGGGAAGAGAAATTGACTTTGGATTTCCTGAGAACAGGCCATCTGGGGTTAGATATGGTGAGTGCCCCTGCCAAGGAGTTCTTAGGGAAACTTGGGGCTATACCTGGTCCTGGTGGCTCTCCCAGTCCCTCAGGAAGGGAGGGTGGCCCTATGCTTAGATAATAAGGCAACCTAGCCACCTCCTCTGGCTCCAAGCTCTAGCCCCTATTCGCTCCTTTGATTTTTCTGTGGAGACTTGGCTTAGAGTTTCCCCTTCAGTCCATGTGTGGATGCACTCTCTGATTCTTGATTTCTGCCTCTTGGCCTTCTTCCTGCCCATTCACTCTGCCCTGGCTGTGTAGGCCTGTGGTTGGCCTGAGCCCGCAGCTTCCGGTCCTGGGGCTGCAGCTGATAGAGGACACGGTGACTGTGGGTCTCCCAGGCTCATCTGGAGAACTATCTGGGAGGCAGTTTTCTGCATTCCCAATAGCCCTGATCTCTCTCAATAGTTCTTTCCCAGAATGTTCAGCCATCCACGGGTGAGCCCCTGTGGGCTGGGGAGCAGGCTGGGAGGCCTCCCTTGCCCAGCTGAGCCCTGGCACAGGACCAGAACTCAGCGCAGGGCCCTTTCTTCCTGACTCAGTTCCACACAGGAGAAACTGGCCCTGATCCCAGGTCTGACCGTGTTCTTTGCTGCTTGCCATCATTGACCCCCATCCAGGGCTGTCTCTTTGAAGGCCTGGTTCAACTCCATACAAGGTGCTGTCCTCTTAGCCAGAGCCTTCCAGCCGGGGAGGAGGAGCGGCAGAGGCAGAGGAGAACCGGAGAGTCTCCCCTGCTCTGCACCTCACCTCCCACTGGTTCCTGACTTCCCTGGGCCCCTCACCATCCTGCCAGCTACCTGCTCCTACCGTGCAGTGGCAGGAGGCTGGCCAACGAGGCCTTTCTAGCCAAGAGCTGGTTTCCCCAAACTTTCCATTGCAAAGAGCCAGGCTTTTTGTCCACTGGAGTCTTCTTGTTTTTATCCCCCTCCTCCCTGCTGTCCCTGCTCACTTCCCTAGGAGCTCATCCTGTGGGAAGGGCTGGGGTAATGGCTATGGGCAGATGGAGAGCTGGCATGTGTAGGACCTTTTAGCAGCTAGTTTTAAGAAATGAGTCATTTCTGAACTTGATTATGATATAAACTAATGTCTAAGTATTTCGTGTCTACACAATACTGTTGTCACTCTTACATTCTTATCCTTCATCTTCTTTCCCT
>NW_006787469.1:2709947-2712824 GCF_000442215.2 Lipotes vexillifer
CTTTCCCTATTCCTTCCCCTCATCTTTGCAGACAAGGAGACTGAGGCACTGGGATGGAAGTAATTTAGGGTTAAGTCTCTAGGCTTCAGATACAAAGTCAGAAGGCCCAGGTTTGAATGCCAGCTCTGCTACCTACTAGCCACCGGGAAGTCTCTGGCAGAGCCTGTTTCCTCTTCTGTAAATTAGACCTAATGCCAGAGAATCTGATCGTGAAGATTCAGTGAGAAAATACCTACGAGAGTTCCAGGCACACAGTAGGTATTCTTTAATGCTTGTTTTCTTCTTTCTCTCTATAATCGTGATTGTCCCCCACATTTGTTCTTGTCAGTTCACAGTGCATTTCCCACCCCACCTCTCCAGCTGGTCCCTGAGCAGAGCTGCCTCCCAGGAGCTCCCTTCTACCTACCCTGTCCAGACAAATCAGCGTCAAAGCTGTTCAGTTGTGGGTCTTGGCCTTGTACATTTCTCCTAGGAGAATAGTGGTCAGTCTCCATCACTGTGGGCTGAGTTTAAATAACCAAGAAAGACAACCCAAAAGGCAGTAAGAAGGTTGAAGGAGCCTGGCCATCTCCTCTCTCCTCAGGTCTGGGATTGGTGTCCCAGGGCCAGACCATGGCCATGGGTTCCCAACTCCTGTAGGGAATGTGAACTTCTGCCTTTTGTACCTGGTTAGGGACCTCAGTTACTCTTTTTCTGTATGAGAGGAAGCCTTCTCCCTGGGAGATGTGGAGCACAGGGAAGGGTGTGATAATGGTAGTGTGTTGTAGGATGGCTTTATGGCAAAGTGAGTGCATCAGCATGACTCTAGATGCAACATGCTCCAAATTCCCCCTGGTGCTGGTTTTTTGTGGGCCATAAGCCCTCCCAGCATGTTTCTCAAGGAGCTTGCTGGATGGAGCTCTAGCCTGGCTACCCAAGTTCAGGTCAGCCACCTGTTTAGGGTGGTTTCTCTGGGCAAGGAATTGGAAGCAGAAGATCAGTGCCAGTGAGGTGCTTGCTGTCAGCGCTTTGGGTCTCCAAAGCAGCAAGAGACTTTGAGGCAGAGTGAATGGAGGTAAAATCCTTTCCAAACCTGGTCGCACACCCCCAACTTCCTCTGCCTGGGTCAGGAGTGAAGGATTCTCCTCCTTGCTCTTCTGTGAGCTGCCCAGCTGTAGCAGGTGACCTCTGGTGCTCTGCTGACTGTGGCCTACTTTGACCTTGGCTCTGTGAGGGTGCCCTGGTGTTTCCTGTTTGCCCAGCTTCTACAAGGAAGATGGCAGTACAGGTTTGCTTCCTCCCTGAGCTCAAGGGATGCGCTGGCCAGAAGGTGAGTCCCAGCTTCTCTCCATTCCACCTGCCGTGGTCTGCTCCACCATGAGCCGAAGGGTGGACAGAAGCTGGTGTCCCATCCCCTTAGGAGAGTCTCCTGTCCCAGTGGCACCATCTTGAAAGTTGTGGGATATTTCCGGGCAATGTTAAGAAGCCAAGAATCCTAAAAAAAAAAGAAAAAAGAAAAGAGTGGCTACTGTAGACAGTTGTGTGAGTAAAGCTACAGGAGAATTGGAATTCTTCGTGTTGGAAGTGGCTTTATCACTTGGACCAGGAGTGGCTCCATTCAGAACAGTCAGATTTGGAAATTCCCTGAATAGTAATTAGACTTTCTGGAAAATGACATCTGAGAAAAATTTCAGCCACTCAGTTGAAACCATCTTTAGTTGCAAGATCACAGGAAGGATCCTGGACTTAGAGACAAATTCGAGTTCAAATCCCAGCTCTGTCACTTATGAGTTCTGTGTTCACAGGCAAGTCATTTAACTTCTCCGAGCCTCGATTTCTCATACTCATCTTGCAGAGTTGATGTGAAAGCCCTTTGGAAATTGTAATATGTATAACTATTAATGCGTGGACAGTTTAACACTTGAAAATGGGTTAAAAGATGATCTTAGGATTTTGTTCTTTGGGAGCTCTTTTGCAAGTTGTACCCAAGGTGGTGTTTGCATGGTTTATTAACTAGTGGCCTCTCGGCCAGCAGCCTGGATCCTTTGTTCAGGGAGCTCCTAACTGCTTCCTGACCCTTTGGGATGCTCTCCTTGTTGGTGAGTGATTTTCTGGAGCTCAGACTATAGCTAATAAAGTTGTTCAGGCTCTAGATGGGACAGCCCTGGGCGGGAGCCCCAGAGATTCTCCCTAGAGTGAGAAGGGTCCCTACGGAGCCAGCCTCTGTCCCCGGAGTGGAAGGTCCCCCTCGGACATTGCCTGGGGAAGAATGAGGCTTGGGGAGGGGCTGTGGAGAGCGCTGTGCGTGAGAGCCAGGGCCAGGGCTTGGGGGCCCTGTGTTTGCTCTGTGGCTGGCTCTGTTTATATCGCTCACTATATTTAGCTTCTGAGTCATCAGCGTGGCTGAGTAGAGCTGAGTTCTCCACACAACTCTGCACCTGACTGCTCTCTCTTCCAGGAGAAGGGCCTTGTAGTTCCGGACAGTTCATTCCCTCCTCACCAAGGCAAGCCATGGGGATGGGGTTGGCTTTGGTTTTTTTTTTTTTTTCTTGGAGGGGCTGGTGATGGGAGGGAGGACTTTGGGGGAGGTTCTAGAAAAGAGGGATAAAGAAAAACATCTTGTTTGCCCCAAGAGGGCATGTTCCATGACCAGTACAAGAACAGCCGGTGTGCACGGTGAGGAGGAGGGTCCGGCCTTCTGTGCTCAGCTTGCTTGTCCTGTCCAGGGACTGGTCCTGGGTGGGACGAGAACAGCCAGCTGCAAAGGCCCCAAATTGGGAGTTGGAGCCGTGGGGGGGATCCTTCTCCAACGTCCTGTAGACCCACAACAGACCAGCCCCCTCCTCAGTCCCCTCTCTCCCTCACTTTTTTTTTTTTTTTTTTTTTTTTTTTTTTTTG
>NW_006787469.1:2713381-2732217 GCF_000442215.2 Lipotes vexillifer
CATCGGCAGGCGGACTCTCAACCACTGCACCACCAGGGAAGCCCTCTTCCTCACTTTTGACCAGAGCACACATACCCCTCTTACCCCCTGAGTTCTTAAGAAGTTGCCCATTAGTTTGATGGGGCTGTTCTCAGACTGTGGGAGACAGACCCACCTGGGGGAAGCTGGGTAAGGGCCTCAGTCCTTCCCACCTCCAGGCCATGGAGGTGCAGCTCATGGCTCTGGGGACATGGGTGGCAAACACAGCCCTATCCCCGCACCCCCAGTGGCTGAAGCCGGTGGCGTCCACCTGTGTTAGAGGAAGCCCTCCTGTCTTCGACTCAGCTAGCCCCAGGCTGCCCTTTCTTCCTGGGAGAAGTGATTGGTGTTTCTATGGTGGCAGCTGGTGGCTTCAACCTCCTGTTAGTGCTGCTGGCTGGGCTGAGGAAGCTCTTGTCAAGGAGGATTAGTTTTCCTTTTCTGTTTTGCCACGTTGCTCATTCCTCAGGTGTCTAGGTCAAAAGCAATCTGGGACAGTGGGCCAACGGGGCCCAAGGGACTGCCCCGTGGGTCTCAGAATCCCTTGCCCAGCTTGGCAGCCTGGAATTCTGAGCCCGGCTGCCTCTGACTGCCATGGCCCATCTCACAGTGCAAAGTCGGGGATTTCCTCAGGACTTCATGAGCCTCCCTAGAAGATAGCGCTCCTGGGGCGGGTGCTTTGAGCTGAGGGTGTTGAGGGAACTGCTCAGCAAAGTGCAGTTGGGCCCAGGTTTCCCTTGTCCTCACCAGGGAGTGGGGAGCTGCCTAGGGCAGCCACCGCCTCGATGCTTTACATATACTTTTCTCATTTAATCATCACAGCAACCTTGTACTTTGAGACCCCATTATCCCCATTTTATTGGAAGCTGGGGCTCAGAGAAGTGGGATAACATGCCCGTGTTACACTGTAAGTGGCTGAGCTGGGAGCCATGCAGATCTGATTGATCCTAAAACAATGGTCTCCCCATTACGCACCCCTGCTCCTCAGCAAGCGCAGCCCAGAAGGTGAGAATCTGATGGAGCTCCCACTTACTGCCTGACGCTGGCTCTGCCTCCTGTAAAACTGAGTTCTGTGTTCTTGCTTTTCCCCCCTTCAGATTGTAAAATAATCGAGGACAAGCCTTACAGCTTGCTCGTTTTTGTGCCTCATAACTCTTAGCTCAGTTGGGTACCTGATAAAAGTTTGCTGAATCAAACAAACATCTTCCCAACTTCTTTTATGTGGAATTTTGCTGCAGTCTTCCTTAGCTCTGTATTCCTGTTCTCAACAGCAAGGCTTTGTCCTTCAGCCTTGCTGTGGCGGGTTTAGAGTTGATGGGGGAAAGGGAAGAGGTGAGGTAGGAAAACGGCACTTTACAGAGGGTGTATCTCCCTGTAAAGCAGAGTAGATACAACTCTGCATTTTAAAGAAACTGAGCATATGGTTTCAGAAAATGATCTGAAGTTATCATTTCAGGCCAGTTTTAGCTTCATTTCTGTTTGATCTTCAGTTAGCTTTGCCTCTGAAAGGTTTATTTTTTTTCTGGTCCACAGTATCCTTACTAAATAATGATCTGGAAACAATTTCTTTCTTTTTTTTTTTGCGGTACGCGGGCCTCTCACTGTCGTGGCCTCTCCCGTTGCGGAGCACAGGCTCCAGATGCGCAGGCCCAGCGGCCATGGCTCACGGGCCCAGCCGCTCCGCGGCATGTGGGATCTTCCCGGACCGGGGCATGAACCCGTGTCCCCGGCATCGGCAGGCGGACTCTCAACCACTGCGCCACCACGGAAGCCTTGGAAACAATTTCTTTAAACATTACTCGGGGAGCAGTTAGGTGGGGATTCTCTTTGAACAGTTAATACCATTTTCATAATGTGAATAAGCACACTGTAATATTTTAGTGAAAGAACATAGCTCTGGAGTCAGAAGTCAGGGGTTTGAATCACCCTCTCCCAACTAACTTGCTTGGGGTAACTTTTCTGAACCTTTGCTTCCCCATCTGTAAAATGGGATTGAAAATAATACCTGCCCTTCCTATGCCCCAGACCTTTGTGAGGAGCAAAAGAGACAATAGGAAAGCATTTTAAGTATGCGATATAAATTGCTATCTGTTTGGTAAATTTGCATTTTGTGTGTTAGTTTCTTTTAAATCAGGGCTACAGTGTAGCTTCGCTCCTTCCTCGAATTCTTTGGGGGTGAATTAGCTCTTGCTGGAGCATCTGGTACACTGGTGACACACAGAGTCCCCAGAGGGTTTGAATTGGGTCCTAAGGGGAAGAGACAGAGGGAGATTCTTATCTGGGGAGGGCAGGGAACACTCTTTGTGCTTAGGGCAGAGGCCATGTGGGATGAAACAGAGTTTGATTTGTGTAATCCAACCTTGTCAGACACCACAGCCAGCTCTTTAAAAAAAAAAAAAAAAAAAGCCTTTTACTAGTTGGGCCTCTCTAGGCAAGAGGCTGATCCTATCACATCAAGTACATCTTTAGACCTGGCCAGACATCAGTTGTTCCTGGCTTCAGACAAGTGGGTTATCTTGCAAGGCAGACTTTTCTATAGTCAGTCCAGCGTGCTTGTTGAATACCTACTATGTGCCCTACGTGTTCCCTGTTATCCAGGACGAATGATCCGGGTGTTCAGTTACAGTGCCTTGTGCACAGGGGGAGTGACTCAAACACTTGTCAACTGACTGCCTCCATCCCCTGACCACAGAAAGAAAGTGGGACTGAAGGAAGAACACTAGATCTCTCATGCCTGGTTGTGCTCTCCTAACTGAAGAGAATATTTTTTATCCACCACGTTAGGGCCCCTTCCCTTGGGGCATTCACCTCTATTCTTTCCTTCCACGTCTTGGTCCTACCCTCTCGGCTCTGAATTTGAGAGCTCTGGTGTAAGCTTAAATTCCCATCAGCTTCCTATCTCCTGAACCCCAGTCTCCTGCCCCTGAGGTTACCCTGGCTATGCATTCTGGGAACCCCCATTCTTTGCAGGTTCCCAAACTTTGAGGGGTCCCAAGCCAGCCTGGGAGAGCTGAGCCGTGTGCCAGGGGTTTGTACCCACTGATCTCAGTCTATGCACTGGGTGCTGTGCCAGGTGCCTGAAAGTCAGAGGCCAAGTATACCCGTTCCTGGCTCCCCCTTCCTTCTCCCCTACACCCTCTCCTGGAAGGATCCATGTGCTCTGGTGTTTCAGTGTCTTTGTGTACCTCGTCCTGTTCGGTGAATGTTGATTTCCTTCCTTCTTAACTGTTTCTCTCCCTGGCCTCCCTTCAAGACCTTTTTCTTTCCTTTCCAGTCAGGCACTTTTGTTTAATTTTTAAAAAAATATTTTATTTATTGTTGTTTCTCAAAAATCAAGGCATTCTTTGATTCTCTTGCTATGTGGCAATTTGGTTTCCTTTCAAAAAAGGGCCTTCTGGGGGCTGCCCTGTGGCAGGAGAAGGCTGACTGGGGTATGTGTGGCATTGCTTGTGCTCACAGAAAGGGTCGCTGCGGCGGTAGATGGTTTCCCAGGCCCTGTTCTTGCTGGTCGCATGGCTGCCCAGGCAGCCAGCTTGACCCTGTACTAGGCAGCCTGTTCTCCAGGCCCACCCAGACCCTCTGCCAGGCTGACCGGATTCAATTGTTGGAGCTCTGAGTTTTAGTCCTCAAGGTAATCGTGGATGACAAACTCCGAATCACCAAACCTTAGGGTTGGAAAGCACCTCAGTGGTTTCCAAATGCCTCTCTGTGGCCTGGCTGCCTCAGAAGCACCTGGGCAGGATTTACCTCCGGGTTGGCCAAGTCATTACTTTGGTGGGAGGGAGGGAAAGAGACTAAAGAAAATACCAAATCATGAAATGTTTTCTTCTAGGCTATAGGATCATGAGTGATTTTATTTTCTCCTCTCTAATTTCTTGTATTTTTCAATTTTTCTACATTACTTTTATGACTAAAATAGACAATACATGCTGCTTCTGATTTTTAAAAACTGTCACTCAGGGAGCATGTTCAATACACAAATTCCTGGGCCCCTTCCCTGAAGATTCTGTCCCAGTTGGTCTGGGTGGGGCCTGGGGACTCTGTATTTACAATAGCACCTCAGTAGATTCTGTGATGCAGTCGGGTGTGGGAACCACTGATCTAATACCACACCTGCACTTCACCTATAAGGAGAGTCAGGCTGGTGGGAGACCCCAGCCTACCAGGTCCTCTGATTCCTGGCCCGGGGAGCCACCCACTACCCAGAGTGCCTTCCTGGATGATTCAGGAGCCCAGAGGCCTATCCCAGGCAGAGGCACAGAACCTAGGTCCTTCCTGAGGCTGGGCCTGTGTGCACCTAGGCCTGTCTGTGTCTCCTAGCAAGACCTCAGCCTTCCAGTCTGACAGCACTATCTGGCCCACAACTGCATCTAGGTTCCCCAACACCCACAATGATTGGAGTAAGGATTCTTCCTTGCCTCATCCCCAGAGACCTCAGGGCCCAGGAAGTTACCCAGGCAGCAGGTGGCCTCCATGAGGGGAATGTGGGGAGAAACTGAAGCATACAGGGATGGGATTGGTCCAGGCCCCAAATGATCGAGTTGTGATCTCCCTTCCTTGGCCCTTGAGCTGTTTTGAGACGATTTAGAGAAGGGGAGGATGGAGGGTCTGCTTGGGTGTAAAGAAAGGTATATGGTGGCGCTTGGAGCATAGTAGTAATGGGTAAGGACATTGCCCTAGGGCCAGGTGGTCTGGATTTAGCCCAGTCCCTGCCACTTACTAGCTATGTGGCCAAGTTACCTAACTCTTTGAATGATCTCATCTGTAAAATGGGCATGATAATACATACCTGCGTCATAGGGTTGTTGAGAGGACCAAAGGGGTTTAATGTGTATAGACCAGTTCTTCTCATACTCTAATGTGTCTTAAAGTCACCTGGGCATCTTGTTAAAGATGTGCATTCTGATTCAGTAGGTCTACATTTCTAATAAGCTCCCAGCTGATGCTGAAGCTGCTGGTCCGTGGACCACATTTTGAGAAGCAAGGATGTAAAACCTGACACGCTCAATTTACAGTTACTGTTAGGATCATGGTTGTTATTGTTACTTGGCCTTTTCAAACAGGCACCCGAGGAATTCCAGCAGACCGGCCTCCCCAGAGACCAGTCTTTTCCTGGATTTTCCTCGTATTCCACCCTATGACCTTTGCACCTGTCCTGGGTAGCAGCTGGGGAGGGGAAGCAGAAGGAGGGGGCGCTGTGCCCAGCTGCTGCAGGCGGGCCTGAGTCTCCAGGTTTGCAGCTGAGTCCATTTTCATGCTGCTTTACCCTAACCCGATTTTGTTAAGCCGGGTGTGTGTCCTCTTTTTACTTGTCTTTGTTTACAAAACATGAGGAAGCCATCCGTCTCCCCAGTCACAGTCTGCCAGGCCTCCACTGTGGCACACCCCGATTTCCCTTCCCCTCCAAGCAGGAGCCGTGCCTCCCACTTTCTGGATTGTTTTCCAGTCTCCCCTTCTGCAGGGGAAAGAGGAATGCTATTGCTACAGGTATGGGGTGGGGGGAATACCTGACAGGGCCCTGAGGTCACCCTCAGTTGACATCTCTCCTCTCTTTGTGGCCTCAGGCAGGGTGACAGGGAACCCGGCGAGGTTCCTGCACAGTTGCCTGGGGACAGGTCAGGGAGGCCAGGGCGAGATGTCCCTGCAAAGCTCTGGGAATCCAGGAGCCCTGGGCTCAATTTCCGGCTCTGCCACTGACTTGCTCTAGCCTCTTCTCCTCTGACTAGGAGTTGCCTGGTGGGGGCCTGGGCTGTAGTTAAAGACAGCAGGGGCTCCAGGTCCCCTACACATGCGTGCGCGTGCGCGCGTGCGCGCGCACACACACACACACACACACACTTCACGTAAGTGTGCTTGCTGCCTGGGCCACTGCGGCAATCCAAGTCCAGCCTCTGCGCTGGCTCCTTTTTTGCACACTAGGTTCTTATTCCCCTGTCCACTGAGAACACCGTGGAGAGGGCCCCAGCTAGTCCTCCTGCCCTGGCAGATAAAGAGAGAACAAAGACTGCCTCTTCCAGCACCCCTCAGTGCCCTTCGGACCTCTGCTGGCCCCTGGGAAATGGTACCTGTGTGGGCGGGGCACCAGCCACAATCCTGTGAGCCACTGACCGCTGACCTTTGCCCCCAGCTTCTCTGCCTGACAGTAGGACCTGGGATAACCTCCAGAGAGTAGTGTGCATTCTTTGTTTTTGTTTTGTTTTCAAGTATGTTCTTGCTTAACGTTTAATTGGCTCCAGTCAGTAGGAAAGCGCTCCAAGAGGGATTATTTATGGCTTACTGTCAAGAGCAGCTATAAAAAGGGCAGCACGGAGCTGGAGATGCTGGGAAGGGAGAGAGGGCGGGCGCAGAAGTGTGTGTGTGTGTCTGTGTGTGTGTCTGTGTGTGTGCGTGTTTGCACTGGATGAAATCAGATTTTTGCTGCCTCAGCAGTGTGGTTTAAATGGAAGATTAACCCTTTGACCTTCACAGTGTCAAATCACTTGCAGATGGAGGCTCCCCCGCTTTTCCCCCTTGTTTTCTGTGTTACTTTGGAGTTGGGGGAGAGAGGGGGGCAATTCTTCTCTTTCTTTCTGAAGAAAGTTTGTTGTTCATGCAGCTGAGGTTTGCGGGGCTCAGGAGCCAATCTGATTAAAAGCAGCACTTGGCTAAACTTTGGAAAATCCTGCAAGCAGGGGAAAAAGTTTAATCCTCTTGTGCACAGTGCATAAAGAGCCTGGTCTTTTCTTTTTAATGTTCACACTGCAATTGTATTTGGAGAACTCAACTATCTCCCCCTCATCGCCACTTCTCTCATCCCTCCCCCAACTCCCCCAGTTTGCTGTCCTGATGGCATTAAAGTGCCGCCCCAAGATGTGTGGATCTGAACTTTGATTGGAAATGATAAGGAGTCGTCTAAGGCTGCGTTTAGGAGTTACGTTGTTTTGTTTTGTTTTCTTTTCAGCACCAGCAGAACCGAAATCGCGTGTGGTGGCAGATCCTCCTCTTTCTCCACAACCTCGCTTTGAATGGAGATGAGAACAGGAATGGGGCGGGTCCCAGGTGAGGCTGGGCTGCCCTCTTCACATGGGGCACCATGGAAGGACATCGGCGAGGACTGACACTGTGTCTTATGAAGTTGTTGTTTTGTGTTTTTATTTTAAAAATTTCTCTCTGTGTACATAAGACATACCCAAGCGGGACCTCTTTCCCAGTTCAGGGCCTTGGCCAGGAATGGGGCCCTTTGTCAAACACTGTTGAAGTGGAGACTGGTGTGTCTGTGATGTGGGGCCTCCCAAGGGCTCGGACAAGTAGATCCTTCGGTTGTCAGTGGTCGAAGACAACCAGGTAGTGATGTGCTCCGGCGAGTGGACTGTAGTTTTCCCACAGGAACTTATTTAAGAAATAGGAGACTGGACTAGACTCCTGGTTCCACCAAACCTATCAGCCTTCCACTGTGGATGGGGCCCAGATCCGATGGGTCACACTGCTTTAACCCACCAGGGCCTCAGACGGGGCCTTTCCAGCTGCGTGTGGCAACTTCACTTGGTCGGTCAGCCAGCTCCATGTCTCGGTTCTCCTTGGGCCCAGCCATTGCCCACCCCAAGGGCTCAGGGATTCTTGCCCAGCCCCTGTCATCTCCAGCAGACCTCAGGGAGGGTTGGGTTTCTCCACGGACCCCTCAAATGTGCCGCAAAAATGAACCAAACTTCTGGGTAGGCCTCATGTCTGACTTGGTCCTACTCGGAAGCCCCAGGATTGGTCCTGAGGTGCAGAACCACTGCCCCCTCTGGCTGCCTGGGACTGTCTGGGTGTCAACCATGGATGAGCCAAATAGCCAGTCAGTGTGCTGTAGCCAGCAGCTTGTGCCTTAGTCAGCTCTTGTTTTGAAAGACCCAGCCAACAGACGGCATCCCGCCCCCCATAGCAGCACTCTAGCACCGGAAGGGACAGGATTGCATTGCGGTGGCTCTGGGAAACAAGGCGGCCATCCCACCTCTAAGAGTCAGCCTTGAGGAACCCAGACCCCTTGGTTTCCTTGGAAACCACATACCTCCTCCCTTTTATCCCCATTCCTTTCTCACACCTAGTGGGATACAGGAAGAAGCCAGCACAGCGGCTTTGTCAGCTGAAATGTGTCTTTTAGAGTAACAGACAGTGATTAGAGTGCGGAACTGTCAAAGCTGGGTACACACTTCCTGTCTTCCTTCAGCTTCCGGCCAGGCCAGAAAGGCCTGCTCTGGAACTCAGCAGGGTCACAGATGCCTCTGATCTTCCCTTCTCTCCCTGCTGTGGCACTAATGGACAGAATTTAAAGCAGCCAGTCTGGCAGCTCTGAGAGCAGACACAGGGAATCTGAAAAGACACAGGGAATCTGTTAACCTAGAAATTAAATTATCATTTTTGCATATGTGAGAAAAGTTAACATTGGTGCTAACGGTGAAGCAAGGCCCAAGGAAAAGATGGCTTCCCTGGGCAGAGAAGACCCCAGGGCTACCCAAGGAAATTGGAGGAGTCCTGAGTAGACTCTCAAATCTGAACGAGCCCAGGTTCCTCTAATTCTGCAGAGAGGAGGTCTTTGTTACCGTTGAAGGACACACTGATCTTCCTGATGTACGGTCAGGCAGGTTGTTCACTGCACAAGGCCACCTGCAGAGGAAGGTAATGGAAGCTAGAATCCAGCCCGTGCTCTGCTCACTAAGCTGTATGCCCTAGTGTAGGGCTGTGTCTGCTTACAGGAAGGGGTGCCTTTCCTAATTTGCACAAAGGTGCCCTATGGGCTCACGGTGGCTCGGAGAGGGACTTCAAACTGCATAAGCCTTGGTTTTGTTCTGCTTGGATGTTCTGGAGCTATTACCTATTCTTGGACAGAATTATATTCTCAGGGCGTGTACCATGGTTTGTCTGCTAAGAAGATAGGTTCCTGCTTACAAGAAGGAACCCAGGGAACAGGCATGAAGACTGGCGCTGGGACACGCTGACCATTGTGAAATCCAGCCTTCCCTGTGTGTCTCCACACCATTTTTTGACCTGCATAGGACATGTGTTGTCTTTCCCTCTCCTGGACCAAGGCTGTGATGGGCAGGCTGCTGGTGTATCTCTGAGTGGCACACACAAGAAAACCAGGATTATTTCTACCAGCCACTTTTATCTACTCTCAGCAGACTTTCCATGTGAGCTGAGTGAGAGAGCAAATAAATGGTCCAGGCCTTGGTGCCGAGGCAAAGCCATCAGCTTCAGAGACCTTGCTGGGCCTGGGTGGGATGTCCTGTGGCCTGTCCTGAGAACTGAGCCCAGAGTTTGAGAAGCTCAGCTGAACATCGCGCCTGGGGCCGGGTGGAGGGTCATCTGACTGCACTGTCTCCATCTTCTGTGAAGCCAGGAACTAACTCACTATCCTAAGCAAGCCAGGGCAAAATGTACAACGCCTCTCCTTCCCCTCCCCCCAGAACCCAGGAGGTAGAATAGCCCCAAGAGGAAGAGAGGTTCCTCCTGGCTGGCTGTTTTTAATTGGCCTAGTGGTCTAGACTGGCCCCTTCCCCCTCTGCCTGGTGAGTTGGTCTGAACATTCCTCAAGTCCAACCTCAGGACACATGTCCCTCCCCCTGGGCTCCCTCTCCCCGTCCCCCAGGAGCTTGGCTGTCTCTAGTTAGGGAGTGGAGAATCAGATTTAGAGGGAGGGACAGTCTGACCTGGCTCCTGACCTGTAACCAACAGAAGACTTGTGGAGCTTTTGTGGTTTGCTGAGGGTGGGGGTGGGAGAGGGACTGGAAACCTCCCTCCCCGGTAGGGATGCCCTGGAGGAGGGGAAGCCTGATATTCAGGGTCGAAACAGCCCTTCTGATTCAGAACCCCAGAGTAGGGGATTCTGGAAGCCGGTAGACAGAACTGGGGAGGGAACCCCCTCAGGCCCCCTGTCTGACTCCCCCAGAGAGTTGGAGGACTCAGCCGGGTCTCTCTGCCCACTTCAAAGTCTGGGCTGCTGGAGAGCTGCCCCCGTGGCCTTTTCTTCCTCAGTCCGAGGCAGAAAAAGACCACCTCCCAGTGCCCTCCACGAGCCCCTAGGGGAGGGGGTCTATGTCGGGAGCTGTGTGGCAGGCACCTTCCGAGCGGTCAGAGGGGCCCAGCTGACTTGTCTCTGTCCCCAGTGGCCCAGCCCCATCCAAGGATGGGTCCGGCCTGGGCGTGGCAGGGAGGGGGTGATTTGGGATGATCCAGCCAGGGCCTCCACTAGGGGCTGGGGAGCCACTATGACTGTCCTAGTCAGCAAGGAGCATGTGGAGAGATTGCGAGCTTGTCTCGTTTGAGGGACCTGATGCAGTGGGGTAGGGCAGGTGAGAGCCCGCAGAAGCAGGCACTTCAGTTCTGCAGGCTTCTGCACATCAGTGCTGCAGCCCAGGCCGGAGGAACCTGCAGGGTCCCTCTGTGTGTAGGTGGGGACACCTTGGTGAGAGACCACCCTGGCCAGACTCCTTAACCCATCAGGCTGTGAAGCCTCCTGGGGACAGTGCGGGCAGTGGGCTCCTCAAGGCTGGTGGGGACTTTGAGCTTCGAGGGACCCGCAGAGAAAGCCGCGCTCTTTCATAGATGCGCCAGCCTCTTGGGCGGAAGGTGCTCGGAGCCCTGCAGGCTTCCAGTTCGCACTGCCCCTCTCTGTGCACAGGAGGCCAGAGCCTCTCCCTGCTCTGTGAGCAT
The DNA here is from genome assembly GCF_000442215.2 of Lipotes vexillifer. NCBI lineage: Eukaryota > Metazoa > Chordata > Mammalia > Artiodactyla > Lipotidae > Lipotes > Lipotes vexillifer. The sequence goes on from NW_006787469.1 coordinate 2,724,071, forward strand.
TGCCCAGTGGGCTGCCCCATCCCTGGGTCCACAGGGCCTATCGGGGGAGACCCAGTGAGAATGTAGCATTTTGTCCCTCCCAGGTTAGCTGTCCTGGGTTCTAGGCACTCTGCCTCTGGGAGAGAAACAAGGAGAGAGAGAGGGGTTGGGGACTCATTGTTTTTAAACCTGTACAGAATATTTGGCTTTGTGTTCTTCACATGCATATATGTGTGTGTATCTTTTCCCCCATCAATTGGTACAGTTTTTAATAAAACCATTTAAAGCAAAGCTTGTCTTTTTCAAGGTGTAGTAAAAATACAAGGGGATCTGTTGGTGGATTAGAGACTCCCAACTTGCTTCTCAGCTGCCCTCCTGAGTTACCATCCGGGACCCCCGGCTTTTGTCAGGACTTCCTTTCCCCTCTTGGGGTCGTGAAGAGCCATTCTGACCACACAGTAAGCGGCACAGCAGAGGCCCCATGAAGTGGAATCCAGCCTCCACCAGCTGAATGATCATAGGCAAGTTGTTTAACCTCTCTGAGCCTTCAGTTCTTCCATGTGTACATTACAGCTGTGCCTGCCTTGCAGGATTAAAGCGAGTGTGTACAAAGGACCTGCCCAGGGCCAGCCCTGAGCAACTGGCAGCCTCGGTGACCAAAAGTACCCTGGCAGCCCCTCTGCACAACCCCCCACCCCTGTCAAGCTGGGCTTCGCTTTCCTTTTGTCAAGGTAGCATCTCATGAGGTAGGCAAGTTGTAGGGGGACTTCCTGGCTTGTCTTTCTTTGCGGACTAGCAATGTTGTCTGATTCAAAGGGGGTAATTTAAAGCGCTTGACGGAGTTCTAAAAATCCTTGGGGAAAACCACTCCTGGTCCTATCAGCAGTAAGCTGTGAACTGGAGGGCCAGCTCGCTGTGCCAGTTAGGAAGCTGTCGGCTCTCTGAGGACCAGCCTTCCACTCTGGTTCCTAGCCTTGTAGAGAGTGGGAGCTTGAAGTGATGTCAATTGTCTTGTCTGACCTCTTCATTTTATGGATGAGAAAACTGAGGCCCAGAAAAGGGATGCAATTTTCTCTTTGGGCTTTTTAAATAGCTGAGTCAGTCAGAGGGGGGCTTACCCCCATCCATCTTGGTTTCCATTTGGAAATCGCTGTGCTCTTGCGGAGATCAGCGGGGAAGCCAAAACTTGTCTGTTTTTAATGCCAAATAACTGCCTCTTCTCCTGTAAAACATGGCACTTCTAACCACTCTATATTTGGACAGAGAGGTTTATTTTTACTGGAGTGTGGTAGAAGTGGGGCCTGGTGCCACGTCCGGATGTTATCCTGCATTTCACATGCAGGCTTGTAGCTGAGGCTGTGAAGCAGCTCCTCTGAGGTTCGCAGGGAATTAGGTGATTGTGATAGTAACGACTTTCTTTCAAGTCATCTGTGCCTACTTTGGGTGAGGCTGCACTCAGTTGCCCAGCTAGAAACCTGAGACCTCACCCCCTCCCTTCTCTCTCTGATCCCTTCAGAGGAGGTCCAGTGAGAAGTTAAAGGCACAGCTGCCCAAGTTTGAACCCAGGCGCTGCTGTTTGCCAGCTGAGCGGCACAGGGTGGGTCACACAGTCTCTCTGTGCCTCGGTCTCCTCATGTGTAAAATGAGATGATACTAGTACCCACCTCATAAGGTTGTTGTAAGCATTAAATGTGTGAATATGTGTAAGGGGCTTAGCATAGTGTTTGTTACATGTTAGTATTTAACTAAATGTTAGCTCTTAATGTTATTAATAATATTACTTTTATTATTATTATTTGGAGGCAGCTGATCAATAAGCTCTGACCGTTCTTTCTCTCTCTCTCTTTTTTTTTTTTGGCTGTGCCACGTGGCTTGTGGGATCTTAGTTCCCTGACCAGGGATCGAACCCGTGCCCCTTGCAATGGAAGCGCAGAGTCCTAACCACTGGACTGCCAGGGAAGTCCCAGCTCTGAACATTCTTATTCAGAAATATGCCTTGCACCTATCTTCTGTCTATCTCTGCCACATTGTTTCTTTCCCTGGACAACTGCAGAGCCCCTACCTGGTCTCTTTGCCAGCCTTGTCCCACCCACAGTGCCTTCTCTGCTGCCAGGGGACCTTTCTAAAAGACAGACTCCCTCCCATCCCTTCCCACTGGAAAACTTGCCCTACTGGATCCATTCCACATTCTGTAGCCTGCCTCTCCAGCTACCCCCTTGTATGAGTATTCTGTATGTGTATCCTATATTTGTATTCTGCATAACATGTATCCTTATATTTGTATTCTGCATAACAAATTATCCCAAAGTGTAGCCGCTTAAAACCACTGACATTTATTATCTCACAGTTTCTGTGGGTCAGGAATTCAGAAGTGGCAGCCCAAGGTGGCAGCATGCTGAGAGGCTAGTATTAAGGTGGAGATTCCTGGAGCACCCAATCGATTTACACTATATAAGCTCAGTGAGACCGGTGTGGGGGTGGGGATGCAGTGGTGGGAGGGGAGAGAGAGAGAGAAATGTACGTATAATGTAGTGCAGCAGACCCGTCTCTGGCCCTGCTCTCAGTGAACATGTGGCACCTGGCGTGAGTGGGATATGGGAACATGCATGACAGCCCTTTCTTGACCTCTTATCGCACCAGCATCTTATTCCTCAAAGATACGTTTTTCTTGTCCAGTCTGGCCCTAAATGTCAGTGGTTTTCTCGGCTGTTCAACTGAGGCAAGAGAGCTCTCTTCCAACCTGAAGGAAAGCTGGCCGTCTGGGGTTTCCCTGAGAAGCGATCTTGTATTTTACTTCATGGGTGTCTCACAGGACTTTCAAGGGCATTTTTCACTTCCTGTGATTTTGGCCTTACAGGAGGTCTTAGAACCAGCCCCTGCGGAAAATGAGTCTCCACTGGACCCTGAAACCAACCATTCTGCCCTTAATCCCCTGCTTCCCTAGAGAAGTTTTTGCCCTCCTATGTGGGAAGCCTCCACGTAGAATTAGAATTGGAATTGCCCTGAAGGGAGGGTGAGGGTAAGTGATGTAAGCGGTATCCTGTCTGGCTGCAGCTTTGCTACCATTTAAAGACTCCATGGTACTCTGCAGGCAGATCCATCACTAGTGTTGGAACTAATGCCGAACCCTGCCTGCCTGTGAGAGAAGACAAACGAGGTCCATTGAACGAGCTGACGGCCTTGGCTGAGCCCCTCACCAGGACGCCACTGTAAGTCCACGCACAGATTTGGAAGAAACACATGATCCCTGCCCTCAACATTAGGTCCTAAAAGAAAGCCAGTTGCTATGAAGCAGTGGGAAGCCCACCTGACTGGGATTGAGACTGGGTTTTTAAACTGACTCTGTCACTAACTGGCTGATTGACTTGGGGCAGGGAAGTGACTTCACCTCTCTGGTTCTTGATGTCCTCATCTGTACATTGGGGTGGGACCAGTCTGCCTATCTGTGACCTGCTCAGCATTTTCTTCCATCGTTTCTTTATTGGGTCTTGAATGCTTTTAAAAGAGACTCTGCTGAGACTGTAAACGGATCCCCTCCTCAGGAGACGGCACAGAATACACAGACTCAAGAATTTTTCTATAAGATTTCAGGCAGTTTATTGGGTCTCTTTATCTGTCACTTGGTCTCCAGGTTTAAGGACTCTGAGGGAAAAAGCAAAAGAACGAGGATTGCGAAAACTCAGAAACCAAAGCAAGCTCTTTCCTCATTCTGCTCCTGCCTTTGCTCATCCCACCAGAGGTGGCTCCCTGCCAGACTCCTCACCCTTATGTCCAACATGAAGGAGGGCGGCATAGGCCCTGGAAGTACTGTATTTACTCTACTGCGTTCTTGAGTCCAGAGACGCCCATTTCTCCATCAGCACACAGGGGGGCTGAAGGTGTGACAGACGTCTGTTCCTTTTGGAGGCCCCCGCCTGGGTAGGGGTTGTCTTTGTGGCCCTTCTACCTCATCTAGCTTGAAGGAGGGCAAAGAGCCTGGGTGCCTTCCTGTAAACTCAGGGAGGAAAGGGGCTTCTGATGAAGGTGTCTCGGGATCGTGCTGAAGGAGCTGGTGGAAGCAATTGGATGCTGAAAGTGAAGGAGACCATGGCCCTGGGGAGACCCAGGGGCCGTCAAGGTCAAAGACCTGGGAACTCTGGGCACCCCTGTTAAAAGTTCTTGCTTTTCACCTGAGTGAGCCCACGGTTCTGCTCAGTGATTCTGTCTTTGAAGTGGAGAGGGTTCAGCGCCCGGTAGCAACCTCATTTCTAACACATCATTACATTTGCCCAGTGCCCTTGAGCACCAGGTACAAATTTTACAGGGGCTGTACACACACACAAACACACACTCAAGTGGGCTGAGTACTGTTTTAAACAGTGACCACAGTCCGGTAGATCAGCGTCGAGTCTGGTAGATCAAACCTGGGGTCAGTGAGCCTTTGGCCAGAGCACTAAGGCTCGGTACTGCCTCAATGTGCTGCTGCTGTTGCCATATACCTAATTTCAGTGATCCCCCTCCTGAAGTGTAGAGAAGAGCTGGTGACATCTCATCTACTGGGGAAACTGAAATTCACCTTTAAGAATGGATGTCATTCCATCAGGACCACCTCTCACCGCTGCCGGCAGCCACCATTTACCCAGTACGTTGATCAGCATGTGAATGGCCCTGTGCCTGTCTGGAAAGACTCTTGGTGGCGGAACTGGTCTGTCTCATTCACCACTATATCCCCACTATCTAGCAAAGAACCTGACACTTGCGCGATGCACAGAAATCTTTGTGGAAGGAAAGAGGGACGAATAACGATGGGAGGAATGGAATGGGAACTGATGTGATGATGCCCAGGGAGATACGCCATCCTCCGCCATATTTATTTCTGAACTCCTCCTGAGTCCCATGGGTCCAGGCTTTAAGTGGAAAAATGAATCTTGTTTCCTTTTCCTCCCCTGCCAAAGTCTGGAAGTCAGATTTTTGCAGACTTTCAGGAAACTTGACTTGCTCACTTCAGTAAGATTGAATGCAGCGATTTCTGGGCAGAGGTGGGGTCGGGGAAAGGGCACGCTGGCCCTGGGCAGGCGGGCTATGAGCAGTATAGGATGGTGGGCAAGGCTCAGTGTTGGCCGTGAGTAGAGCCCAAGCTCACCAAGTATCCGTGGGTCCCCAGCACCTTGGTGAATGATGCTGCCGTGGGCTGCTGGTGCCTGAGGGTGCAGCCAGGGTGGGCTGAGTCAGCAGCCTGCCAGCCTTCCTTCCGCAGCGCCAACCCTCCTCCTCTGGAGGAGGGGCAATGAGGGGGAGATGTGGTCCAGGCTGTCCTGTTGTCTTCTCTGGTTCATCCCAGCCATCCAGGATGAGAAGGGGGAGGAGTTGGGGGGAGCATTGGCCCAGGAACAGCCTGCGGTGTTTAGACGTCGGGACTCCAAGGAAGTTCTATCGTATGATCTATGAAAAACTCTCCCCATGGACATTGCCCTTGCTTCCAGTTGCTTCAGCCTGCCTCTTCTCCACACTGGCTACAAGAGTACCGTGTCCCTCTGCAAGCCAAGGAAGCTCTGTTTATTTTTTTGAAGTTCTTTGCTCTACCGTGAGCCACAAACAGACGCTCTCCCCACGGAAGCCTGGGAGCCTGACACAAAGAGTTAACCTCCCTCCAGTGGCATCCTATTAGACCCTTGAAACCTGTGTCAGCGCTCTCTTTCCCCGCTCCCCCTGTGTTTAGCCTCAGGACTGCCAGTCGCTTGCTCCTTGCACACAAAGGCTTCTCTGTTTCTGGCCAGGCTAGAGTCACATGCTTTCACTCTTAACCCCAGAGCTTTAAAACTAAACACCCACCCTCTTTGGCCCCGGATGACCCTGTTTACGTCTGCTGAGCCAATTCCAAACAGCAACAGTAGTGAAACTTCTGTCCGGAGAGACTTCTCCACTAATGGTGTAAGAGAACAAATCTTCACTTTGTATAACGTGAGGACTTTAAGAAGTTTTGGGAAATGACTTAGAGGGAAACAACAACAAAAAAAACCCCAAAACACAAGCAAGCCAGCAGCCTGCCCCAACTTCTCTATTTTCTAAAGTGTCTCTTACCAGAGACCCCAGGGGCTCGGGATAAAGCTTGCAAGAAACAGAAAATGGTGAGCAGAGTTTTAACAGCTGAGAGAAAGGACATTCTGGATTTTCTTATTGTGATCCTACTTTTTTAAACTCTTAAGGAAAGGGATATTATCTTTCTTTTTTAATTTATAATTTTTTAATGAAAGACGTTCTCTTTGCTCCATGTCACTGATGATAGGAAAGAAAGACTCCCTTCCTTGGTTTAAGGGACTGACTAGTGAAGCTTTAGAGACTTCTGGAGAGGAGGTCTGGACTGATCCATTTCAAAGTCCTGGGTCAGAAGGACTTGCATTTCTGTTTTTCCCTAAAGATTTCTTTTCGTTCAGTCTGTGTTAGCCCATGTTAGCTGTGAAGGAAGTCAAGTTTCCTTTGATTGTTCTTACCCTGATCAAAGTGGTAGAAGTTGAAGGGAAAATACCAGAGCCTGAAGTTGCTGGTAACACTGGAGGCCCCAGATTAGGTATTTGTAAACAGTATAGATAACAGAAATGATCAAGTGTCTGTTGGTCTCATGTCCATCCCCGAAGAAAGTAATGGAGGTGGAGCCAAGGAAACCAAGTTCTGTGTCCTAGGGGTCAGTGAAATTCCATAGACTGGGAGTGGCGGATAAGTTTCATCTCTAGTGATGATACTGAGAAAGTGGCAGCCACCTGTGTTGGGAAGGATTCTGATGCTACATCTGGACGTAGCAGAAAAGAGTGCTACGAGCAATCAGCACTGTCTACTGGGCATGGGTGGAGGAAACGACAGTACATGTTTGCTGTCCCTGTCTTGGTGCAATCTCAGAAAGTTAGATTATCGTATGTACGTAAAGATGAATAGAAAACAGGCAGTCCCAGAGAGGAAATGGCAGACAGCATGGGAGAAGACATAGTAATTATGGCAAAGACAGTGGTGCTCACTAAAAATTGTATTTAGTCCTGCGTATTAGGGGGGCCATGTGACAATTTCTAAGCAGTGAAATAGAAGCAGAAATGCTGTGTCACCTCCAGGCGGGGGTAGAAAATATGCGTGAGCCATTTTTTATTCTCTTCCCTTGTTCCAGTGATTGAGGAGGACTCTTGTTCTAGGTAGTACAGCTGCAGCATGGTGTAACCTTTGTCACTCTGGATCCCTGAGGGCTATGTGGAGCAGAGCCCCTGGCCAAGCTGGAATGAACACATGGCATAAGAAAGAAAGAAGCCTTTTTGTGTCCACTGTGTTCAGAGTTACTTTATTACTGTAGCATACCCTAGCCTATCCTGACTAACATAGTTACCAAGGGGGAAAATTTTTTCTTTTCTTTTTTTCACTTTCTGCCCACATTTGAGATCACTATTTCAAAAAAATGAAATGATAGAGCTTTGAAAATCAACTCTGGTGTATATGAGTATTGCCAGTCTGGAAGATTCTGTTTGAAGTAGGGATTGCAATTCTGCAAAATATTGAAACTGTATGTGAAAGCAATTTGAAAACAATATACAAATATAGTATATTTCAGACATAACTTCCAGTACTTACTCTAGAAATACTACCATCACTGCCTGGGGCCAGAGAGGGTGGTGAGAAGTATCACTTATGAGCAAGAGAAGAAAAAAAGTCTTCAGATTCATGAAAACACTAATGTTGGGATACTTGGGCTGGAGAAATCTAGATATAAAAGGTAAAAGAGACCTTGGTAATTTAATCATATGTCAAAGGATTTCTTAGGAAAAAATGCTGAGTACCCCTGACTGCAATTAACAAAGTATTTCCATGGCGGGATCTGTTCACCAACCTCTCTCAAAATGCTTGCACAGAGGGTTCAGTTCACGCACTTGTTAACCACCAGCCTTGTTGATCCGTTTTCTTATTTTCTTCTCAACTGCTGTTCTTCCTTATCCCTATCACAACTATTAGTACTTGTACTACAGCGCAATTGCCCAATCTATCTTTTCTCCTCGGCTGCCCACTTCCCATTCCCATAATTTCAGAGCTCGGTGCAGTGTTCACTGAGATTATAACCATTTGAGGTTTTGCTCATTCTTCTTAGGCTCTCTAAATCTTTGCATCTCTGATGATTTCTGTAAGTGCAACATCTGGGTCAGAGATATCAGGAATGC
>NW_006787469.1:2732380-2737542 GCF_000442215.2 Lipotes vexillifer
GGAATGCCAACTGCTATATTATATAGCACACAACCCCCCCGGCCCCCGGCCCTGGCCAAATCTCAAAGGCTTAACACAAAAAAGTTTATTTCTCACTCACACAGCTGCCTAATGTGGGTGTTTGATGGGTGATTCAGGGATCCAGGCTCCTTCTAGCTTGTCACTCAGCCAACTTCAGCAGGTACCTTCAAAAGCCACTACAGATGGGGAAAGAGAGGGTGAAGAAGGCACATCTGCTTCTTAACATCAACTTGGAAATGATACACACTGGCTCCATTCATTTCCCATTAGTGAGCACGAGTCACACAGTACCACGCTTATGCAAGGGGAACTCGGGGATAGAGTCCCCGGCTGGGTGGGCACTTCCCAGCATCACCTGCATGCTATGGAAGGGCACATAATTTGCGCACAGCTAACCATCTCTGGCCACAAAGGGTATTCCACGTCCATTTGCATTAATTCTGTGAGGAAAGTCCCCAGCACTACTGGGTCACACGATTGACTAAGGTGGCTAAAATTTCACCCCGTACTCCATTCCCCGCCTCACCAGGCTCAAAGTGAATCACTTTGATTCTGATGGCGTGATTTTCCTGCCCTGTGTACCTCTTTCCCCTTCCTCTTTTACTCGGCGGCCTGACAGTCTTGCTTAGAGGAAATTTCCACCCTCACTCCTCTTCCCTTTTGGGGGGTGAGAAGTAACTTTTGCTGAGTGCCCTCATGTGCTCCTCTGTCCTTCTGCTGCCCCACGGTGCCTCCCCTCTTTCTCCAGAGCCCCAGCAGAAATTCCTCCGCCATTGGAATCTTCTCCACAACGCTTATTCTTTGGAGCCTCTCTGGAAACCAGTTCCCTTGACCCTTTCGGGATTTAGATTTTCAGAGAGTGTGTCCGCTGATGCTGGGCCTACTGTGCACCTTGTCTCCTGGCCTGCTCACAGGCCTACTTATATATTCCTGTCCCCAGCTTCGGGGACAGTGCACAGGTTGCATCTAGCTGGCTTCAGTGCTGATCTGGAAGGGTAGACTCGGAGCCCTGGGCTTGTGCTTGGGCCTGGCAGGCTCTCCTGCAGTGAGTGGTGATGGCTGGCATTGGGAACGGCAAGCAGGCGCTTCTACCCCCAGGTCCTGTTGACCCATCTTAATAGAGGAGGAAAGAGGGAGAGAAGGGATGGAGGCGTGACATTAATTGTGCACGCACACTTCCCTGAGCACTATGCTAGGTCTTCTGGAGGAGTTAGATTGGTTCAGTGCTGAGCAACACGTATGCCTCCGGAGAACTGGGAAACTCCCAGTGTGCCTGCCACACATTCTGGGCTCAGAGGCCCCTTCCAAGACCCCTGGGATCCAAGGTTCTTCCTAGTGAATAGCTTCCCTGGAAAGCTTCACCAGCAGGAAGGCAGCAGGTCGGGCAAACCCCCGTTGGTCACTGGCCCCTAGGAAGTATGTCCAGAGGCAAGTTATGAACAATTCATCACCTTCTTTCAGAACCGGTGGTGCAGGTGCTCTTATGAGAGGGGCTAATGTTCTTCTAGCCCCAGGAGCTCACTTTCCCTCCTTCCCCTCCAACCCTCCGAGTGTCTAACTCCATAGGAGAGCGTTGGCAAAGAGACACCCAAGCCAGGGTGTTGGCTGACCTCTGACCTGCCTTGTGCTTCGGATCCTCCCCTCCCCCCCCATACCTGAACCTTTTTGGGGGAGGGAGGGAGAGGGAAAGACACCAGTTTCCTCGAGAGAGGTGGGGCAGGGGAGACGCCGAGAGAAAGCTGCTCCGTCTGGAAAGGAAGCCAGAAAGGAAGACAGAGTCTCTTTGAACTTCTCCCCCCAAGCTGACAGGAAAACTGCAAAAACACCATCAGACTGGATCAGGATGCGAAGGCAGCAACCAGGAAGGCATGGCTCCTTTGAAGGCTGCCCGCTCTGCGTGAGGCGTGCTTCTGGAGGGGAACCCCAGCTGGTGTGGTGAGCAAGCCTGGCTGCTCAAACTGACCCCAGGCTGGAAACAGGCTCACAGTGCCGTGGGGTTCCTGGCATCACCAGAGCCAGAGGAAAGGGGGGATGTAAGACATAGATGCCGATAAGCTGTCTGGGGACAGTGGAGGATCCAGGGAGGAATGCAGGGGCCGGCATAGAAGGAGAGTTAAGCGAGGGCAAGGCCATCCGGGGTCCTGGGGAGATTCTGTGCTGATGAGGCCCAGCAATGAGGGACCTGGATGCGGAAGGTCAGCGTCGGCCTCAGGCAGGGGGACTGGTGGGTTGTGAGAAGAACGTGCTACGTAATTTGTGGGACCCAGTGCGAAATGAAAATGCGGGGCCCTTGTTAAAACATGATGAAAAAATTTAAGATGGTGACAACAGACTATTAAACCAAGTGCAGGGCCCTTCTAAACACGTCTGGGGCCCTGTGTGACTCTTCGGGTCACACACCCATGAAGCCAAGCCTGCCCTGGGTGTGAGGTTATCCAGAGGGAAAGGTCTGCCATCTCCGGTGTAAACAGACGCCAAAAGGATGAGTCAAGGCTGTAGAGGTGAAGGGCAGGGTGAAAAAAAATCAAACTCCCGAGGAGTCTTTTGGTTTTAAAAAATGCTAGGGAAAAGTAAATGCTCTCCATTAACAACACATTTTTAACTTTTTAACAGGCCTGCTCATTTCTAAAACCATATAACAAAGGTGACAATTTTATGAGCCAAGTTATGTATAGCACATTTTATGTTCCTAAACGACCTAAGTGATTTTTGTAGGTCCTCAAAGGACACTAAAAAAGTAAGTGTAGTGAGGGAAAAAAAGAATTGTATGTGTTTCTATTTCTCCATCAAATGTCCATATTTCTTTTATAGAAAAGTCATCTCTCCCACCATTCCTCTCTTCCTCCCTTTGTCCAAAATGTCTGGACATTTCTCATCCGGAGTCCAGACTAGTTTGTTTCTTTTTTTTTTTTTTGAATTTTTATTTTATTTTATTTTTTGGCTGCGCTGGGTCTTCGTTGCTGTGCGAGGGCTTTCTCTAGCTGCTGTGAGCAGGGGCTACTCTTCATTGAGGTGCACGGGCTTCTCATTGCGGTGGCTTCTCTTGTTGCAGAGCGTGGGCTCTAGGGCACGAAGCCTTCAGTAGCTGGCGGTGCATGGGCTTAAGTTGGTCCGCGGCATGTGGGATCTTCCCGGACCAGGGCTCGAACCTGTGTTCCCTGCACTGGCAGGCAGATTCTTAACCACTGTGCCACGAGGGAAGTCCCAGACCAGTTTGTTTCTTACTTGTCAGTGCATCTGTCTTTCACAGTTAGAGGCTGCACGTCCCCAGTGTTATGAGAGCTGGCGTCATTAGATGGATCACACATCCTCCTCCCATCCCCCCATCCCCCCACCCCATCCCAACCCACCCACTCTCAGCTAGTCAGTCATTACACTATCAGACTCCGTCTGAGAACAGCTCACGGAAAAGTAGCGGATCTGGTCCCAGAGCTTGAGGAGGGAAGCGAGGGAAACTGAGGGTTAGAGGGAGAACTAGAGGTGGCATGAGAGCTCACTGCTTTTCCTCTGCTCTTGGAGGTCTGTTTCAAAATGCCTCTCTCACTCCCCATTTCAACCTCCCTCTCTGGTTAACGGGTGGGGCAGGATTATCATTGCCTCCTGGGCTGGGATGCACCTGTGCACCTGCAGCTCTGAGGATGTGGGACCATTAGGCCGTTGCAGGACCTGACCTCCTTGCTCTCCACCTGGGGCCTCAGGAAGCAGGGACTGTCACTCTGGGCACGTAGCCAGGTGTTTTCTCTCTCTGGGCTTTTTTTCTGGAACCCTCAGGGGAGAGATGGACTAACCATGCCCTAAAATTTGGGGATTCTGCCCAGTGGAATAATCTCCTCCTTGATATCAGGCCAAATCAGCAAGACTGTGAGACCAACAGATCTCCTCGGAATAGGCTCAGGAGCCAACCTGAGATGGAGACACGTGCAGGGATGAGGCGTTATACTATACTTCACTGCCCCAGGGGAGAGCATCCAAAGGGAGTCTGGGAGCTAGAAGTCAACTTAAAAAAGCAAAGGATTTCCCTTCCCCCCAGCTAAGCCCCGCTTGTAGACTGCAGTGCGAACAGCTTCGTAGCAACAAGGCTTGAGACAGAGCCCTCAGGTTGGCTCCCCTGCCACCCCTCCCATCCCACTTCAGGGTGGGGTTTCTGACGTGGAGCAGAGCCAAGTGGCCGCGCAGGGTTTTCGAGGGACAGGAAAAGAAAGCCTCCATCTGGAGAGCAGAAGCGGGGGCTGCTTCACCTGCTCTTCCTACTGACAGACACCAGCCAAGCTGAGCAGCCTCCTTTAGTCCTCATCCTCGCTGCTGTCCCACCCCCTAGCCCTCACTCCACCTCCACCCCCCGCCCACCGTCTTTGGGGCCACATAGCAGCCTCCGAGGTAGCCTGGGGCTGGAAGAAGAGGCTCTATCAGGGACCGTCTCGTGGGCAGGACCAAAGGTCAGGGCGGAGGGTCTGGAGGCTCAACGGGCGGCCCTTCCCCACTGGCAGTGACGCAGCTGGCTGGAGCCCGGCCAGCTGGTGGCAGCGGCCCCACGGGGCCCGCCTCATGCCCTCGTGGCCAGGGTGACTGAATCTGCCAGCTGTGGGGCCCGCCCGTGCCAAGTCTGCCTTGGCTCCGTCTAGTCGTAATCGATGCTGGCGCCGGGCCAGGCCCCCTGCCAGCTCCGGTCACACTCGGCTAACGCCAGAGGCCCAGCCCATTAACTCCTCGCCAAGGCCCATTGTCTGGGTCCCTGCCCGGTGGTTTATTTACTCCGGGGCTGGACAGCGGGGGCTGGGAGGAGGTGACCTGGACGGCAGGCAGGGCGGAGGGGGAGGGAGGGGCGGAGGGCTGGCTGAGTCCATTGGGCCGGGTGGACAGGATGGCGGCATCCAGAGCCCCAGGGCAGGGCATGCTGGGGAGGGGTTTTTGTTTGTTTTTAAAGTTTTTTTTTGTTTTGGGGGGCCACACCAAAGATTCCCTGTAAAGGCAGAGCAGGACAGGCGCACTTCCAGAGGCCGACCGGGACCTTAGGGGTGGGAGCAGGCGCTGTAGACACTGGACCTTTAACTCCCAGACAGTGGCCTTCAAGTCCTCTAAAGGAATTGTTTACATTACATACCCTCTTGTATTTTTTTTTTTTTTTTTTTTTTTTTTGTACG
>NW_006787469.1:2737874-2765681 GCF_000442215.2 Lipotes vexillifer
ATCGGCAGGTGGACTCTCAACCACTGCGCCACCAGGGAAGCCCTTAAGCCCTCTTTATGAGAAAGGGGATGGCTTGTCTTAGGTGCATTTTTAGGAAGATTGCTTTTAGGAAAGAGAACATAGAAAACTGAGGATCAGAAAATGGATTCTCTTACACTTGATTCACAACTCCTTTTGAGCACTCCTGGGGGATGATGCCCCAATTTCATGACTAAGACTGAAAATTTACTTGAGGGTCAGAACGTAAATTTTGACTCTTCTGCTAGGAGTGAGCTCAAAAATAGATATGATTTAAACACACAGATGCTTGTGGCCAATGCTCCAATTCATGTTACCGAGTCCAAGCTCCTACTGCTTGCCTCACAACAGGCCAATCAATCGAGAGACGAGGTGTTGGGATAAGGAATAGGAACTTTATCTGGAAAGCCAGTAGACTGAGAAGATGGCAGACTAATGTCCTAAAGAACCATTTTCCCTGAGTTAGAATTCAGGCTTCTTTTATACTAAAAGGGGAGGAGGTAAAGTGAGGATTCCCCAGATTCTGTAGGGGATGTGTTCATTTCTTCCTTCCTGCAGCCATTCACAGGTGGGTCTGGTTGGGATGTTTCCTGTGAGCTAAACAAAGGTATTTTAGCTTAACACTCATTACCTGGGAGGCAGGGTTCCCAGAGATGTGCCAGTAGGTATAATTTAAGCTTATAGGCAACATCCCTGTAGTGATTAACTAGTAGTAGAATACGAAGGTTCTTCCTTATTACATTCACAGCCCTCAGACTGCCCTTAGCAGAGCTAATCTCCCTTTAGTCCAGCCTTCCTCAGGGTCCCACCTGCAACCTGCTATTTATTAATACTATTTATTGAGGGTCCCCTGAACTGAGGGAAGAAAGTAGCTGGAGGCTGAGAGAGACCCTGTTCATCAATTAGAAACATCAGTCTATATCAGGGACCTAGAGAAGCAGTTTCCAGCCAATCGGCAAACAATTGAGGGGCAGCATCCCCAGATTTTCATATATTTATAAATTATATACATGTACTGCTGTCAATCCCTACATTATGTGTGTTAAATTTTATTTTAGAAATTAAAAACAAAGTTTATTTATTCCCTGCCCCCAGTGGATTGTCGACTTCTTTGTAACCCAGTGCTCTAGAGCTTTTGCTCCAGGGTATCCTCAAAGCCCCAGGGAATGTGTGGGGCTGGGGTAGGAGGTGGCACTGGAATCTTTGCTCTGGCTTCTCAAAGGCATGGCGCTTTTCAGTCCTTCAACCAATGTTTACTAAGAGTACGTGCCAGATGCTGTGCTGGGGTCTGAGAACGCAAAGTGACACGCTCTTTTGTTGTACAACAGTGTGAGTATAATTAACACTACTGCACTGTACACTTAAAAATGGTTAACATGGAAAATTTTATGTTATGTGGTTTTTTTCCATACACAAAAAAGACAGCATCTAAAGAGATTATAGAGTAGTGAGGGAAACAGAGAATTTGCTCATTTGTTTATCTGGCAACTTTTCATTAAGGAAGTGCCAATCATGTTCCAGGCCCTGGGTAGGTGCTGGGGAGAAGCCTGTAAGTAAAACCAGGCACAGTTAGTCTCTTATGGAGCTGACGGTCCATGGCCAGGAAGGAATGTACACCTGCACTGCCCGATACAGTAACTACTAGCCACGCATGGCTGTTTAAATTAATTAAAATTAAATAAAATGTAAAATGCAGACTCCAGTATCACTAGCCACATTTCAAGTGCTTGATAGCCAACAGGTGGCTGGTGCCACCATATTGGAAGCACAGAGAGAACTTTCCCATCACTGCAGACAGCTCGAAAGCACAGAGTGTGGTCACCGCAATGAATGGGAGAATCCAGATCATCAAGTAGTGTCCTTGTCAGCCTATCCAGTGCCTCGGGGTCAATTTGTAAAAGATTTTCTGTCTAAGCAGGTGTAGCTCCATGCCACGGATAAGGCCTGTGGAGCAGAATGTGGTTCTGGGCCTAAGAGAAGTCCAAGTCTCAAGAACAAGAAATGTAAACCACCATGTGGTAACCAGGTTCCCACTCGGCAACTCTGAGTTATGGCCTAATCTCATCGCACATTATACTCTCCCGTCAATGGACCACTTGGCCTTGCTCATGCTGTTTTGTCAGCCTAGGTCCTCTCCCCTCATCTCTGCACCAACTAAATTCCCTTCAAGGCCCAGGTGAAACACCACCTCCTTTCTCCCCACAGCCTTTCCTGAGCCTTGTATGAGGCTAATTAGCATTCATTGAGCACATATTGTATGTGTTATAGGTGGGCATGGACGGTAGAGTCTGGTACTGTGGCCACAAGATGAAGCCAGAGACTTTCATTGTGAGTGGTTTAAGGTCCCAGAACCACGTGGCCAGCCGTGGTGGCTTCACCGTCATTGGTGCACATTCTTCAGGCAATGGATGCTGTAGGACCCTGCACATCACTCCGTATGGTCAGGCCACTCAAGATGGCTATTCCTTTGCTCTCTGTATATCCCCTGGCTGACCAGTCCCTGTTTCACCCATGTGACTACACAATCCTCTTAACTGTAGGGTTTCATTAGTCCCTGGTAACTGATGGGCCCACCTGATGTGAATTCCCCCCCTTAAATGGTAACCTCCTCTAGTAGCGAAGCCTACTGCCATGTCCTGCCCACTATCTGCTGCACACGATGGGGGTGTCTCGCTCCAGGAACCTTTGTGTAAGGTTCTGTCTAAGTTTCTGTCTGTCTCCGGACTCTTTCTTCAGTCTCAAAGCTGGGCAACTAGCAACTACAAGGCTTACAGGCCTGTGGAGTGCAGCCCAATAATCCCCCACCCCGCTCCTAACTTGCAACTTCTGGAGAGCAGTAGCGGCCTGACACATCTTGTGTCCACCTCCTGCCTCAGCTTACACATAAAAGACACCAGAAAAGCACTCGCTGAAGGAGTCTGCCCTTCCATGCCTCAATTATCCAATCTGAAAAATGGTGAGGTTAACCCTTACCAGCTGACAATGATTTCAAAGTCTCCAGAGAGTCTCTAAAGAAGCTGGGAATATAAATAGCCACTTACGAGCCAGAGTTCTCAGAGCAGATCGAGACGTGGGCTGGTCTGACTTTTCCTATGCATCAGAAAATCTTCCTCTTCCAGGTAAGTGTCAAGAGGGATAGGTATAGCTGCCTGAGTTCTGGAGTGATGGAGATGTATCTCAGCAAAACACTTCCTGCCAGCGTCTGGCTAGCAGCCTCCTCAACCCTGCAGAACCTGCCTGGGTGAGACTGCAGCTTCTTAGTTTTCACAGCTGAGGCCTTGGGCAGGGCAGCCTGAAGACCCCCACCCTGTGCTGATGCTGGGGGGGGGGGCGCTGTGTGGCCCTGTGAGAAGAGGATGGGTTCTGGAGTCGGGCCTGGGTTCAAATCCTGGTTCTGCTACCGGAGAGCCCAGTGGCCCTGGGCAAATCACTCAGCCCCGCTGAGCTCATTTCCATCTTTGTAAAATGGACCATGATACCTGCTTCACAGGTTGCCGAGGAAACTAAACCCTGTGGTTTAGAGGTTAAGATCTTCACTCTGTTGCTTACTGGCTGCGGGTCTTCAGGTGAGTTACTTAGATGTTCTGAGTCTCTGTCACCTCATCCCTAAAGGGGGGAATCATAGTGGAGGGCAACTTCGAGGATCCTCGTGACGAGTACTTAATGCCTGGTGCATGGTGAGCGCTTCCTGAATGTTGGCATTTATTGCTTGACCTTTCCCACAAGTTAGGTCAGCGAGGTGGTTATTACTGTCCCTGCCCAGCAGGTCAGGCAGGATCCCGCTTGCTGTTGGGGGACCCTGTGAGAATATGCCTCCCCCACATCCTAGACCAGGGCTTCAGATCAAGCCCCCAGCCAAAACCTCGTTCAGGTCATTTCCCTGGGCCAAACGCCAGGCTCCCAGAGTTGCCGGATAGTAAAGAGCCTAGCCCTGAGCCAGGGCTGCCGGCTTCGCTCCCTTCCAGAGGGCCTGGGGAGCCTCTGCCTCCCAGCTCTCCTGACAGCAGGAGTGCAGTTAACACAAAGCAGGGCCCCAAGGAGAATAAAGCCTGGGCTAAGTGGTGGGGAGGCTGAGGAGACAGGAGGTCAGGGAAAGGAGGAGAGAGACCAAGAGTTACAGAGCTGGGAGGCACCTCCTCTCCGCTCCACGTTTATAGGTAAGGAAAATGATGCCCATTTTCCCCAAAGTTACATAACTGCTTGTAGGAAAGGTTGGGACAAACTTCTAGCCTCTTGAGTGCCCACCCAGTTTTCCTTCCCGTACTCAATGCTGCCCGCATTTTCCACTCTGAACAGTTGGTGTCGGGCAAGACTTCCCCTCCCCCAACCCCAACATCACTGCCCCAGCGCCGCATACCACCCGCATACCACCTGAGGGCCCAGGCTGGAGGGGGAGGCTCCCATCTTCCCTTGAAAGACCATCAGGATAATCCCATCATGCCTTGCACCCTGGTGTCCTCAGTCACCACCTGAAGTCTGAGAATCATGGTCATCCTCATCCCTTAGATTTTTACTCCTGTAAAGCTCTGTAATTCCTCTAATCTGATTAATCCCCCAAATCCTTTCACTTTGCTCTCTGGAACTCATGGTTTATCATCAGCAAAATCTCCCCTTATACTCAGCCTTCTCTTCGAACATTCCTTCACCTTCCTGCTCTTGATGGAAAGCCCCTCGATCCCCAAAACCTAACTTCCTTGTAGCTGCCTCCTGTGGTCACTATTTCTTCCACATCCCTCATACCAGTGAGTCTGGAGGTGGGGAGATGTCCTCCTTGCTCCTGATGGTGATCGCTATGGTTTCTCTCCTTTCTCCTCACCCTAAAACTTCATCTCCTTTGAAGGCATCAGAAGAATCTATCTCATCTAGGTGAGTTTCAGGAGGACTAGATATTGCCATCAGACCAAATCAGCCACTGCCCTTCCGAGTTGTAGAAATTTACCACACTCTAGGCCATTCCACTCAATCCCAGAATATGCTAGTGCCTGGCTCACTATATTCCTCTCCACCACCACTCCTTGATTATTTTTGAGACCTTAACAATCATTCTTTCATTCAACAAATTTGGGGTTTTTTTGGCGGTACGCGGGCCTCTCACTGCAGTGGCCTCTCCCGTTGCGGAGCACAGGCTCCAGACATGCAGGCTCAGCGGCCATGCGCTCCGTGGCATGTGGGATCTTCCCGGACTGAGGCACGAACCTGCGTCCCCTGCATCGGCAGGCGGACTCTCAACCACTGCACCACCAGGGAAGCCCCAACAAACATTTTTGAATGTTTATTATGCGCCAGGTACTATTCTTAGAATTGAGGATATACAAGGAAACTAGAGAGAAAATGTCCCAGCCCTCAAGGTTCTTACATTCTCACGGGAGCAAGTGTAACTAACATATAAATAAGTACTGCATAAAATATTAGGCAGAGATGTTATGAAAGGGAAAAAGGCAGGTGAAGGATTAGTGGCAGGGGATGAGGAGCTATCTCAGACACAGTGGGTGGGGAAAGACATCTACATAGATGATGTTGTCTACATCTACCCAACACCTACCACTGGTGGTCTTTGACCTCCTCTCTGCACCAGTCTTCTTCCCACCTCTGCCACCCACTCCCATGGCCATAGCCTGAACTCAACAATTTTGATCCCCCCAGTCTCTGATCTCCACTTCCTGTGTTTTTAGCTCATTTACTCTGTCACCTCCATTGTATTCTTTGTCCCCTCTGGGACTTCCATTCCACTGAACTCACCCTCTTTCACTGTCCATCAGTCCGTTATTCGCCCACTTACCACTTTCTCCAGCTTGAGTCTGTGTTCTGTAACAATAATCGCCCCTTTTGAACAAGTCCTCCGCTCTCTTGGCCCTTTGCCTTCGGTTGGGCTCTCCTGACACACCTCGACACACCTTGACCCTGCTTAACCCCAACGCCCTACCTGCTCTGCACCTGTGCTGAGTAGCTGAACTCTGCAGGCAAAATTCACAGCCACGCTGACTAGTCGCACTCTACTTTTCTGACCACAAACTTCAAGTGGGCACTCAGTTTGACCAGTAATTCTACTGTGTTTCTCTACTAGATTCACTGCCCCGCTTTCCAGATGAGCGTTTCACATCTCCTCTCTTCTCCAACTCTCAACACCTCCTCTTTCGTCCCCGCTGTTAGCTAACGACCTTGCTCCTTATTTTGCTAAGAAAATAGATGCGGTCATGTGAAAAGTACTTGTCTTCTCACCATCAGCTCTCCCAAGGTGCCTGCACCTGTACCCTTGCCGCTGCCTTCCTTTCTTATAATGGATGGCCTCCTCTCGAATTCCCAGCCAGCCCCTCGACTTGTGCATCAGATTCCAACCCCTTCACTCACTCCAGGACTTTGCCCCAAATCATTCTTCTCCTTCTTGCGCTGTGCAACTGCCCCTCTGAGCCAGATCGTTCCCTTCAGAAGCTAAACGTGCTATCATCTCTCTCGTGCTAAAAGCAAACCCTCCCGTGACCCTACGCCCTCTCCTGCTCCTGCCCCTTTCCTCCCACCCCACATCCTTATCCCCATTCCCTCTCAGCCCACTCCAGCCAAGCATTTGTCTCTGCCACTTCGTTGAAACTACACTTGTCCGAGTCACCAATGGCCTCCTTGTTGGTACATCCAAAGGTCAGTTTCCTGTCATCTTATCCTGCCTCTCAACAGCATTTGCATAGTAGAGGAATTGCTGTCGTTTCCTCCTACCTTGATGGCAGCTCTTTCCCGAGCTCCTTCACTGGCTCCACCTCTTCTTGGCCTCGAAGTGTTAGCATAGTATGGGGACTCCTTTCCTATTTACAGTCTCTCCCTGCTTAGATCCCATCTTGGCCTATGACTTTCAGTGCCGTCTAGAGGTTGGAATCTTTGAGAAGCAATGGGGAACAGAGTAGAGGATGAAACAGCAGCTCCAGCTCAGGACCCCCTGCCTGGATGTTATTCCCCGCTCCACCCTGACAAGCTGTGTGACCTTAATCCTCTGTGCCTCAGTAGATGGTATCTCCCATCTACATGGGGTCTCCCCAATGCAGGGTCTGGGACAGAGGCTTAAGTGCGAGTGGCTTATCTGGGAACGTGACCCGGGGAGCAGGACTGAGGGAGAGGAAGAGTGAAACACAGCTAGAGGGTTGCTGACCTCGGCGTGTGAACTAGTTGGCCCCCTCTATGGGTGACCGCTGTTCCATCCTGCAGCACCTTCTGAGAAGCTTTATGAAATGTACTTCAGAACCTTCCAGAAGAAAGGGGGATCACTTATACATTGGCTCCTATGGAGTTACCCCAGTGATGTTAACTCCCTGCAGTCCTGGGTGGCTCATGTGTCAATGCCAAGTGGGTCCCATGGGTGTCCCCGACACCAGGGTGTCAGGAGGCTTTAAGAGGCATGCAGAGGGACACTGTTAGCTGCACTTGTGTGACACTGGTTGAGGCCTGTGTAAAACTGGTTACCACAGTGGGGTACCAAACCAGAGGGGAGGCCGAGGGAACCTGAAGTGGTGCATGTGACGTGCCCAGTACAGATGGGGTGATTGTAGAGCTCTCCTCATAGGACTGCTGGCCCTTAGCATGTGGCCATCAGCATGGTGGTGACTATGATCCTGACATCTCCCCCGCCTAGTGGACACCTCAGAGGCCTGTCATGTCCAAAACAGAGCTGTGGTGCATGAAAGGAGAGAAGGCTAGCACTCCCCTTGACAAGGATGGAAGAGGCCCTCGGGCCTGACAACGTGCATGTGGTTAAGGCATTGCCACCTACTTCGTGGCCTCTAACCACTGTTTTTTAGAACTACCATGTGACCCAGCAATCCCACTACTGGGCATATACCCATATATATGGAATCTAGAAAAATGGTATAGATGATCTTATTTACAAAGCGGAAATAGAGATACAGACGTAGAGGACAAATGTATGGATATCAAGGGGGAAAGGGGGTTGGTGGGATGAATTGGGAGACTGGGATTGACATATATACACTATGGATACTGTGTATAAAATAGATAATGAGAACCTACTGTGTAGCACAGGGAACTCTACTCAATGCTCTGGGGTGACCTAAACAGGAAGGAAATCCAAAAAAGAGGGAATATATGCATACGTGTAGCTGACTCAGTTTGCTGTACAGTATAAACTAACACAACATTGTAAAGCAACGGTACTCCAATAAAAATGAAAACAAACCAAACCAAAACAAAACAAAACAAAACAGCTCTGATTCCCTGCCTCTCCCCCAGCCCAACTCTTCCTCCAGTCTTCCCCATTGTAGTTCAATAGCCTGGGTCCATCTCTCTCCGCCACCCTTTACATCTAATCCATTATCAAACTCTAGCTTCGAAGTATACCCCAGTCTGACCTCCTCAATAACTTCTGTCACAAAGCAACCAGCCCAGGCCAAGGCACCTTTGCCCACACACACCCGTCCCCTCCACATTCCCCACCTCCGCCCTGGCCCACGACAGTGGCCTCCCAGCTGTCTCCAGCCTCTGCTCTTGCTTCCTGACAGTTTATTCTCCCACAGCAGACAGTGAAAATGTTACTCCCTGATTAAAGCAGCCCTCCAATAACTTCCCATTATCATTTTTCTAATAACAGCTTTATTGAGATATAATTCACATACCATATAATTCACCCATTTAAAGTATACAATTCAATGTTTTTTTTTAGTATATTCACAGGACTGTGTGACCATTACTGTAAGCAATGTTAGAACATTTTCATCACTGCGCCTCTCCAAACCCCCCTCCTCCCGCCCCTTGTATCCCTTAGCAGTCACTGACCCCTTTCCTCCCAACTCTCCCAGCCTGGGCGAATCTACTTTAGAGACTAATCTACTTTTTAGTCTCTATGGATTTGCCTATTTTAGATATTTCACATAAATCATGGAATATGTGTCTTTGTGACCAATTGCCGTTTCCTGTTATTCTTAAAATTAGACCCAAACTTCGTGGTCCAGTGCCCACTGCAGGCTCCCCAGCTTGCTGCCTGCCTGTCGGGCCACGCCTCCAGCCTCACTCGCTCCCTCTGTGCTCCTTCACCCTCAGGACCCCGACCTTTGCTTTTCCCTGCATCCGTCCTGGATTCTTTCTTAGATCTGTTACTGAGCCAGTCCTTCTCCTGATTCAAGTGTCTGCCCGAATGTCACCTCCTCAGAGAGGATTTCCCTCTTGTCCATCCCACCCCCAATCTCTACCCCTTCCCCTGACTATCTGAAATTTATTTACTTGTTTACATACTTGTCTACTGGCTCTCAGCCCCTTTAGACCTCTGTAGGGTGGAGATTTTTGTCCTGTTCACGTTTGTATCCTTAGCACCTTGGGCGGTGCAGGGGTTTGGGCGAAGTTGGGGTTTGACATTTACTGCACAAATGATTGGGTGATGCTTCTGGAAGTCCCTCTGAGGAGTTTCCACAATTCCTTCCACCAGCTAAAGCACAGTGAGACACCTTGAAAGTTACAAGTTCTTCCCTAGATCTAATGAAAATCCACTGTGTTATAGTTTGCATTCATTTTCTTTTTCTGTTGGGTATCGTGGTCCTTACTCATAGACCACCCACCCTGTTCACCAGCTGAGCTCTCTTGCCTCAGGCTCTCCTCATAGATTCTCTTCCTGGAGTCCCTTGCTCCCCTAGGGAAGGGTACCCCAGCTGTCAGCTGTGATGGTTATGGCTCGAACACAAATGAAACAACATGGCCTGGACCACACAGTGCTCAGCTATCCGTGTACCCTCACTGGCCAAGCTAAGTGTTCTGGGCTTCCTTCTCTTTAAAAATCTCAACCTGGTGGGAAAACAGGCTTTTTCATACATTGTTGGTGGGGATGAATATGGCACAACCTCTACATAAGACAGTTTGCAAGGTGTCTCTAAATTACAAATGTCCCAACCCTTGGACCCTGTGCACCTGTGCGCATCTGGAAGGACAGATCCCACACTGTCTGACAGCGAAAGATTAGAGACTGACAACCTAGTCCCATCAACAGAGGACTGGTTTAGAACAAGGAACACTTTGCAGCTGTAAGAGAAAATGGACAGCCCCCTATGTGTGGATATGGAACAATCCCCAGCACACAGTGTCAAGAAAAACCATGATTATAGTAAACTATCTATAGAATAATAATGAGGAAAACCAAGAAAATATACTTACATAAAGAAATACTGGAAGGATATAAAATTTTTTTTTTTTATGTCGGGGATGAGAACTGTTAGGAAAAAATTAGGAGGAAGGGTTCTCACTGAGATTTTTATGTCGTTTTTGTATTTGAACCACGTGACTGTAATTACATATTTAAAATAAAATAACAAAATATATTGAAAGATCACAGTCCTATTTGGGGGGTTCTTGCCTTCTAAGGACTCTAAGATTTTTCTTTCAGGAAATTGAAAGTGCTCAGTAGTCATGGTTGGGTACAGATAGTAACCCCCTGTGATGCTGGCTGTGATGCCTGGGGTGTGGCCTGTCAGCTCACCAAGGACGGGCCTTGTTTTATTCATCAGGGTGTTCCCAACACCAGCACAATGGATCACACAGAGCAGGCACTCACTAAATATTCGTTGACCGAAATACAGATAAAAGCACGAATAGAAAGATTCCTAACTCAATAATGGAGCATTTCAATATTGGTGAAGGGTCCATACTGATACAAAATTGTCAAAATGGGTGAATCTGAGCAAGGAGGAAAAGGACAATGCTGTTTAAGTCAGAAATGAGAAGGTGGCATTCCGGACATGGGCTGTAGCTCTCCCAGCCACAGATTTACTGGAATTTTCTTGACACATGGGGTCTGGACAACCACAATGAGTAAATGCCCGCGATAGTGTAAGAACAGCAATAAAGCAAAAATACATAAGTCAGTAGCCCAGTGTAGGCAGGATCACCTCATCACGGGCCTCCTCACCTAGGCCCGTCTTCTCAGGAGCTCAAAGTTCTTTCACGGGGCTTTGCCTCCGTACACCTGAGGGCAAACGGAATCAGTGGTGACTCCCAGCCAGAGCTCTATGCTTGCAGCCACATGGCACCGCTGCAAACCAGCCAAGCACAAGTCTGGAGTTCACAGTGGATTGCTGGCACTGGCCAGGGTGGCTGGCATTGGCCCTACCCCTCTAGGGGTGTCAGGTTACGCAGGAGCGAGGACAGAAGCTTGCCCGGTGCCCACCCAGCATGCATCCTCACCTCCTCCAGGCCTGGCTGCCACCCTGTGGTTGTCCTCGTCCTGAGGCAGAAGAGTGAGGACCGAATCTGTGGCTTTTTCTGGGTCCTCTCTCTCCCTCCTCCCCACATCTGACGCAGGGGTTTCTGCAGATGGGTAGCTCTGTTTCCTTTCAAGCCTCCTTTGCCAGATCGCCCTCCCTCTTATCCTGGGTGGGGGAGTTGTCTCTGAGAGGGAGCTGGGCTTTTTCTGTAGACTGGAAGCCACCGAAGCCCTGAGCCTGAGGCCATAAGGTCTCACAGGGAAAGTGTCGAATTGAAGCAATTTGCCTGGAGCTGGACGTGAGATAAGCCAGAGCCCTGGGCCCTGTCACCGCCTGTACCTGTCAGACCGGGACCTTCCCATCCCTCCATCTACCAAGCCTCCGGACCCAACTGAACCTTCCTCGGTTGGGACTTGGGCGGAGCACCTCGTGTGGCACCAGCCAGATGTGCCCCTGGGATTTGGGTGCAAGCCCAGCGGCTGGGGGCGGCGCAGTGGGCAGGCTGCCAGCCATAGGCTGATCCTTTGGACCTCGCTCACTGGTCCTGGGGAAATGTCTCAGCAGGGAAGCCCCCCCCTTTTTTTTCAGATGTAAATGTACTTTTTATTAAATCAGAAAAAGATACAGTATACATGGTATCAGTCAATCATATGGCTACCATTGCCTCAGAGTGAGTAGTGTTCCGAGGTGTCCCTTGAGCACATTTGGCCCAGAGGGCAACTGGGTATCCGCCTAGGCTCTGTAGCAACCTGCCCTTTTCTAGGTGAGACAGAGAACAGAGCCAGCCAGAGTCTAGCGTTCAAGGCTGCCTTGACCAGCAGAGGCCTGGCCCTGCCAAGTCTCACTTCCCCCTCTTCCTTCCTGTCCATCCCACTCACCTCTCACACTCAACTCACCCTCTGCTTCAGGACCTCCCCTTTCTCCCCTCCCCTGGGGGGATGCCGAGCCCACCCTAAGGACGCCACCAGCTTCTTCCAGAAGTCGGTGGAGTGGAGCCGGGGAAGAGCTGAGAGGCCCTGTGGAGAGGGTGTGTGGTCATCTCCAAAATGGCAGCCCCTGCCTTTGGCCTTAGGGGGAAGCTGGCAGTCCCCTCCCAGGTTTGGTCAGTCAGCCAGAGCGCTCCCTGTGGCAGGTCCAGGTCAAAGGACTTGTAAGACCCTCCTGTGTCACCCCCAGCAGCTGGACCCAGGCTGAGGAGCCCCTCCCAGGAGCCTCAGGCCTGGGGCCTCTCAGGTTCCCTCGGAGGGAGGGAGGGAGGGAGCTGCCACAGAGCCAGCTGCATCTGTGGGAAACCACACACCGCAGCCTGCAGGTGCAAGGGGCCTGGGGGAAGGGGAGAGGATTAATTAACCATTTCTTGGAAGCAGGTCTTCTCCATTCCTTCCATTCCCAAACTGTGGCTTCCCTAAGACTCCAGGTACCACACTTGGTGGTGTAGAGTGGGTCCGGGGCCAAAGAAAAATCAAAGGACTTGTGACCCAGGGATGCAAGAGACAGGTCCCCACCCGAGAGGCCCTGCAGCCTGCAGAGAGAGGCCAGGGGACCATCATTGACTCTCGGCCGGCTTTGGAGGCCACTGAGAAACCTTGGGTGTCATGTCCCTTTTCATGGCTAGTGACCGGTCCCCTGGGGCAATTCCACGTCATGGGACACTGCCTGGCGGGAGGCGGTCAGGAGCCTCCTCCTCCTGGATGGCGCTCACCCCTGCCCGGTCTGTCCACTGAGGACCCCTCAGAGGGCTGCCTCAGGGAGCAGTAGGCCTGGCCTTGGAGGAAGGACTGATGGCCAGCAGGCCTGCTCCCACTCAGCCCGGGGCCTTGGTGTGGTAACCATCAGTGTCAAGTAAACTGTGGCTTGGACATTGCTCTGGGGTTTCCAGGGGCTGGAAGCCATTCAGGCGGAAAGCTTTCACACAGTCCCCGGAAAGGGCTCCTTTCTGCTAGACCTGCCCCCAGAGGTTAGTGTTGTTCTTACAGCTGCCCATCTGCCCACCTGCCTGCCCAGGTTGGTCTGACTTCTCATCCTGCCTGTCCACCTGCCTGCCGTGGAGCACCCACCAAGAGCAGTCTTCTGGGCAGGAGGCCTGGAAAGTGCAGGACCCTGTGGAAAAGGGCAGCCTTGCCCTTGTTTTAGAGCCCCCTTCTCATTCTTCCGAGTATAAGTCATAAATCATCCTCCTACTCTCCTGATCTTTACTAAATGCGAGAAAGATTACATTTTCTAGGAGGAACTGAGTTCATTCTGCACATGTCTGAGCACCCACTGCTTGGCAGGCTGTGCTAATCTTGGAATATAGAGACATGTCCTTGTCCTGGAGGAGCTCACAGTCTGGCGGGATAGACATTCACACTCTATTCAGAGAGATAGGACTCTTCAAGGGAAGGCACCACGTTCTTCAGGGACAGGAGGGGCCGATGATAATCACGGATGTCTGCAGAGAGCTCACAAATGTTATACAAAATGTTGCACACAGTGCTGGTTGTTCGAATGAAGCAGAAAGGGGTAAGGCAAGGAGCTTAGGACCAAACTAGGGAGGGCAACAACACAGGGCAAGAGTGAACTGACTGACCCAAAGGGCTTTTGGAATTCAGAGCAGGATAACTTCCCACTGGGGTAATCAGGGAAGGCTTCCAGAAGGAAGTGGTATTTCAGCTAGGGCGAATGTCATGAATCGGGGGGCCTTGGTGCCAAAGCAGAGACTGTGGGATGACTACTCCTTCTGGATGAAACACCTGGGGGAAAAGTGGACAAACAGGATGAAAGATTCTACCAAGATACCAAAGCGAGGGAGTTGTCTCTACTACTTTTCCTCTGCCTCCACTTCCTTGGGAGGGAGGGGGTGATTGCCTATCAATTTCTGACCTTATAAATTAGCCCCATCCTATCTTTCCATCCTCAGCTCCCTCCTTTTTGCCATACAGGGAACATCCATTACAACTGTGGTATAATACAAAAATCTATTTGGCCTTTTTCCCCTTACCTGGTTCAGAGCTTTAAAAAATGCATGCTATTTCCTAAGTAATAGGAATGTCTTTTGTTATTCACAACCAGACCTTTCTGCCACAACTGGGTTTATGCTAATGAGGTGACCAGTGGTTGGTCCTTAGGTGGTTTGAAGGGGGGCAAGGGGGTGAGGCGGGACTGGCCCTGCTAGAAAGAAGGTGGGAAATTTCATCCCCACCCAACTTCCAACCTCTGGGGAGAGGTGGATGACTGGAGATGGAGTTCAATCACGTGGTCAATGGTTTAATCAACTGTGCCTATTGCGTGAAACCCCACATAAAAATTCTGGACACTGAAGCTCGGAGGAACTTCCTGCTTGGTGAACACACCAGGTGAGGTGACACACCTGATCCGTGAGGAGAGGGCACGAAAGCTCTGCACTCTGCCCCCCCCAGACCTTCCCTATTATGGATTATATTTTATAATAAATTCTAAGTATAGCACATTTAGTGAGTTCTATGAGTCATTCTAGCAAATTGTTGAACCTAAAGCAGGGTACTGGGAACTATTGTATGAATTTGTAGCCAAGTCAGACAGAAGTAGGGGTAGCCTGGGGACTCCATCTGCACTGTCATCTGAAGTAAGGGAAGTCTTCTGGGGGAATCTGCCCTTTAACTTGTGGGATCTGAAGCTAAGCCTGAGGAGTTAGTGTCAGAACTGACCCTGAACTGAAATGCGGGACTCCCGGTTGGTGTCAGAGATGTGTCAGAAGTACAACCAAAGAGGCTTCCTTACAACCTTCCCTATAAATCACATGCATTCCTAACCTGTCCTCCTGTCTGAAATGTCTCTCTAGCCTCCCACGCTCACTAGTCCACTAGTTTCAGCTTTTCCAAATCCTTCCTGTCCTTCAAAGCCCACTGCCTTTACAACTTGGTACTACAAGGGCTGTCCTGAAGCCTTTCCTTGTATGCAGAAATCTGGGCCTCCTGCCAGGTAGCATGTTTGGGGGAAAGGGATCTGGGGGTAGGAGGGTGCCCCAGGCAAAGGAGCTGCTCATTAAATGCTCCTGGACAAGTAGAAGGAGAGGGCTGCATTGCAGCGAGGAGGGCTGCTGGCCTGGCTGAGCTCTCCTTGAAGAAGCAGCCTCTGCTGCAGGCCTCTCCACCTCTCTCCTTCCTCTGTTCCTGTGAGAAGCAATGTCTTGGGGTAGGCAGGGGCTGGGGGGTTCTGGCTCTGCAGGTCCTAGCCCCACTGGCCCTGATGGCATCTTCTCTGTAGTGATGGGCAGTGTTCACCCAGGTCAACAAACACACACCTTCTCGTGCGCGCGCGCACACACACACACACACACACACACACACACACACACACACACACACACACACACACACAGGCAGGAGCATGCCAGGCCCATGTCTGCATTGCTCTGGGCTGCAGTTGGGAAGTGCCCCACGTCGGCGTGCTCTGGCCGATGGTCTGGTCCTCTCCCCCTTTGCTTTTTGCCAACACTGGTCCTGGCAGCGTGCGGCCCTGCAGACTAAAGGCCAGCGGAGACCAGCGTGTTCCCCTCTCCCACACCCTCTAGGCTCCCTTCCACCCCCCACACTCCACCCCGTGCTGAAGCTGCCTCCAAGAGCCTAGGGTTGTGGCTCCTTTTTAAACAACTCAAGACAGCTGTCTAAGCCACGTGGGTGACCTGGTGGGAGGCCAGAGAGCAGTGTCACCCCGCCCCCCACACCACTGGACGATGAGCAGGTAGTAGATGGATGGGAGCTAAACTGGACTCTTCCTCAGGGCTGCTGAGGCCTGGGAGGCAAACATGGAGGGTTACAGAAAGCGACCCAGAAGGCATTTAGGAAGCCCAAGGGAACTGGTCTGCCACATCATTGCCCACAGGGAACTGGTCTGAACTACCAGGCCTAGATCAGGCTTCAGAAAAAGCACAGCTCCTGTGATATCTGGACTGCCCCTTTCTCTCCCTTTCCTAGTCCCCTTCCCCTCTGAAAGCCTCTCCCAGTATACTCTAGGTCCTAGGAAGGCAGAATCTTAGCCGTTTATTTTTAGCTTAACTGTGGCCTGAAAGACTTGGTCCCCAGGTGAAGGCATTTTAAGGAGCAGCTTATATGGGGAAGAGCACTGGGAGAGCTGGGCTCTCTCTTTCCTTGCATTACTGCACCCCACTCTCTGCTCTCAGGCGTGTCCTTTCTCCCAGCTCATTGCAAAGTGGGGGTGGTCAGCTGTGACTGAGGAATGACCTCAAACTATTTAGAAGGATTATAGCTCTTCACCAAGTGTTGGGGAACCTTCTATAAAATTCGCTCCTCTTGAGGTGTTCTCAGTCCGACAGACCCAATTCTCTTTATCATGGGGATCTGGGGAAATAAAACCCTACCACCTCAGGTCCTAAGCTGAATCCCATTCCATTTTATCTAGCCCTCAATCAGACGCTCATCCTAATTTCTCTCCCAGCTACCTGAGCACCAGTTACCACAGCAACCCCAAAGCTCCCTCAGAGCGCTGGACTCTCAGATTTTAAACTGGAAGTCACCCTAGAGCTCATCAGTCCCAACTTCCCATGTTACAAGGAAGGAGACTGAAGTCCACCTATGGGAAGTGACTTGTCCAAGGTCACACAGCTTTTTAGTGGCAGAATTAAGATGAAAACGCTACACTTTGACTTCCAAACCAGTGCTCTTTCTGCAAAGCCACACCACTTAGCATCCCCACTGAGCTCAGAGTTTGGGATCTGGAGTTTAGGTCCTATTTCTAGAGATATCGTGGGAAATTCTAGGATGAGGTCTGCATGAAGGGTCAGCACCTGTTTTCTTCCTGAAGCTCTTGTTTTGTGTTACATTGCCTCAGGCAAGTCGGGGATGAGGGGGGGCTGCTGGGCCATGGTGTGCCTCTGCTGGGCTCCCGGCTTGTCCAAACCGACCTGGGGAGCAGGTGTGGGCCCTCTGTCCCCAGAGCTTCTTGAAGAACAGTTTGTTCTGCAGGGGCTGCAGCCGGGGTAGAAGGAGAATGACAGACACCAGCACAGCCCTGGAACCTGCTGCAGCTGCTTCCTGTTGTCAGATGGCTCTCTGGCTGAGGGGCTGAGCTCCCTGGCACCCCGCTCGCCCCTGCCTAGCTCTCCACCGGGACCCAGTGACCCTGTATCCTCTGTGGATACAGAGGAAGACCAGGTTCAAGGAGTGAGAGCTCAGAGGAAGGAAGCGGCCCAGGGCCAGGCACACTTCCAGCCTCATTCTGTGTAAACGGGATCCCATCCCCTGAATGTGCATGTTCACTCCTGCCTCGCCTCACCTTTCCCATCAGGAAGACTTTCCCACCATCCCCGTAAAGCCAACTTCTCCCTGTTCTCCGGGTCCCCTCGTCCTTGTGCATGGTGACACCCCTGCCCCACCATTGGCCATACTGGACCGTCCATTATGAGCGTGTGGGCCCCAACCTCACACTGCCTTGTTTTGTGGTTTGACATTTCACCTGGGTTTGTTTTGTCTCCTCTTTAAGACTTAAAGACAGGAGAATTTGGGTCCCTAACCACTGCCTCCTATTTCAGACAAGATCCCTTACAGAGCTGAGCTCAGAGCTGACCCTGTGGTAGGGACACAATAAATCCTCGTTGAATGTCCCAACGTCTCTGTCCTGGTTCCTGTGTGAACCGCAGTCACCCCAGACTGGGGCGTGTGGGGAGCAGAATGAGAAGGACAACCTGGGCTTCCCTGCCCGGAATTTTCTGCCCGGTAGTCATGATGGCTCATTATGGGAAGCTGCCCAAGGCCTTGCCCCTCTCCAAGCTTGCTTCCAGATTCCCCTCTGACTAATAATGAAAGTATTACGGGGCTGGCCTGAGTGGACCACCTCCCGTCTACACAGGATTCCCCCAGTGTGAACGCTTGCAGGTAGATTGCCAGGGAAAGGGGAGAGTGGTGGGCGCCTGCAAGGAGGCCGCTATCCACCTCAGGGCACCGCTCAGAACACCCCCAGTATGGGCTCTCCAGCCTCCATCTCCCTAGGGACTAGCTCATTGTCCCCAGGGGGTCTTAGAGGGGCTGGGGTAGGGGTGGAGGGAGCACTAACCTCGCACTCTCAGCCCAGCACTCTTCCCCCCATTGTGAAATGGCCTTGGATGAGGGCCAAGCAGGAAGCCGCCTCCTACAGGCTCCAACTCAATTCCTGGCACCCGGGGTGTGAAGATGGTCCCCAGGCTCTTCCTTTCCCAAGGGAGGCCTGAGCTTGACACTGAGCCTGTCTGCTAGGAGACAGCCTGAGCTGCCCTTGGCTAATCGAGAGGGCCCTATGCCTCCCCGACAGCTACGTGGGACATTCAGAGGGGTGTGAAGGGCAGTGGAAAGTGCATGGGCCTGGGGCTCAGGGTTTCCAGCCTCTGCTCTGCCATTATGAGCTTTGTGACCTTGGGCAAGTCACTTTCCCTCTCTGGGCCTCACTCAGTTTTCTTACTTGTGACTAACTAGAAGGTAAAGCATCAGGCTAGAAAGATCTTGCAGGCCTCTCGAAGCTTGATATTATGACTCACTGAAGTCAGTGATTCATTGATGTTATTACCAGGACTTGGCTCTGGTCTGGCGGGGAGTCTGTTCACTATGTCTGTCTAGTTTTCCCCATATAAATCTGCAACTGCTGGTCTCTCAGAGTGGGCTTCCCTGGACAATCAAGGATGAATGATGACAGAGGCCAAGAGATGAAGAGCATCTGTTACTTTGGGGAGTTAGGACACCTGGGTAATTTGTACAGAAACTCTGGCTACATAATTTCCTGTCCTTCAATTCCAGGCAGGAAATTTAAAAATTTGGGATCCCTAATCATCATGAATAAAGGGACCCCTTCTCCCACGCACTAAACTGTTAAAAGTAGGGGGAGGAGGAAGGCAGGAAGAGGACAGCGTTCTTCACACCCCAGACCTCTAGGCTGCCTGAGACGACTTGAGCGATAACCACGCCTGCTTTTCTTGGTCTCAGTTTCTCCTCGTACAACCTGGGGTGTGGTGGCCCTCGCCTTCCTGAGGTTCAGCAAGGAAGGAAACCATCGATGAGAAGGGGAGACCTTGCTAAAGCTCACATGTGTTTCATGAGTGCCACCACCCAATTCTATACATGGCTGACCTTCCAGACAAGGGGGGACAAGGTGCCAATGGGGTGTAGTCTGTGGGGTACTGGGAATTTCTTTGAAGCTCCCCAGAGCCACAGCACCTGAAATCCCACCATTAGAGTCTTTTCTTTGTTTAATATTGCCTAAGTTGCCTCCAAAAGTGGAGTGAGGGCTTCCCTGGTGGCGCAGTGGTTGAGAGTCCGCCTGCCGATGCAGGGGACACAGGTTCGTGCCCCAGTCCGGGAAGATCCCACATGCCACGGAGAGGCTGGGGCCGTGAGCCATGGCCGCTGAGCCTGAGCGTCCGGAGCCTGTGCTCCGCAACGGGAGAGGCCACAGCAGTGAGAGGCCTGCGTACCGCAAAAAACAAAAACAAAAACAAACAAACAAAAAAAGTGGAGTGAGTGTGATGTATCTAACCATCTGTCATGAACATATTAACATGATTTAGCTACCAGATGGATGGCCTCTGCACAGCTAGCTGAGGTTAGTGAGAGACTGGAGTTTGGTGTGGGTGGAGGGGAAGGTGTTTCGGAGGACCGAAAGCTTGTACTCAGGGCACTGCTTGAGTAGGAGGGACCGCAAAAAAACAAAAACAAACAAACAAAAAAAGTGGAGTGAGTGTGATGTATCTAACCATCTGTCATGAACATATTAACATGATTTAGCTACCAGATGGATGGCCTCTGCACAGCTAGCTGAGGTTAGTGAGAGACTGGAGTTTGGTGTGGGTGGAGGGGAAGGTGTTTCGGAGGACCGAAAGCTTGTACTCAGGGCACTGCTTGAGTAGGAGGGGAAAATAACAGTGAAACCGGCCTTTCTGTCGTGCTTTCTCACGTACCACTCCATCAAAGCAGTGTGACCAGAATATTCCCATTTTACAGTTGAGTAAATGGAGGCTCATAGGGATTAAAGAAGTGACTTTTCTTCAGAAGCACAGCCGGAAGATGCTGAATTGGTCCTAGAGTCCAAGAATTGAGAACCCAGGAGGCAGGATTTTTCCTGGGTTGGGGGATGGAGGTGGGGTGGGGGACAGGGGCTTGGGAGGGAGGAGGGGAAAGATGACAGGTGGAGAGCAGAGCCCCAGGTTTTTCTACTGTGCCCAGAGCTGGCCTCTTTTCTGACTTCCCTCCCTTCTCACCGTCTCCTACCCCTTTCCCACCACATTTTTGGACATCTGAAAGCCCTGCCTCTAGTCTGGGCTGCCCTCAGCCTGCGCCATTTGCCTGTTCCTCTCTCTGTCAGGGACAGCGAAGCATGGCGGTTGGCTCTGAAGTCCGTGGGCCCAGGTTCAGATCTCCACTCCACCTCTTACTGGGGGTGTGACCAAGGCACACCTTTCCACCTCTTGGTGCCTCAGCGTCTTCTGCCAGAAAGTGGACGTCAAACAACATTCACCTCACCAGACTACTAGGAGGGTTCAAGAGAGAATATAGTTAAAGCAACCAGAAGTGAACCTGGCACTAGTCATTTCTCAATAAATATAAGCCAGGTATTATATGAGAAAAAAGGAGTCTCTCCTCTAACACAGAACTCGGTCCACTTCCCGTGACCCCAGCACCTAGAACAGTGCCGGCATGAGTGGGTGCTCGTTTAGTCTATGTTCAGTGATTGAATGAATGATAATGTCCATTACAGAGAAACTCCTAGCCTCAGCAGAAGTGATTCTGAAAAATGATGTTAAAAATCTTGGATATTTTTATGGTCTAAGGTCATGGGACAAGACCTGGGAAGGCTAGGGCTGCCTGCGGCCGCACTTGTCTGACAAGGTCAGGGCGTCCCCTGCCGGCCCCGAGGAATGCTGCAGGCAGGGCCCAGCGGGGCACTCCCACTCCTGAGGTGCCTGCCTGGAGAGGGGCCTAGTGGCACTGCCTACTTTCCCTACCTCGCCATGAGCAAGGGGAAGGCCAGTGCTAACCACTGGCACTCATGGGCTCTGGACATTTCCCTAGGGCTCTCAGGTGGGGCTGGGGGGACAGAAGCAGTAGCTCATAAATTTGTTCGTGGAAGAGACTTCGGCAATCTAGTCTAAGTCCTTAACATGATAATGAAAAAAAAAATTAAATACATCTATTGGGCATTTACTGTGAGCGCTTTACATGGATTATCTCATTGAAACCTGAAAACAACACTTCGAGGTAGGTACTACACAGAGGAAACTATAGATAGGTGCCTCTATAAAGGTCCCACACAAAGTAAGGGACCAGCAGCAAACCCAGGGCCCCTGACACCGAGTCCAGTGCTCTCGTGCTGTCTCTCCAGGACACTGAATCCAGGACTACATCCTGGGGGCACAGGCAGGGGCAGAAGTCCCTGGAGGACTGAGTCTCCCAAGAAGACACACAGTGAACATTTGTTGATTGACTGACCGA
Source organism: Lipotes vexillifer (assembly GCF_000442215.2). Lineage (NCBI taxonomy): Eukaryota > Metazoa > Chordata > Mammalia > Artiodactyla > Lipotidae > Lipotes > Lipotes vexillifer. The sequence goes on from NW_006787469.1 coordinate 2,759,506, forward strand.
AAGAATAAAGGAACTGGTAGTTCCAAGCGTCTGGTTGTATTCAGCCCAGGGAATGTGTTGCCATGGCGATCAGGAGGTTATTCTCTCTCTCTGGGGACCCAGACTTCTAGAACACTTCTAGGATATGTGTGGACACCTCCCTCTGGCCATCCCTCTGCCTTCTCTCAGATGTCTCCACCAGACCTAACCACCTCCCAAGACTCAGGAGGGCTCCCTGGCCTTAGAACCTCACGCCTGTCACCCTGAACCCAAACCCACCCAACACCATTTTCTGCTGCATTTTGCTGATACCTTCCCTCCTTTCTTCATCCTTAGCTGATCTTAAAGTCAGCACACTGGGCTACATACAGTGAGGCAGATCAGAACCTGAGGTGTCGTCCCCCTCAGAAACTGGAAACCGTCAAACCAGCACAGTATCTGACAAGATGGGCACTGATCCATGCTTGATGTCATGATCTGCTTCTGTAGAATAAATCTGTTATACCTTGACAAACAGGAGAGGGGAACAGCCAACTGCAGTCCAGTGACTAGGGCACAATAATGCACACCTTAGCTCATTTCCTCCTTCCCACGATACAGTAAGGGAGGCTCTTGGATTACATCTCCATTTTATGAGGAAATTGAGGCACAAAAGTATTTAAGTAGATTTGGAATAAGCAAAAAAAGATTAGTGGGTGTTTCCAATGGAAAACTTGGCAGTGTTTAGAGCACATCCTCTGTGCTATCTGATTAGAGCCTTTCATTGCCTTTCAGCTTGTTTGCAATTCTTAATTGTACAGAACTGATGGCAATGCAATGATTCCTGTCTATGGATACTCAAATTCTGTTTGTTCGAGGGACAGCAGTCTCCTCTTGTGGAAAAGTCAGTTTGCTTCCGTTTAGAAGTTGATCTCAATATTCCTGTTCCATATATGTGTCTGCTCTTTGGAGTCTCCTTTGAATGACTTGTAGCATCTACCTGGTTCCCTCATTAATGATAAGGTAAATAGACCTTGAATATGTGTATGAGAGTCATGATTTCACCTTTTAATATTTTTAATTATCTTTTAACAGGGGTAACAGGTAATTTGCCTCCGGTTGCTTAGACAAGGAGAGGTAGACCTGGGGGTCGAACCCAGGCAACTAGGATGCAGCATCTGTGTTTATAACCATCACCCTATGTTCCAGGTACTGCATAGCTTGATTGCATTAGAGTGGCTGCAGCTGTAAATAAATCAGACCCTTGATCCTACTTCAAACCCTATAGCTCTAATTAAAAGCTAATAAACTAAATGGTGGACACGTGTGACCACAGCATTTGGGAGGGAGAGCTTTGGGTGGTATGAGCAGGACACTACGGCTGAGGAGTACTGGGTGTTTTTTTCTCCCAGGCCTTCCGGTAGTGGCCCTGCACTTGGGCTCAGGTAGATGCCGGTGCTGTGGGCTGAGGGGCTCTGTGTTGCCCTTGGTTCTGCCCAGCCCTTTGCTGAAGGCCCAGATGAGGGAGGAGATTTGGGGGCCATTTTCCATTCCCCAGGTCTCCTGGGGTGAGGGAGAAGGAGCCGGGAGCTGTGTGGGCCGCGTGGCTGGGAGACAGTGACCCAGCTGCCTGCTGCACGTACTCTTCTGCTCCAGGCACCAAAAGCCACCAACCTGATAGCAAGGTAGGATTTCAAGTGCTTGACAACATTAGATTTTGTTTGTTTGTTTTTTTTTTTTTTTGCGGTACGCGGGCCTCTCACTGTTGTGGCCTCTCCCGTTGCGGAGCACAGGCTCCGGACGCGCAGGCTCATTGGCCATGGCTCACGGGCCCGGCCGCTCCGCGGCACGTGGGATCTTCCCGGACCGGGGCATGAAGCCGTGTCCCCTGCATCGGCAGGCGGACTCCCAACCACTGCGCCACCAGGGAAGCCCAACATTAGAATTTAACAACATCTTGGGGACTTCCCTGGTGGCGCAGTGGTTAAGAATCCACCTGCCAATGCAGGGGACACGGGAGCCACGGGCGTAGAGCCCGTGCTCCGCAACAAAATTCGAAGCCACTACGTTGAGAAGCCCGCGCACCACACAAAGGATAGCCCCCGCTTACTACAGCTAGAGAAAGCCTGTGTGCAGCAACAACCCAACACAGCTAAAAATAAATTAATTAATTAATTTAAAAAAAAGAATTTAACCACATCTTATTGACAGAGACTTTCAGTATCTTTGTTCACTGAGCTAACTTTACTCCTGACTGATATAAACAATTCCATTTTTTCTTATCAGGGAATTTATTTTCAGATGTATATTTTTATAAATTGATTCACTTCCTTGTTGCTTTTATTCATTGTTTTTAATTTTTAAATCTAAAATTTTAAAGTGTAGCCACATTATTTTGTTTCATAGTACTTCTTTTTATCATTCTTTTATTTATGGCAGAAATACTGGTTTTCCATTTATGATAATGATATTAAATAAACTTAAGTATAAAACGAGTCAACTGAAACGTGTTAACTGTGCAGGTGGTATTTGGATAACGGCAGAAATCAAGATGGTGGTGTCCAAATGATGGAATTTATATATTATTATAAATGATAGCACTGTTTATTACTCTTTATTGAGCATTTATTACATGTCAGCCTCAATGCCAGCCACGTATTGCTGTCCAATAGAATCTGTGCTGATGGAAATGCTCTATATCTGCACTATCCAACCCACACGGGGCTACTGGGTCCTTGAAATGTGGCTAGTGAGACTAAAGAATTGAATGTGTTTTTTTTTTGTTTTTTTTACAATATTAAAAACGTTACTTCCTTGTAATATGTATTTTACAAGGCAGAAGTTCCTTTAATCTTTTTTTTTTTAACATCTTTATTGGGGTATAATTGCTTTACAATGGTGTGTTAGTTTCTGCTTTATAACAAAGTGAATCAGTTATACATATGTTCCCATATCTCTTCCCTCTTCGTCTCCCTGAATGTTTTTTTAAATCTAATTTTAATTAATTTAATTTTAAGTATCCATGTTTACCATATTTGAGCAAGCGTTAAGGGTCTTAAATACAAACTCTTTATAACATCTGTGAACTATTATTATTGCCATTTTGCTGATAAAGAGATTTAGACTTTGAGAGGTTGCCTGAGGTCACATAAGTAGCAGAGGTGGCATCTGAACCCAGATGCATTGAACTACAGAACAGGTGCTCTTAATCACTTCCCACAGAAAAAGCCCAAAGAACATTCTGTCAGTAGTTGAATTGTACTGGGCCATGTGTGATGCTAAAACTGGCAGACTTGTGTATTTCTTTTACTAGAGTGGCTTATTCTGTCATGAGATGGCCTTGAGGTATCACACAGGGTGGCTGGCATGACTGTTGATTTTTGTGTGGAACTGAGGTGTGACTGAGCCCATGGGAAGCAGTGAGATGTGTCCACATTGAGGGCTAATCCTGACAAGGCCCCAGATGAATCATGGCCTCCAGGCTCTGTGCTCCTTGAGCACAGGGCCATTTCCTTCACCCTGGTATCGCCAGTACCAAGCCCATGGCTCTAAAGGACATTGGTCAATGTTCAATGAATGATAGAGGCTTAGAGCACAACGGTCATCATTTAGGCCAACCTTTGGATCACACAACTCTGTAATTGGTTTCACTTAAATTCATGACCATAAATATCAAGTGAGCCCTCAGATTCCCTGGCAGTCTGACAACACATCTTAAATATGTTCAGTCTCTGATGATTTCACACTTTCTTCCAAATGTCCAGCACCCTGATTATCTTGTGGCTTTTGGTTCTCCAGGATCTGTACCTGTTTGTCATCCTCTGTTGTGTGGGTCTTGGTGAAAGGCAAGGACTATAAAAGGATCAGAGGATCACTCCCTCACCTACCCCAGGACTTGGGCTCAAGCATATGATCTAGGATTGGCCAATCTGGGGCTTGCAACTAGGACTCTGACTTCTGAGCTAGTGAGACCAAGGCCCAGGGCTCTTTAGAGGCTATTCATAGTGGTAGTCATTGCAGGGTAGTCTTCTGCTGGCAACCCTATAGGAGGAGTTTTCACCAGACCGTTTCAGTCTGTGCTAGTTCCATGGGCATATGAAGATGACTCCCCAGTTTGTAGTTATAACTTTTACCTTTCCGCTGAGCTCCAAACTTGTATATGCACTTGCTTACTTAATAGTTCCACTTGGATATGTAATAGGCATCTCAGATATTACAAGACCAAAAAAACTCTTTTCATCTTCTTATAAAACTATTTACTTCTCATGTCTTTCCTATCTTAGTAAATGGCACCACCATCCACCCAATTGCTCAAATTCAAAAACCTATGAGTCACCTCCGATTTCTCTTTTCCTCTTAATGTCCACAGCCAGTTGAGTACGAGTCCTGTTGACTCTACCTTCAAAGTATACACTAACCTGATCGCAAATGTTGCTAGCACCTGGACTTTTGCAATAACTTCTGTGGTAGCCCCCAACCCTTCACCAAGATATCTATGTCGCAATACCTGGAACCTGTGACTATGTTACCTTACATGTTTAAAGGACTTTGTGATTAAATTAAGGATCTTGAGATGGGGAGATCATTCTGGATTATCCAAGAAGGTCCAATATAACCACAAGGTTCTTATAAGAGGGAGGCAGGAGGATCAAAGTCAGTAGTAGGAGATGTGACAATGGAAGCAAGAGGTGGTAATGATGTGAGGAAGGGGTAACGAGCCAAGAAAGGCAGGTGGCTTCTAGAAGGGCAAGGAAACAGATTTTTCCCCTGAAGCTTGCCGATGGAATGCAGCCCTGCAGACATTGATTTTAGACTTCTGCCCTCCAGACCTGTAAAAGAATAAATTCATGTTGTTTTAAGCCACTAAGTTTGTCAGATTTGGAAGCTGACAATAGCAATAGAAAGCTAATACAACGCTTTAATTGGTCTCCCCATTTCCTGCCTTGTCTCTACAATACCTTATCTACACCACAGCCTGAGGATCTTTAAAAAAGCTAAATTGGATTGTCACCGTTCTGTTTAGAACTTCCTTACCAAGAAGCTTTTCTTTGTATTTGGAACAAAATCCAAATTTACCAGGGCCATCGGCCCTATATGACCTGGTCGGTGGATACCTCTCCAAGCTCTCCATACTCCTTCACCCCTCCTTCCACATGCCACCTCCACCCCACCCCCAAGCCTTGTGGACATGGGGCAACTTGTTTCCCCATTGGGGCCCTTGTTCTAGCCATTCCCTGTGTCTGGAACACTCTGTTCCCAGATTTTTGAATGGCTAGTCCCTTTAGCTTTCAGCTCAAAGTTCTCCTCTTTAGAGGGATTTCCCTGACCCCAGCCTAAAGTAGTCCCCCTGTCACTCTCATTTGTATCATCCTGTTTAGTTTTCCGCAGAGCACTCTTTATCTGAAGCTATACTTACTAGTTTACTGTTTATTTCCTCACTACTCCTTTAACCCAAGTTTCAGGAAACCAGAAACTTGTATCCTGCTGTAGCCCCCTCTCCTATAACAGTGCCTGGCATAGGCTAAGAGACCCTCAGTGAAAACCCATTGCATGATTTCATGCTTGACTTTTCCAAGACCTAGGGTTCAAGATGGCTACTGGCAGAGCAGGGCCTACACCCCAGGTCTCCAGACTGAACCCAGAGCTGAAACTGAGACATGGCTCCAGGCCCTCTTGCTAGAGCTGGGGCCACCCAGCCTGGTCAGAGAAGAGGGAGAGTTCAGGGGGAACTCATGGAGAGTTCCCGCCATGGGAACTTATTACAATGACAGTGGTCATGAAAACAACAGCTAACGTTATCGAGCACCCTCTATGAGCCAGGCACTGTTGTAGTGTTTAATATAAGTTCATTTGCTCTTCAAAACCACACAGTAAAGTGGATACTATTATTATAGGTTGAGGAAACTGAAGCACGGAACAACAGCACAGCTGAATATACACAACTATAGGTTTCCATCAGATCCCTCCTGTGCTCTCACTCTCTCCCACTGCTTGGGTTAGAGTATTTGCTTGTCTGTGATATCGCGCACAGCCCAAGCGCCTCCGGGTCGTGGCCTTCCCGGGACTGTAGGGCGCCCCAGAGCGCAGGCGCGGGGCGGGGCGGGCGGGCAGAGGGCGGAAGCAGGGATTGGGTGGAAGAGAGCTGAAACCTAATAGCGGAAGTCCCGCCCAGCCCGGGTGAAACTTCCGGCTCTAACGGCTTTGGGGTTTATAATTGA
>NW_006787469.1:2766035-2778785 GCF_000442215.2 Lipotes vexillifer
GGGGGGTGGGGGTTGGAGTTGCCTAAAGGGGCCGGGCTTCTTGTGTTACAGTTCCTGACGGAGCTGACCAGGCTCTTCCAGAAGTGCCGGTTGTCTGGCAGCGTGTTCATCACCCTGAAGAAGTGTAAGCAGCTGTGGATGCAGCAAGGCCGGAAGGGAGCTGGGAGGCCGAGCGATGTCCCGGCCCGGGTGCCCAGTGACTGGGAGCCACAGGCAGAGTCTGTCTGCCGCGCGTCCCCGCCTTCCCGTACCTTCCTCCACCTGGTACTGGCGCATTCAGGGCTGAGGGGCCGGAGAGTATTGGGGATTGTGGCTGGTGCGGCCCCCAGCACTTAGCCACCTAAGTCAGTTCCGCTTCCAGTGGGCCCCAAGCATGTCAGGGCTCGTATTTTTGTCAAGGATCCCAAACCGCGCCATGATTAGTGAGATTTAGTCCGCTTTGATATTAGTGTTCCCATCGTGGAAGTGGCAAGTAGGTTCCCAAAGTGTGGGCAAGGCGTCTGTAATAGCAGATAATGTGGTTAACAGAACTAGATCAGTGCAGGTGGATTAGGTATCCTCTTGGAATCCTTCTCCTACTTTTTAACTCTTCGTCTTCCTGTTAACCACGTCTGTGGCTGTGTTCACCAGGATGTATTTTTCATGCAGATGATGGTCGAACTAAACCCATTCCAAGGAAGGGTTCTGTGGAGGGCTTTGAGCCCTCAGACAACAAGTGTCTGTTAAGAGCTACTGATGGGAAAAAGAAGATCAGCACTGTGGTGAGTTTGATTCCTAATACTCCTAATTTTGGAGTTTAAAGACTTGAATTTAACTTGAGGGGTATATCTGAACGAGTTTTTTTTTTTAAGTTATGAAATAAAGCCTAGTGTGTAGCTCCCCGGCTGTTTTGGGATCAGGATCTTCTTTTATTACCTTAGTAATAGAAAACCCAAAAGCAAAATTGAAGAAGGTAGAAGCCAAACACTTGTTAGAAATAAAATTAACATATTGGTCCTTACTCAGAGTAGCACTGTTAAGGAGCAATTGGCATATTTGATTCCTTATTCCTTTACTGTGCTGGGCCTTCAGTGAACAGTTTCTTGGTATCAGATGCTTTTACTTTTAAGCTGATTGTTCATTTATCTTTGTGGTTCATGTACCAAACATGTATTATATTAGGCTTTGTATTTGAGAGCATATGATTTAGTCAAGAGTCCTAGTATTATTCCCTTTCAAAGTGGAGGTTGAATATGGCAAAGCAAGAGACTGCTTGGATTCCAAATGAATACTTTATTCTGCTGGGGCAGAACCAGACCTGCCCTCTAATCACATCAGCATAGGATATTCATGATAATGTATGCCATAATTAGTTGATGTCTCCCATTACCAGTTATCTTGAGAAGACTTTTACAGTAAAGCAAGCTTATGTGGCTTTTAAAAATAAAGTTGGGTGTCATGAAATACAGAAAACTAAGGAGTCTTCAGAGGTAGAATTTCTTTTGTTGTAGCTTGCGTTTTGCTTAAATGGACCTGAATTAATGGTAGGTTTAAAATAAGATGGGGAGGGAGTAATTTAAAAGTATCTTGCACAAAAGATTAAGTCCTTTGACGTCTCTCAGAACCCTGAGAAAAAGTCAGTGCCATGTGTGTAAGCGATTTCAACAGAGGCAAGAGGCATAGCTTCTTAAGGAGCCCACTTCTGACTCTTTCCCATCTTGGTACAATTCTCAAAGTGCAGAGCTACTTTGCTTGTTCCTCAGGCAGAGGAAAGTGGAGTAGAAAAATAGCTTTTAGTGTATTATGACCCCCTGCAATTGGGAAGAAATATTTTTAAAGATTAGGATGTTGTCTTCATGAGGCTTTTGAGTTGTTATTGGGTGAGGCAGATGATTCCTGTATGGATAACAGGGGTGACCTTTTCCCCCATTCTTTTCCAGGTGAGCTCCAAAGAAGTGAATAAGTTTCAGATGGTGAGTGTCTGGTGTTCTCTGTGTCTGTTTCTCAGGGCAAGAGTCAGCATAATAATTAACACTGGCTTAAGATTGCTATTTAGGTTCACTGCTCTCCTGTGATGTTTTACCAGTAGTTTACAAGTAAAAGCTGCCAGGCTGTGAATTCTACTTTCAACGCTGATATTGTCTTTTTTAGCTAGATTTTGTTGTCTTAGGCTTCAGATATGCTCTATGTATAGTATAGCTGAATAAGAAGTTGCTTGTAGTTTTCCATGTTTGCTTAAAAAAAAAGTAAAAAACATGCAACTCACTAGTGGGTGTTGCAGAAGCTGCTATAATGTGAGGGTGTTTTCCTTACACCATTTTCCTTAGGATACAAGTATCCGCACGGTATTATATGCTTTATCAAATAGGCTTTCTGATTTTGGCTACCCTAAATCCATTATGGAAGCACAGCAGATGCTCCACCAATTTGCAGCTCTTCCCACTAAGGTCATGCTCTGTGTCTTTTAGGCTTATTCAAACCTATTGAGAGCTAACATGGATGGGCTGAAGAAGAGGGACAAAAAGAGCAAGAGTAAGAAGAGCAAAGCAGCGCAGTGAAGGGCACCAGATTTCCCGCTTTCACCAGTTAACCACTGAATTGCTATTTTTCCTTTGGTTTTTACTTTTGGCCACAAAGCTGGGTTTCTGATTCCCCTACAATAACTGTTTTCATGTGAGATTAGGGTCATTTTTGGATGGAAGAAGGGCTGCAGTGTTTACAGGGTAGTTACAAGAAGCCAGTTTATTTTATATCTGGCTAAGTGGTTTGTGTTGTATGGTTGTATGTTTCTGGATAATAGTTTACAGTCTCTGTAGCCGTCTGTGAAGAGCACTGTATCATTAAACCTGTATTTATCAGTACTGACCATCTTTTATCCCTTTTCCCATCCCATAAAAAGTTTCTGGCAATAGCTCCTCATTCTGGGTGACTGATTATGAATAGGCTTTAGGCCCTGTCTTATGAGTTACTGGAACTGAAACCTGACAATTTTATAAAAAGTTGTGTTATTTCATGGGTATTTTTCCCAACTTGGCTGTATAATTTTTTTTTTTTTTCTTGCGGTACGCGGGCCTCTCACTGTTGTGGCCTCTCCCATTGCGGAGCACAGGCTCTGGACGCGCAGGCTCAGCGGCCATGGCTCACGGGCCCAGCCACTCCGCGGCATGTGGGATCTTCCCGGACCGGGGCACGAACCCGTGTTCCCTGCATCGGCAGGCAGACTCTCAACCACTGCGCCACCAGGGAAGCCCCTTGGCTGTGTAATTTTATCATCATAGTTCCTTTAGCAAATTTGAATGAGTTCTCATAGCCAAATGAGAGTTTGCTTAACCAAACTAAGGATAAGCCTATTACAATATCATCAAGAATAAAAATTCCAAGTTAATGATGATATTTGATTTCTTTATGCCCTTTATTTTGGACATTTTCATGTGCTCAGTATATAGGGCTGAGAAGAACAAGGCTGTTTTCTTGTGTTCTAGCTCCACAAAACCTTTAGTGCTAATAGATTTGCAATTAAAAAGCAATAGATATATGAAAACATTTATTATATTCAAAAGATAAATTTATAATATATTACACATGAAAAACCTACAAAGCTCAACTCTGTAGGACAGCTTCTTAGAACGTAAAGCTAATTTAAAACAATGAATGTACAACATTTTATAGTATAAGCTCCTGTCTGCATGAACAATGTAATGATCGTTCGTTCTTTAGGATTAAAATAAGATTCTGTAGTAGTCATCTCTGTAGCTATACAGGAACAGCACAGACACTCTGCAAAAGAAGGGAGAAGACAGGATCAGTATAATGGTAGAGAACAGAGTTGGTAAATTATTTTTAGAACACTTAACTGTAGGAGTTTTGTGTAATCAACAACAATATGGAAGGCCAGTCACTAAAAACATTACATAAGTTTTAGAGAAGCTGTGACTGGCAAGGGTCCACAGTATAAGGGTCTACACAAGGAGCCCACCATTCACCTCACAGGCTTTGTTGTTTCCTTTTAAGTGGATGATAACATGAACAACTGGCAAGGGGACATAAAACAAAGTAGTCACACTTGTTTTCGTTCATTTAAATGTTTCTAGGAGTTACCTGGGTGATTAAAAATTATAACTGGTGCAGAAAAAGCATTTGAAAAAACTCATACCCATTCATAATTGTAAAAAAATAAACACCCTTCAGAAAATGAGTAATTAAAAAAAAATTATAACTGGGATAGCTGCTACTGGGACCACTGCGTTTTGTTATTGACAGAATCATGACTGTGATTCACAGTCCTGATTACCAGTTGCAGTTCTAATGTAGCAACTTATTAGCCATCTAACCTCAACATGACAATAAGATATTTGTCACTTTAAAACCCCTCGGGAAAAAGACCCCCAAAAACAAAAAAAAACCCTCTTTGAGTTTTAACCCATGTTGAAATCTGTAATGCCTAAGAAAACTTACTTTTTTTCTACTTTGATGTTATAAATTTCATCACAGACTAATTTGAGGTATCTTTGCTTTGGCAGGCGTGACAGCAGCTGCTTCACAGTTGTGTTAAATGCCTGTTCATCAGCATCCCACTAGGAAAAAAATAGATAAGACTTAACAACAGATACTAGGGTTAAAACTGTTTTTTTCTGGGTCACTGATGAAATGTCAATGCCATTTCCCCCTTTAAGTATACTGAAAAGATCAGTTACAGGGAGAGAGAACTAATGGGGAGACTGCTAGGGTTCTTCCTTTGAAGCATTGAGTTTCTTTACAAGACCAGTTTACTAGATCCTGACTAACAGTGCTGCAGCCCCAGTGTGCTCATGTGACTTTATACCAGTTATTTCTGCCAACTGTTGACTTTCTGTGAAATGGAGATACCACCTCTGATATATATGCATTTGAGTGGCTCATAAAGCAGTAAATTCCCAGTACATGCTTATTTACCAGACAACAGAATACTAGTGGGGAGGGGAAACAGGGAAGGGGGAAGTGAGCTTATAAAAGAAGCTACAGCACAGGGAATATAGCCAATATTTTATATAAATGGAGAATAACCTTTAAAAAAAACCAAAACGTAGTATGAGATGTTAGCTCTGGGGCAAAGTTCATTTTTCATCTAACGTAATCTGTGACTAAACATTCTGGATAGACAAAAGCATTCTTTGGTATGACGTTGCAAAAATCACCTGTAGTTATTCTTACAGTTGAACATTCTTATAGCAAAGCTAAGTATTTACATTTTTTTAAAGTTCAATTAGGCTATTCGATAATAAGGGTATGTACCTGTTATTAAAAAAAAAGCATATGAAAAAGGACCTAAATTTAATTTTTACGAAAAGATCTTCCATGTAGTTCTAGTTCTGCAAATGAGCTTCCCTAGCTGGAATGAAGGTTTATAGAAGGGGCATAGTGTAGTGGGTAAGAACTTAGATTCCACTAGTCTGCCTAAGTTCATATCCTGGCTCTGCAACTTCCTAGTGAGGTGAATTTGAGTAAGATATCTAACCTGTCTGCCTCCCTTTCTCCATAAAACATACAACGATTCCATTTATCTGTAAAATGGGGATCTGTAAGAAGGTAACATATGTATCCCTTGGGGTTGTTGTGATTAAATGAGTTAATATTTGTAAAGTGCTTAGAACAAGGCCTGCCACAGCCTGACACACAGTAAAAGCACTAGGTGTTAAAATCATCTCGGAAATTTAAAAGAAAGTCACTAGAAAAGTGTGATTCCCTCAAAATTTGATTTAGTAATACATATGTCACATAAAAGGAACAATGTTACCAAATCCTGGAACTGCCAGAAAAATACCTAATATCACTAAGAAAATAATGCCATTTTCAACTTTCTTTTGGCAAATCAACAGCTTTGGGATTTTAAAGGCCATAATGCAGAAGAGTTCATCTTGCTTACCTCTAATGATAGAAACTGTAAGATTGTTTCTTTGGGTAGATCCACCTGTTGATACACAAAAATGTACATCATGTCAGGGAACCTAGGCAGCACATACTGACTTGTGCCTATGGTGTCACTTTGGATGGAGCAACGTGAATGGGATGCTCCCGTGCTTATTGAACTGGACAGTGATGTGATCTCAGCACTGGTGAACTAATACTCCCAGGGCCCACACATCATGCCCCAAAGGTTTGACACTGCTATCTGCAGAGGCCTGAAACATTAGAAAAATGATGATTTTCGTGTTCAGTCCCCTTCCCCCGCAATCTTTCAGAGGAAGAAACTAGGAGAAACGGCCTGCATCCCAATGCTGCTAACACTGAGCAAAAAAAAGGCCCTGACCTCTGAGGAAACTACTTTGACAGTATGGACAAAAGCCATCCTCAGAAAGTTAAAGAAAGTGACTTACAGCCAAAATTTCAATTTCACTGCTTTTCTGATGCAAGTTAGCAAGGGAGGTCTGAAGTCGGGTTTGTACCTAAGAAGAAGAAAGCATGTTAGAATTCAGAACCTGTCAAACCAAGCCATCTTTCTTGCCATTTCATTTCTTGTTCTAGGAACAATCACAGGTGACAAACCAAAGCCTAGAAGGGATCCCAAATATTATATAAGGACTTGCTCTTAATCCACCTCAGTAAAATGAGTGTCTAGCCTATTATAATCTCAGGGGAAATGAGATTTTTATAGCCTATCTTGATCGTTTGTTTACTAATCCACCTAGCTGCTTATTTCTTTATAATTTTGAAATGAACCTAATAAAAGCTTAGTACTGTAAAATAGTGCATGTGGAAGCAGGGAGATTTTAGTATTAAGCTAAATTTAGAAAAAGGGGACAATGACAGCAATGAGAACATGGAACTGAAATATGGTAGAAAGATATGAAAAACAAGTTTCTACCCAACATCCTGAGAAACAGCCAGGAAAGCTAACAAAATGAGGTAACTCGATCTTTTGTATTTCAATCTAATTACCTAGATGCAGCTGTTGTCAGAATTACTGGATCCAAACAGAAACTTTCTGATCCAGCTCTAACAGCAGATGGGGTTTGTTTGGTTTTGTTGTAAATAACAAAGCAGAAGAGATCTACCACAAGACTTGGGGCAGGTTTCTCACTGCATACATGTTTTTGATATCTGCTCTTTGCCTGATTCTGTGCTAAGTGCCAGGTAGAATAGAAAAGACGTGACAGGGCCCCAGTCCATTATTATTCCTAAATAATGACTGCTCTCTTCATACCTTCTTCCCAAATGAGGCCAGTGTCCCACCTGTGCTCATTAGCCTTGTCCTGCACTTCCCTTCCCACTGTCCCTCCCATTTGGAACACTCTCATCTTCCCTCTCTGCCTATTTAAATCCTTCAGGGATCACCTCCATGAAGCCTGTCTTGATCATCCGTGCAAACACTGATCTTTGTCTCGCTCTTATGTCTGTAGCACACTCTAACACTCATTCAGTGTACTTATTAATTCAGCATCCTATTACTGATCTCCTTCTATTTTCCAACTATATAATGCATATGCTTCGGAGGTTATAAACTCTTCAAGGACTGGGGCCCTGTCACGTCTTTTCTATTTTACCTGGCACTTAGCACAGAATCAGGCAAAGAGCAGATATCAAAAACATGTATGCAGTGAGAAACCTGCCCCAAGTCTTGTGGTAGATCTCTTCTGCTTTGTTATTTACAACAAAACCAAACAAACCCCATCTGCTGTTAGAGCTGGATCAGAAAGTTTCTGTTTGGATCCAGTAATTCTGACAACAGCTGCATCTAGGTGCCCACAGTGTACACTGACGCCTCTTTGGAGGACAAATGGGGCAGAATCCTGGCACCAGAGATGCTCTGTGTTGATGGAATTTTCATAAGTCACCAAGTTCAGGAAGTGGAAAGAAAAACATTTCCAGGAAACTGTTTCTTTTCCTCCTGTTCTCTTCCTCCTTTGTAGCTCACATTAGAAAGCCAAGGAAACTCTGACCACATACCTGAGTTTCATACCGCCTCCTAGCGCTGGCTGACAGCTTCTCTGGGGCTACCACGCTCACAATGGGAAAAACTGTTGCTCCATGGATTTCAAACAAACCTGAAACAGACAGTTTTAGCCGTTATGGCCTCATCTGGTCCCACTTTCTATAACACACCACAGAGATGGCAGAGACGATTAGAATCCACTCGGGAGTGATTCTATGGACTGGATTGTGTCTGAGTTTTGTGTTCTATCTCTGCAACTGCCTGCATTTGACCAGAAGGAGTCCAGAACCCCACCCAACCCCCAGCAGTTCTGACACTTCTCTCAAGATCACCAGCCTTCTTTCCTCAGGTGGGAGGTGACAAAGGCATAGAGAGGCAGTATGAGCCAAACCTCATGAACCTAAGAAAAAAAATCAAACAGTATTTCCCAAACTAATACTCCTTTAAATTCCTCAAAGCATTTGAAATCTGATGGTGGCACAAAGTCTGCTAACAGAAATGAACCCAGAAGACCCAATTCTGTTAAAAGCCAAGTATGTCTTCCTGTGGACTTCACTGGGACATTTCTTTTTCAGTCAGGTTGACAGATGTGGTGAAACTAAAGGCGTAACTATCACCACTGTTCCCTCTTGGCTTTCATGAAAACAAATGTATATAGTGTCTTTCTCTAAGGCATCAAAATGCTTTTCTTCAATCTTCCATATGGGGAAAATGTATCTACATTTGACCTATATAATAAACTGAATCAAAGGAAGATTAAACCACTTGTAAAAATAAGACAGAGATATATCAGGACCAAAAGAGTCACCAAACTCCCAGTGGTTTTATCATCTTCTAGAATGTGGGTTTCAAAGGGATAAATTCCATTTGGTATAACTAACTGTATATATTACTTTAAGAGTATATTTCTGATGCAGTGAGTTAGCCACAGTCATAAGTATTCCGAGCAAACACACACACACACACACACACACACACACACACACACAAGCAAGCATTATTATGTTTAGGTTACAATTAGTAATTATACCTGAAGCATTAGAAAATGACCCCTTCAGATTTTGTACTGCAAGATTATCGGAAGCTTCTCTAAAAACAAGCAAACAAAACCAGTTAGAATAAACAGTCATTAAGACAAAACACAGATAATTTACAGTGAGCTATACTTAGAGGGAGGCTTTTTTCTATTAAATATAAAAATATTTAATAAATATTGGTTATTAGTGGAAGAAAAACAACAAAAAAATTTGCACTTAATTATGTTTTTGGTTAAGAGCAAATAAAAATTATCAAGGCTGTCACTTCAAATTAACATTCTAGAGACAACATTCTGATTTATTCAGCTGGGTGTGAAGTACTGGCTCAACATAAGAAGCTAATTTCAATGAAATATAATGGGTGTTCTTTCTGCTCCCCTCACAATACAAGGAAACATTAGCCATGCCCCGCCTTCATTATGGCAGCAACCTTGGTGATCACCCACAGGAGAACATTTAGTAAATGAGATTCTTTCAAGAGCTGTTGAATGGATGTTCTTTCAAAGACTGAATTAATTTATAGCCTTTGAGAGACATAATAGCACTCTATCTTGGGAAAACAGGGAAATAAACATTCACATGGAGGAAAGATTTTAAACCTTTCCCTGCTAAAACTAAATCCCATCTGGCCTGTTAAGCGTCTTAATGATGTTTGCCTGTACTATTACTAATAGTCACTATTAATTAGTTGACTATTTTTTGTTTTTCCTTCTAAACCTCTGCCTTTGATTTGGATTCTTAATCCTAATACCTAGTGACTTCAAGAACATTATATTCTCTTAGAAAAAGCCTGATGGTGAATGTAGTCAAGCTAGGTGCATATGGGCAGGGTCAGGGGCCGGGGACGGAGAAGCAAGCAGGAACATTTATTTTATATAAGCCAGGATTTCTCTGTCTTGGCACTATTGACATTTTGGGCCAGGTAACTGTTTGTTGGGGTGGGGGTGGGGGGGTCAGTCCTCTGCACTACAGGATGTTTAACAGCATCCCTGGGCCCTGCTAGATACCAGCAGCACCTCCCGCTTAACAACCAAAAATGCTGTCTCCAAACATGGCCAAATGTCCCCTGAGGGGCAAAACTCCTGCTGGTTGAGAATAACGGATATAAGCCAAAAAAAGCAGAGTAATGTGTTTTCTGATTATGAGCATAAATACAGGAGTTACAAATATATAGAAAAGCTTAAGGGAAATTAAGATCCCTTGTAATCCCACTAACCAGAAATAACTATAATTTAAAAATTTGGTCCATCATTCCACACATTCTTCTATGTATGGGCTATATATTTTGGTTGAAACAAAAATGGGATCATATAATACATCTTATTTGTGGACACCCTTCCTTGTAATAAACTCAGCTTTACCATAATAATCATTTTTAAAGGCTGCACAGTATTTCACTGTATTTACTGTAATTGGAACAGTCTTCTATAATATTGTGATATTATAAGTGAGATTCTCAAAGTGTGGTCCAGAGACCCCTGGAAGCCCCTGAGATCCTTTCACAGGGTATCTGCAATGTCAAAACTATTTTCACAATAATCCTAAAATGTTAACTATCCTTTTTATTCTTATCCTCTCATTAATGTGTGATGGACTTTTCCAGAGACTACAGGATGTGTCTCACAACAGACTGAATGCAGAAACAGACAATATAGTTTCTTCTACTAAAGCATTAGAGATTACAGAAATGTACAACAATGCATTAACAATATCTGCAAAAATGTGAAACAATGCCATTCTTTCTTACTGCATTTATTTTGTTTTGGAAAAGTTATTTTTTTTACTTTTAAATAAATTTATTTATTTTGTTTTGTTTTATTTTGGGCTGTATTGGGTCTTCGCCGCCACACGCAGGTTCCCTCCAGTTGGGGCGAGCGGGGTCCACTCCTCGTTGTGGTGTGCGGGCCCCTCACCGCGGTGGCCTCTCTTGTTGCGGAGCACAGGCTCCAGGCACGCGGACCCCAGCAGCTGCGGCACGCGGGCTCAGTAGTTGTGGCTCACGGGCTCTAGAGCACAGGCTCAGTAGTCGTGGCGCACGGGCTCAGTAGTCGTGGTGCACGGGCTCAGCTGCTCCGCGGCACACAGGATCCTTCCGGACCAGGGATTGAACCTGTGTCC
Organism: Lipotes vexillifer; assembly: GCF_000442215.2. Taxonomy (NCBI): domain Eukaryota; kingdom Metazoa; phylum Chordata; class Mammalia; order Artiodactyla; family Lipotidae; genus Lipotes; species Lipotes vexillifer. Next base: position 2,777,079 of record NW_006787469.1, read on the forward strand.
CTTGCCTTGGCAGGCGGACTCCCAACCACTGCGCCACCAGGGAAGCCCGGAAAATAGTTACTTTCCATTAAAAAATGTTATGTAGCTTTGCATGTAATGAGTTTGTTATTTAAAATGAGTGTTTTTTAAATGTTTACATTTTAATTTCTAACATAGAAATTATTGATAGATATAATCCACATAAACAAAGCTCTTTGGGGTCCTCAAATAATTCTTAAGGGTATAAAGGGGTTCTGAAACCAAAAAGTTTGAGAACTGCTATTATAAACAGTGCCTTGATAGACATCTTTGTACATATCCCTATGGAATAATTTTACTATAAATTCCTGAAGTGGAATTGCTGGGTCAATTTTTTTTTTTTAAGTTTAGTTTTTAGGCTTTTAACTTTGTTAAATTCCTATCCAGAGAGTTGAACCAATTTGCATTCCTATGATGAGTATGTGAGATCTTTTCCTAGAATATTATAATCTCCCAGAATATTAGATCTTTCAAAACCACTGACAAAACAATACTGAAATTCACTGATTAACAGACCAAATAAGATAATGGCAGATAGATTTTGGTTCCTTAGGCTTTTCAAAATGATAAATTTTTTTTTGACATGTTATGAAGGACAAACGTTGAAAGTCAGTTATGACTAGTCTTACGTAGGCAGTCATATACTTAAACTGCTGAGTTACTCAGAAGCAATAGAATGGTTCAATATAAGTTAACCTGACTCATCTTTATTTCCCAAAAGGATCAAACTGACTTTTAAAATAAATGTATGGTAATTCTAGATAGGCAGTTGCAGATGGTTTTCTGGGCTTTTGTTTACTAAGTTACCTGATAGTCCTTTCATCACTGACTTTAGTCCTCAGTTTCTGCACAACATGGTCCACGAGATCAGACTCCAGCACACGTTTCTCTGTTTGCCTTTCCTTCTCAAAAGACTTAACCTTAAAAAGAATGAAACAGATCCATCATTTCTGAAGCCAACAGGCTGAAGAGTACTATAGTAAGTCTACTAAGTCAACAGTTTAGGTTGATGGCTCTTAACCAGGGGTGATTTTGCTCCCCACAGGACATCTGGCAATGATTAGAGACACCTGTGGTTGTGACAGCTGAGGGGGGCGCTACTGGCATCTAGTGGGTAGACGCTAGGGATGCTGCTAAACATCCTACAACGCACAAGACAGCAGCCCCACAAAGAAGTATCTAGCCCCAAATGTCAAAATGTGGCTGCTGAGAAACCCTGGTCTAGATCAGAATAGATTATAGATGACAGAATTAAAAAAAAAAAAAAAAAAAAAAGGCCAAGACGAACCAGCTCCTATTTCATTTGATTCTTTCACATATTTTCCCTCTTAAACATCCTCGGGTCAGTCACCAAGGTTTCTACAACTCCTTGCTCCCTCCTTTCCAAAGCCTAGTCCAGTCATCCCACTTTTACAGTGCCTATCTTTTCATCTTCACTCCCATGGCCAACACCCTGCCTTGGCTTGGGATAGCCTGATATTCTGCCCTCAGCTACTGCATCTCCAATTATCCCTCACTCCATTCCATGCTACATATCCCTGCAGATGAATTTTTCTCATATACACCCTGATGTCCCCTTCTGTCCAAAAAAATACCCTGGCTCCCTCCTAACTGCTAAAACAAGTCCAAATTCCTTGGTTGGGCATTCTGGCTCTCCTTGATCTAGCTAGAACCATTCTCTCCTGCTGA